>NC_087091.1:11662153-12021196 GCF_963855985.1 Ostrinia nubilalis
ATGCATTCAATTTTCGCAGAAATACTTAAGTACAAAATCTATAAGAAAGTGTCTAGGACATGTCATTGTTCTGGATTAATGACAATCACCTTGTACTACCTACCGATAGGTACTTATGCTCTATAATGGTAACTAGTTATCGTAAAAAAAGTATTTATTCTTGATTTAGGCATTTTAACAAAAGCTTTATCATAGGTGCACATTCGGTACTCATCATTATGATTCAAGTATGTTCGTTACTAATAACATGCGCTTGTTCTATAGATATGGAGAGACAATCTACAGCGTCAGCAACACCTCTGGCCCGAACCCTCGCATGACGCAGAGCAAGAGCGCGGACAGCATCTGTCAGCAACTGAACGCGATGGTTCCCCTCGACCGCTTGCAGGAGCGCCGCGCCTGGCGGGACGCCTGCCTCACCAGGCTCGCACTCCTCAAGAAGGAAATGAACAAGAAGTACAAGCAATAAAGTTCCTAATTTATATACAGCTGTAGATCGTTTTTGGCGGCTATCGTCAAATATGATCTATGTAAGACTGTAATAGTGCCTTGTGAGATGCATATGGATCAATAATTTATTTATCACACAAGCATTTCAAGAGCGCTTTTTCAGTGTGAAAAATACTATATTAAATGCTGCATTTCTCGAAAATAAGAAAACAGCTATTAATAATAGCAGCAGCTGTTTCTCAATAATATTATTATCGTGCATAATGTACCTAATACATACCTACTTATAATGTTGTTGCTCCTAAATATACTACAATAATAAATTGAATTGTTTTAAATTGTGTTTTATTATCATTTACTAATTTACCTATAGGAAATGTAGGCTAAGGTATTTAAACATTGTACCAAAACCAACTACACTCAACATCAAATAAACCGCACCTTCCGCGACGCGAACTTTAAAGATTTTCTTCTGACACAATCATGGTACCCCAACAATATTGGTGTTATTTGAAAGCCCAATAAATATCCTTAAAGAAAAATACATTTCATTTCTAAATAAATGATTAACATATACCATAAATGTAACTTGAAAATAGACCTCACTTTGGGCTCACCTCTGGGATCAATTAGACCAATTTTTATGGTTATAAAACCAAATAAAGATCTCACGTGTCCTCTTTAACAGATGGATAGCGATTAATCCCAACTTAACAGTTTTATAGTCATAAAAAATGGCTATAGCGTAACTACCTATTTTTTGAAGAAGTGACTCTGGATCCTTATAAAGACACATTTTTGGGGTTAAAATCTTTCCTTTAATGAAATGAAGTTTAGAACTAGGCTTTCAAATGGTACCAATGTTGGTGGGAAGTGGGGATGCATACGTTTGATAAGTGCTTGTCGCGGGAGGTGCGATTTATTTGATGCCGAGTGTATTTGGTAGTAGGTATCTCTACTACGAGTGTTTTTTGCTTTTTTAATACTAATATTTTTTATTTATTAATCAACATCACATAAAATCAACATAATAAAACACACCGGGCGCGAGCTCGCCCGCAGACGATAGGACAATCTCAGACAACAGACAGCGAGCGAGGAGCGCGCGCGAGTTTTGCATTTGAGGGATTTCATATGCCTACTTTTTTAGGCACTTGTGATCAGTAGTATCGACTTTCCTCAAAATACCGGACATTGTTCTGTCCGGTATGAGTGACATTTATTTTTTACCGGACAGGTCTCGAAAATACCGGACTGTACGCTTAAATACCGGACATCTGGCAACCTTACTTGTAATCGTTTTGCTTTTTATGAGTTCAATATTTACAGTACAGTTGATTTTTAGTTGGCCGATAGTTGTGCCCGATTTTAAATTGTATGAAGAATCGGCCAAATCGAATCGGCGTAGTGTGCGCAGTCCCATACATGCCCATACTGATCAACTACCCGACTAAACTATCGGGCGACGAAAAATCAACGGTGTGCGCCTACTCTAAAAGCTGAAAGAAAGCTACTTTTTCTCAAACTCAAGTCAAACGAACGAACATTTTTTAATTTTGCTGTTTTTAGGGTTCCGTACCTCATAAGGAAAAAACGGAACCCTTATAGGATCACTTTGTTGTCCGTCCGTCCGTCTGTCAAGACCCTTTATCTCAAGAACGCGTGAACGTATCAAGCTGAAATTCACATGAAATACTCAGGTCTATTGTCCCTTTAAGCTGTGAAAATATCAAACTTCTAAGCCAAGCCAATCAAAAGATACAGCCGATTATGTCGATATTTTCAACAAATTTTCGACACTCGCAAAGGAATCAAAACCTACAGGATACTTCCCGTAAACTCAGAATCTTGAAATTTGGCATAAAGCATTGTCATATAATGCAAATATAGGAAAAATTGCGAAAATTTCATTTTTTTAGTTATATAATATAATAAAAATATTTTAATATAATTAACTTTTTAAAAAAATAAAACCGACTTCAAATGCGTGAACACAAAAAAAAAACTAAAAATTAAAAATATTGCGTATAAAAAAGTTCACCCCCAATTTTCCACCCTTGGGGGTGAAATATTTTCTTCAAATTCGCATGAAACCACCCTTTTGATAATACCTATTCAACAAAAAAATAATCGTTCAAATTGATTTATATTTGGCGGAGATATTGCGTATAAAAAAGTTCATCCCCAATTTTCCACCCTTGGGGGTTGTTTTTTCTATTATTAAATATAAATGGGACCACCCTTGAGGTATTACCTATACGCCGAAAAAAGATTTGTTCAAATCGGTTCATAATTGGCGGAGTTATCGCGTAACAAACATAGAAAAAAAAAAAAAAAACATACGGGTCGAATTGAGAACCTCCTCCTTTTTTGAAGTCGGTTGAAAATGAAACTTACTACCTTATTTCTCACGAACGAATAAAGGTATCAAATTGAAATTTATACCAAATACCTAGATCTATTGTCCCTTTAAGAAGTAAAAAAATCAAACTTCTAAGTTAACGCGATCAAAAGATACAGCAGTTTATACCGACACCTTAGACGAATTTCCGTCACACGCTAGGGAATCAAAACCTACAAGGTACTTCCTGTGAACTCAGAATCTTGAAATTCGGCACGAAGCAACGTTATATATAGTACAGATAAAGGAAAAATTGCGAAAATGATAAATTTGAAGTTATATAAAATTTAAAATATTATTTTTGCTTACATGACATAAAATATTTTTTAAATAATTATAAACTTACTACCTACCCTTTTTCACATGAACGCGTAGAGATATTAAAGTTGAAATTCATATCAAACACTTCTTAAATCTAATTGCCTCTAAACTGTGAGAAATTCTAAATCAACGCAAAAATTCAAAACGCTGAGGTAGGTACCTACCTATAATGCAAATATAGGAAAAATAAATAAATAAAAAATAATCATACCGCATATTTTGAAATTCGCCACTACTCGCAACGGAATCAAGTAAGTAATTTGATTTAATACGTCATAAATTGTAAACCGCTACGTTTGTACGGCGGAACCCTCGGTGTGCGAGCCCGACTCGCACTTGGCCGGTTTTTTTAGTAAAAAAATAAGGTGTTCGGACTTTTATTGGAAAGTGTTTAATCAGTTGTTTCGTCTTTGTTTGCGCATGAATTTTACCGCGATACTGAATTTGCACCTCAGCTGGAATGAAAAAACGGAGCGCAAGCGCAACTGTTGAAGAAGCGCCAATGTATTGGAGAAGTTAAAAATGCCGGGCACAGAGCGCCTTTGACTGGACTGCGCTACAGAATGGTTATGGGCACAAAAAGTAAGTCAGTGCAATGTTCGTATCTTTTTTTCTTTGCCGTCTCCATGTGCTATGTACTCGAGGAATAATAAATGATTGTTTTCATTCTACGCATTATGATATTGTTTATGACTTGTGTCAAAGTAGCTAAGCAAAAAAAATACAAATTGTCTGTGGTCTTGTCTTGTGGTTGCGCGATCACTCGTATTTTATTTACCTTCAATAAAAATAAAAAGCTAATTTTATATTTTACTTTAGTCCAGTTGGACATTATGTTATAAATTTTGAGAAATGTTTAAATTAAATTAAAGGTGTTACATCGTAGCTACGTTTATTTTCAATGACAAAAGGCCTTGCAAAACGCATAGATCGGATAATTTTCCTAATGTATTGTTTTGATAGATAATGGATCCAAGAATGTGTAGGAAAATCAGTAGTAGTGAAAGTCTTCCAGATGCTGAAAATGTGGAATATGAAGTATCAAACATCATTGCACCGCAAGAGAGCGAGGAGAATTTCTTGATCGAAGGAAGTCCCGAGCCAAACTCGGTAACTTGGCTGGACGACGAACAGATTGAAGACTTAGATCTTAATTTAGACCAAACTAACCTATTTTTTCATAGAGTTGATAGTGCTGATATCATATACAGAAGTAAGAAGAAAAAATGCAAAATGGTTGGGAAGTATGTGATGGGAGATGTTCTAGGGGAAGGTTCGTATGGGAAAGTAAAGGAGATGCTCGACTCCGAGTCGCTGTGCAGGCGGGCTGTCAAGATACTGAAGAAGCGGAAGCTGAGGAGAATACCAAACGGTGAACAAAATGTACAGAGAGAAATTCAATTACTGCGAATACTTAGACATAGGAATGTGATAGAACTAGTCGATGTAATGTATAATGATGAAAAACAAAAAATGTACCTTGTTATGGAGTTTTGTGTAGGTGTATTACAGGTAAGTCAATGAATGAATCAATTATCAGTTATTAAAGTCTTTTTCACATAATTGCTTGAGATTTGTAAGAATGATTTCATCAAGGAAATTAGTTAAAAGGAAGTTTTAAAAAATGGTGTAAAGCCAGCATTGGAAACTTCTTCTGACAACCTTATAAGGAATAACTCAATAGAATGGGTGCTTGTTCTAATAATTGTGTGTTTTATTTGTAGGATATGCTGGAATCAAGTCCTGGTAAAAAGTTTCCCCAACGACAAGCGCATGACTACTTTACACAGCTGCTGGACGGATTAGAGTACTTACATGGGCAAGGGGTCGTCCACAAAGATATAAAACCGGGCAACTTGCTTCTGACCTTGGACCAAACACTTAAAATAACTGATTTTGGAGTTGCTGAGGTATGAATCATAAAAAGTACACTCTTTGTCTGTATTATATTTAATTATCCTTATTTTGCAGTCCCTCATTGATGTTAATCATCATATTACTTTTACTTGTTTACAGGCTCTAGACATGTTTTCTCCAGAAGACACCTGTTATACAGGACAGGGATCTCCTGCCTTTCAGCCCCCTGAAATAGCCAATGGCGCAGAAACATTTTCAGGCATCAAAGTTGATATATGGAGCAGTGGAGTAACATTGTAAGTGTAAAATATATTTTTCTACAGAGTCCAAATACATAATTCATGCTTTTGTTAACTTGAGAAGTACTGTAACGGTATTGTTGGAAGGATTCATGAATCAAGAATAGAAATAAGAATACATACAATTTTCTGATAATATCATTCATACAACATTATTACTACAAGGGACTTCTTTATTATGTAGATAGAAATGTTCAGGTCACAATTTCAATACACAATGCTAAACCTGAACTATATTAGTGATTTCATTATGCCCAATACATTAAAATTTGTGTTACAATAGACTTTCTGGAAGTTACTCATTTACTGTTGAGTGAGGCATGATACATTTTTAAATGTAGGTCATACTAAATTACAATATAAGCACTATCATGTTTTTATTGATATCATCAATAAATGTTGGTCTCAAATAACACAATCTAATTAAAATAATTAATTAAATTGCAATTACACATCCTTGAAGAGAACTGTTTATTCAGAATAGACAATCGCCCATATTCACAAATGATGCTTGCTTAAGTAAAGCAGCAAATGGAACGTACAGCGTTGAAACGCACTGTGAGACCTCAAATTAATGTTGTAAATACGGGCATATAATTAAGCTTTGCTACTTTTATCCATTCTTTCTTAGAGTAGTCCAAAGTAAATTTTTCTTTATTGTTTTAATTGGAATATAGGGCCATTGCATTAATTGTAGAGAGAGTTGATTAGACAAGTCTCTCCTCCTGTATCAGAGACTACAATGACTGACTGATGATAGCGCCAAGGTGACAAACAAGATGGAATTCTGTTGCAACATTAAAATGAAGTTGAAGTCTGGCAACATTAGTTTTCCTCTCTTTCTGTCAATTGTACTAAAAAATGTAGTTTGTATCTACTGAAGTAGTTTTTTATTTATAAAAAATAGGGTCATATAAATCTACAATTCTACATCATCCAGCCATCAAACATCGCGGAGCGGAATGGAGAAGTGTTTTGAATAACCAACCAGATTTCATTATTTCCACTTCTCCTCTCTGTTCCGCACAGCTCCGCTCTTTGCCACCCCGGTTGACAAATTCTATAAAAAAATTTGACGGCCCGACATTTCACCGCTCCGCTTTGGTGGAAACCGCGCTTAAAACTTCCAATTTCATGTCACTATGACGTCTGCCCAGGTACAACATGACGACGGGCCGGTACCCGTACGAGGGCGACAACGTGTACCGGCTGCTGGAGGCCATCGGGCGCGGGGAGCCGGCGCCGCCGCCCGCCGCGCTCGGGCCCGCGCTCGGGGCGCTGCTCTCGCACATGCTGCAGCGGGAGCCCGAGCGCAGGCCCACCGTCAACGAGATCAAGAGACACGCGTGAGTATACTTGGGATATTGTACCTTAAGGCACTATCCACAAAGGTTACATTAGCGTACGAGGGCGACGTGTACCGGCTGCTGGAGGCCATCGGGCGCGGGGAGCCGGCGCCGCCGCCCGCCGCGCTCGGGCCCGCGCTCGGGGCGCTGCTCTCGCACATGCTGCAGCGGGAGCCCGAGCGCAGGCCCACCGTCAACGAGATCAAGAGACACGCGTGAGTATACTTGGGATATTGTACCTTAAGGCACTATCCACAAAGGTTACATTAGCGTACGAGGGCGACGTGTACCGGCTGCTGGAGGCCATCGGGCGCGGGGAGCCGGCGCCGCCGCCCGCCGCGCTCGGGCCCGCGCTCGGGGCGCTGCTCTCGCACATGCTGCAGCGGGAGCCCGAGCGCAGGCCCACCGTCAACGAGATCAAGAGACACGCGTGAGTATACTTGGGATATTGTACCTTAAGGCACTATCCACAAAGGTTACATTAGCGTACGAGGGCGACGTGTACCGGCTGCTGGAGGCCATCGGGCGCGGGGAGCCGGCGCCGCCGCCCGCCGCGCTCGGGCCCGCGCTCGGGGCGCTGCTCTCGCACATGCTGCAGCGGGAGCCCGAGCGCAGGCCCACCGTCAACGAGATCAAGAGACACGCGTGAGTATACTTGGGATATTGTACCTTAAGGCACTATCCACAAAGGTTACATTAGCGTACGAGGGCGACGTGTACCGGCTGCTGGAGGCCATCGGGCGCGGGGAGCCGGCGCCGCCGCCCGCCGCGCTCGGGCCCGCGCTCGGGGCGCTGCTCTCGCACATGCTGCAGCGGGAGCCCGAGCGCAGGCCCACCGTCAACGAGATCAAGAGACACGCGTGAGTATACTTGGGATATTGTACCTTAAGGCACTATCCACAAAGGTTACATTAGCGTACGAGGGCGACGTGTACCGGCTGCTGGAGGCCATCGGGCGCGGGGAGCCGGCGCCGCCGCCCGCCGCGCTCGGGCCCGCGCTCGGGGCGCTGCTCTCGCACATGCTGCAGCGGGAGCCCGAGCGCAGGCCCACCGTCAACGAGATCAAGAGACACGCGTGAGTATACTTGGGATATTGTACCTTAAGGCACTATCCACAAAGGTTACATTAGCGTACGAGGGCGACGTGTACCGGCTGCTGGAGGCCATCGGGCGCGGGGAGCCGGCGCCGCCGCCCGCCGCGCTCGGGCCCGCGCTCGGGGCGCTGCTCTCGCACATGCTGCAGCGGGAGCCCGAGCGCAGGCCCACCGTCAACGAGATCAAGAGACACGCGTGAGTATAGTGTCCTTCTAGGGTCCATAAAGGCTACATTAGAAGCTCTGACGTATGAGGGCGACAACGTGTACCGGTTGCTAGAAGCGATCGAGCGCGAGGAGCCGACGCTCGGTGCGCTACTCTCGCATAAGAAACTAGACTCCAAGATGAGACCGACCTTACGCGCGTCAGTATACTTGGGATATTGTACCTTAACGCACTATCCACAAAGGTTACATTAGCGTATGAGGGCGACAACGTGTACCGGCGCTTCGCGGGTTATTCTCGCACATGCTGCAGCGGGAGCCCGAGCGCAGGCCCACCGTCAACGAGATCAAGAGACACACGTGAGTATACTTGGGATATTGTACCTTAACGCACTATCCACAAAGGTTACATTAGCGTATGAGGGCGACAACGTGTACCGGCGCTTCGCAGGTTATTCTCGCACATGCTGCAGCGGGAGCCCGAGCGCAGGCCCACCGTCAACGAGATCAAGAGACACGCGTGAGTATACTTGGGATATTGTACCTTAACGCACTATCCACAAAGGCTACATTAGCGTATGAGGGCGACAACGTGTACCTGCGCTTCGCGGGTTATTCTCGCACATGCTGCAGCGGGAGCCCGAGCGCAGGCCCACCGTCAACGAGATCAAGAGACACGCGTGAGTATACTTGGGATATTGTACCTTAACGCACTATCCACAAAGGTTATATTAGCGTATGAGGGCGACAACGTGTACCGGCGCTTCGCGGGTTATTCTCGCACATGCTGCAACGGGAGCCCGAGCGCAGGCCCACCGTCAACGAGATCAAGAGACACGCGTGAGTATAGTGTCCTTCTAGTGTCCATAAAGGCTACATTAGAAGCTCTGACGTATGAGGGCGACAACGTGTACCGGTTGCTAAAAGTGATCGAGCGCGAGGAACCAGCGCTCGGTGCGCTACTCTCGCGTAAGAAGTTAGACCCCAAGATGAGGCCGACCTTACGCGCGTAATTATACTTACGGTTTTGTACCTTAAGGCACTATCCACAAAGGTTACATTAGCGTACGAGGGCGACGTGTACCGGCTGCTGGAGGTCATCGGGCGCGGGCAGCCGGTGCTCGGTGCGCTACTCTCGCATAAGAAGCTAGACCCCAAGATGAGGCCGACCGTTAATGAAATTAAGAGACACACGTGAGTATACTTGGGTCTCGTACCCTAACATTATCTACAAAGGTTACATTAGTGGTTCGTATGAGGGCGACAAGTATACCGGTTCCCTACAACGCACATCGCGTCTGTCACGGTAGTGGCGCAACGACTGCGCTTCTAGAAGTTCTAGAAACTGTATGAAATATAGTAGTGACGCTGCTAGCGCGTAGTGCACCGCTTCCTCGCCTCTAATTTTAAGGCGCCCTTGTGCCATAATTTAGTCCATCCACTTTCCTCAGAGATGTCGGAATAATCCACTATAAACCGCTATGGACGAAAAAGGATCGCTTTGTTGTTCTTGTTACGACTTTCAAGTTTAAAATTATTTTGAGATAAGTTTCGAATCTGAAATGCTAAAATCCTAATAATTAATATTAATCGATCTATACTAATTCCAATTTATCAAAATCATTATCACTAATCAGAACTAATAAATTATTTTCCATTACAAATCATAATTAATCAAATTATGATTTATTTTATCATTAGTTTAAAATACCATCATCATCTTGTGAATTCGAGTGAAAAGAAAAAATGATTTCACAAATTAATGTTTCCATAATAAATTGAATATTTAATTTTTTATCAAAATCTTTCTGTCTGTATCACTATAACCAGTTTTGAATAGGCAAGCCCTTTGATTAGGTCATTTGTTTGTTTTAAAAACAGTAAAAAATAAATTTGTTTGCTCGTTGTTGTTATTGGAAAAATAGTTGACCTTAAGTACCTGTTCTCAAGATAAATAGTTGTTTATTGAATTGTATGTATGTTAATAGCCTGTTTATCAAGCTGAGTCCTAGGAGATTATGACGTCAATGTTTTCCTCTTTAAATGTAACATTGTAGCTCTAATTTTGTTATTACAATTATCTTGTATGTTCTGTTATCGTTAATGTGTACAATTACTAAATTAATGTGATATTACTAGACTAGAATATTATGTTTGTGGCAACGGATACCAGGGTCGACCTTCTCCTTTTACAGACATAACTGCCTACACTTCAATTTTATTTAGAGCGTTTAGGTACGCGTAGTATATTAAAAGACCTAACACATAAATGAATGCTAAACAGGTATCGATTTGCGTGATGGAAAATAACTTAAGATTTGCAATTTTACAATTAATATTATCCAGTCGTAGTATTTTTGTCTCACCTTCTAAGTTGAGGCTTCCGTCCAGTGTTCTTAACTCGTTAATTCGCTTCCCGATGTTTCGAAGTTCATTGAATAATGAATCATGTTTTGTTTTTTCTAGTTATTTTCCTCAGCTTTATCAGCTGATACATATTTGATGATTGCTTCATTATTAGTTATAACTAAATATATCAAAGTCAAGCACGGATCCAGGCCTTAAAAAATGTCGTGGGCATATCACAGCCACCCGACCAAGTGCAATCACTTGTCTATTTTTATTTCAACCTATCTCAATGTACCGTGAAAGTACTTTGATGTCACATGTCAAATTAGGTTGTCGTGTTCATAATAGTGGATCGACACCTGGGAGCGTAGTGTAAGTTTAAATCAAACATATTCGATATCGACTGCGTCAAAAAATCTATGAAAATTTTAGTTCTTCAAAGTATCCCCTAGGGACGTTGTACAATCCATCATACATTATTATACGCTCGTATTCGCAAACGATACTTGCTTAAGTGAAGCAGCAAATCGAACGCACAGCGTTGAATAGAGCCCTGTGATTGGTTCGTGTGTCACCCTGTGCGTCCAGGCGCACAGTGAGACCTCATAGTAATGTTTGTGAATACGGGCGTTCATGTCATTTTTTTACGCAGTCGATATTTAATACTTTTGATGTAAACTCACGCTAAGCCCCCTGATCAAAGTTTACATACGTTCGATGTATCCTTCACCTTTTACCTTTGCAGGTGGGTGCAAGCGACGCCGCCGCTAGAGTCTGGCGAGAGGCTGGTGAGCCCGCGCTCGCGCCGTTCCGACGAGCTGCACACCTCCACGGTCATCCCCTACCTGGTGGAGCGACACTACGCATCCGCACAGGAGTACTTTACTGAACGAGACTTGAGACACGGTAAGAAAACTTACACCATAACTCTCAAGGAAAGCTAAGAACGCATTCACATTTAGACGATTTTAGCAACGCGACAAACGCGTTGCCTATAATTTCACCTACCTGGTGGAGCGACACTACGCCTCCGCGCAGGAGTACTTCACTGAACGAGACTTGAGACACGGTAAGAAAACTCCATTTCATCCACAAAGATGCGCCCCACCATTCTTCCGCTAATATTTGAGTGTTATCATTACACGCTAAATTATATCCGTGAGTGCACACTTGACTTACTTGACTTATGGTCCTATGTCCCTTAGATGGGGCAGAGGGCGTCCACAACAGTCCTCCATCGCTTTCGGTCTTGAGCTATGTGTTTGATCTCGCTCCAAGTCTTGCCGATCTTCTTCGCCTCGTCTGCCACAGTGCGCCGCCAAGTTTGTTTGGGGCGACCACCCTTGCGTTTTCCTTGGGGGTTCCAATCCAGAGCCTGCTTGGGGATGAGATCGGGATCCCTTCGGAGAGTGTGGCCAATCCAGTTCCACTTGCGGCGCTTGATCTGCTGATCGATCGGAATTTCGTGGCAGCGTTCCAATAGCTCGACGGTAGCTTCGACGTGAGTGCACACGCACACTACAATAATGACGCTCGGCTTTCTTGGATTAAACTCCTCGCACCCCGCGCTTCCCTCGACCAAAAATTGGCGGGGTGCGTCTTCGTAGATAATACGATCTATAACTCAAGGCAAGCTAAGAGCGCATTCACATTTAGGCGATTTTAGCAGTGCGACAGACGTGCTGCCGATATCATACTATATGACAGCAGATGCCTTCTCTTCTTCCTCGGCCCCTCACTGAGGAGGATCGCTACCACATAATAGTGTTCCTCCACTGCCTACGGTCATAAGCTGTCTGGACAGCAGATGCCTGCCTTCACATTATAAAAACGCCGATGCCGCGTTGCTGTCGCGCTTCTGACGCCCAAACAAATGTGAAAGCGATCTGAAACTAGAGAATCGATTCCACCAAAGCGGAGACAAAAAGGCACTGGTACTGGACCACTTTCAAATGGTCCACGACTCAAAATTCTGTATGAAGGTGCTGGATGCAGGACGCTTCCAATCATTGGGGAATATGTTTAGTAGTAGACGTTCTGTAGAGATGATGTGACCAATGCACCACCAAATCGGAGTGGAAACGGGACGTGTAAATAATTACATTGTATTGGTTGTTATAATCTTTTTGTTATTTTTTGCGTCTTCGCTTTGGCGGATAACGGCCCTGACTATCTTAAAATACCTAAAATGAGAAGGTCTCTTACATAATTGACTCTGGAATATTTCCGGGGCTCAGAAAAAATAAAACACAACTGCTTTTACCTTTTGTAAATGCCTTTTGTAAAAGATAACTGTCATTGTTTTTTTGTGCTTCTGACCTCAATAACCTGATGGTAAGGAGCACACTTATTCGTAAATACCTATTCATTTGTGTCTTAAAGAAACTCGGATTTGGGAACTGCGGATATATTTCTTATCGTTAAACACGACGTCTCTTATTTAATGGAAAGAAAAACGCAATGGCTACCAACACCTCTTTTATTTATAGCATTAAAATCGCACGATATAATTCGTTTTTGTACTCCTGCTGGGTATGGAGGCAAGAAATAAAAAATCAAAATTATCTTTATTTGTGTAGACTAATTAAATGAGTACTTACAAATCGTCAAATGCTCTTAAGGAGCCTATACATGTCTTATTCTTTTTTTGCCCTACCAGCGCTTCGAGACAAACATTTGGCAATGTCTTACTTTGACTTAAGGTCCTATGTCCCCTAGATGGGGCAGAGGGCGTCCACAACATTTGGTAATAGAATGTGTAAAAACTTTGTACATAAAAAGGATCATTTGAGATGATCATTAGATGTTTATCACAATGCTTTTTCGTGATATCTTAATACCTAACTGTATGTTGAAGTTAACTAATGTGTATAATCGGTAATGTTTATTTTTTAATAATAATTTTCACTACTTGTATAAAGTGGGTCTCAGATATTTTGTACTTTACAGAATCGGAAGTGGCAAGCGTAGCCGGCAGAGTCCGCGCTAGAATTTGTTCATTGAGTTAGGTTGGTCCCTGCATGCGCGTGATTCATATTTAGTAATTACTACATATTTATTTATTACCTACTTTTTACATTTAACAATCGAAATACTGCTTCGAGCGCCCTTGAATAAGCACAATGGGTTCGATCATAAATATTGATGCGGTGAAATTGATTAACTCATTCCGCAATGAGTCATTTGTAATGAATAGTCAATACCTTGGTGCTAGAAAAGACAACGCATCTTTAACATTTTTAATTGATTGACATTGCACGTTTTGGATAACATCAAGAAACGTTTCAAGTGGCTCTAATTTATCTTTTTAAAATATGAAACCTGTTAATTTTACTAATGAAATAATGTAATATTAAATGAGTGCTCATTTATCAGCTAATAGAAGTGCACGTACTAATATTAAAAGATAAGAACAATAATTATATTTTTGTAACATACTTACGGATAGGATTCATAAACAGTGATTATAATTACTGAAGAGGTGACCTTTAGCAAACTACCATAAAGTTATGTTCGCGCCATATTTAAAACAATAAAATTTCCCGACATACGTTATGGCTTTTAAAAACTAAAGAGTGAATGAACTCACCAGGTCAAAACTGTATAAATATAACAAAACAATGTTCGAAAACTTGTAAAATTCTTGTTTCGTGAATATTAAAAAGGCCTTCCTTAACATACTAAATAACTTAAACGAATAGTTGTAAATAATGTGTGTATCACGTGCGTGCTTAATATTAATTTGGCTAGTTTAATTAATTAATTAAATCGCTTGTCTAATATTAGCTTGTAATGATATTGCTGCTACACTAACAAAGTAACTCTTAAGAATTTACCTACATGAAATAATTGCTCAATAGCGGTTTAAAAGTTTGTAACGTGAATTAACTCTTTGTAAAAGAAAAAAAAAACAACAAGAGAAAACTCAAGTCATTCTTTACATGTTAGTCCAAAGACTGGTGTCTGTCACATACAAAACTTGGTAGCAAAGAGGTTTACCACGTGTTTTCTAAGACTGCTCTTTATTGTTTTTATGTTTGCTACCGATTTTTTTGTGTGACCGTCGCCAGAGTCACTATGCACTCGTGTGTCTCGAAAATGACGCTTACTCGCACCAGGCTATGCTTCGTAACTATCTTTAACGGGAGCGGCACGGGATGTCAAACGTCAGTGAGACTTCAAATGTGTTTCAGGGGGCTTAGTGTGAGTTTTTATCAAACGTATTCAATATCGACTGCGTAAAAAAATGACATTAAATGTATGGCGGGTTGTACAGCGCCCCTAGCGGATACTTTCGAAAACTAAAATCTTTATAGATTTTTTTTAACGTACTCGATATCGAATACGTTTGATGTAAACTCACACTAAGCCCCCTGATTTGTATGTTTCGTCACGTCGTAATTAGGGATGTTATGGATATGTAGTTTCGATTATGGATACGGTTACGGATATAGGAATAATATTATACCGGTTTCGGTTACGGTTACGGATATTTTTTTATTTCGGATATCCGAAAGTTTCGGTTACTATTACGGATGTCTGTGCTTTAGAATGCGATTTGCAATAGTTGTCCAACACGGTTCGTTCATGGCCGCACACTTTACATCGAATAAAAAGGAATAAAAAAATTAAAATTGATTGGTAAATCAGGCTGTTATGCCTTTACTTACATGTAATGCTATACAAAAAACAATTTAAACTGCCTACATCCGAAACTATCCGAAACTTTTGAATCGGTTACGGTTACGGTTTCGGATATTTTTTTATTTCGGATATCCGAAAGTTTCGGTTACGGTTACGGATATCCATAACATCCCTGGTCGTAATATGTCAGTGTCACCCCTCCCGTGCCGCTCCCATACCTCAGGCTCTCAGTAAATCTGGACCTACAGTTTATTCATCCCAGAATGCTCACTTGTTCTCATTACTTCCAGAGTTAGGCGACGGCGGTTCCCGGACGATGTCAACGGCCGAGTTATCGGACGGCGAGTCGACGCGGCAGAAGCGCCGCTGGCATTCGTCGTGCGGCCGCCTGCCCTCGTGCCGCCTCACGTGATGCGGCGTCCTGCTGAGCTCTATGGCAATGGCTGGGCTGGGTCAACTGACCCGCAAATGTAATACTACGTTATGATACAGGTGTGCTGATTGAGGGCTATCGTTTTAGATCACCAGTCAACGCCACTTTTTATTTTATTTATTTTATTTGGTGCACAAAACAGGGACACAACCACAACATACAAAGCATCTAAAGCAGGTTACACAGCATAACTTGTTGCAGCTCCAACTAACTAACTGTAGAGTAAGAGCTCTTTAAAATTAGACGTCTTGAGACGGACGTTTGTCGTCGCAGGACCGCGTACTGAAAATTGTATGACAACTGCGTTGGAATAAAAATGACAGTCGATTATCAACAGAGTGTGCGATGTTGCAAACGGACGTCGAACGTCCGTCTCGAAACGTCTAATTTGAAAGAGCCCTAAGGTAACTTGCTAGTGGCGAAGACAGTGGTGCATTTGCACTCACCAGGATGGCGCCACTGTAGAAGCGAGTCGTGTCAATCGCCAGTGGTGCCAACTGTTTAGTACAAAAACGATAGCCTCCATTGGTCCGAAATAGCACTGCGGTCAATGCTCAGTGCTCTCACTGTGAAGTGTGGAGCACATAGCAGTGTTCGCAGTGCAAATCGGAACATACCTATGGTTGGTATACTCGAGTTTGGTTTACAAATGAGAGTATAATAACCAATGTGTTTCATGCGACGTTTTTCAACACACTGGCTGGATACATTTGTTAAGTAAAAAAAATATAAAAACAAAATACGTGCATTTATAACACAAATCCATGAACACAATATAGGTAAAATGTCCAAGGATTTTATAAAATGTAACGCATTTTTGCATTACAACATTGATTCGGCAGTGATTATAGAAATGGCCTCTTGTGTTGCAAAATTGATTTTCAAATCAGTGCAATAAGAAACACTTTAAAATTAAGTGTGTTGAAAAACAGCATGAATACTACAGCGAAACATGTTCATTTCTTTTTCGTGCAATAAAATAAATTAATACATACCCCCGTATACTGAATCTGAAAGGATTGCATACTTTTTCTACATAGGTATTTAGCCCCTAACGTTATCTAAATATATAAAAGGAGAAACTGACTGACTGACTGACAGATCAACGCACAGCCTAAACGGCTAAACGTAGGCACTTGAAATTTGGAAGGGACGTAGCTTAGGTACCGTAGAGGTGCACTAAGAAAGGAATTCCCGAAATTCCCACGGGAATGGGAATTAGCGGGAAAAACGGGATTCACGCGTACGAAGTCGCGGGCGGCCGCTAGTAAGACACAAATTGGCTTGAACTAAACACAGCGAGATGCCTTATTTCTACGGCTAAATGTGATGAAACCACTGCCACTACAGCTTGCCAATCCATTGGGCTATCAATTACTGTTTTTATATTACAAAATTTCTAATTTTATCCTAAGGAAATCCTGATTCACTTCAGTATACGGGTATTGAATTCAAGGTTCTGTTATAACTTGTGTTGAATAACGTCAATTTGACATCAAGTAAATTATTTTTTGACATTGTGACCAAAAAGAAATGATGATAAATAAATGTTTATATTAAATTGGCATTATACATCGGGTAAGATAATGGAACCTTAACTTTGGGATTATATAAAAAAAATTAAAAAAGTGAAATGTGTAAAACTGTTCAAAATTTAAAAAATAAGTCCATTTACCTTTCGCTTACTCGTGATAATAATATGTGAGCGAGAAATAAACATCATATTTTTTTCTATTCCATCATATTATTTTGAAATTGCCATAAAGCTTAAAGAGGCAGGCCATAGACAAAAATGTTCATCCATTTGGACGCTTACGTCAATTCTGTCCTAATTAAAACAATAAAAGGTGGCCCAAGTAACATGTTTGGCCACGCGTCGTGGTTTTATTATGCCACGTACTTTACCTAACGTTAACGACAAGTTTACTTATTCACATGCTTGTAAAAAGCATTGCAATTATCGCCAAACGATTTTTATTAAAGACTAGGCGCAGCAGAAGTTTTTTTAAACAAACGTTGGATTTTCTATTTAAATTATAGGTTAAAGATTGTACTAGACTAATTAAATATTAATTCTAACCTCCTCCCCCAGACTTTGGTTTGTAAGTCATTTTATTTGTACTTCTATTTGAACAGCCGTAAAATATGCCAAGTAATATTTGTATTCCATCTTTAATGATTGTTATTTACATATTATGGACATGGCCATAAAACTATAAAATTGAATGATTGATTGACAAATTCTTGTTAAAATTTAAGACGGTTAGAGTATAAATTGAAGAATTAGATAATTATTTGACGTATATTATGGCTGGTTGTCTATTTACTCTGCGTTTTTAACTAGTTGTCCTGTCACTAAAATATTTCTTCCATATTATGTGTTATTTTTTATGGATGAATAGTTCGCGTCAGTTACTTTACAAAAAAGACTTGCTAGAAATATCAAGGACAAACACGTAATGGGGATAATAGATGGCGCCACTGATCCGTGAAGTTGTGTTAAAACTTATAAACGAACTAATCATTCATAATTAATTAATACCAGGTAAATGTTAAAAAAAAACACCGAACGTAGTTTAAATTCATAATTGTATAACAAATTCTTATGATTTAGTTATATGGTGCACTGATTTTTAGTGGATCTCAAATTGAATGTGACCGTTATATACAATAACATTCTGTAGTTAAGTAATATTTTTGTACCATGAAACAACCGTAAAGCACTTGCCTGTATAATACAATGTAGTTAGAAGTTTAATTTGTTTATACATTGGGGTTGATGCTGAGATTGTTACTTCCTTACAACTAAATCATTGTGTCTCCTTTTCTTTGATGATACACTGTCTCCATTTATTTTCTAAATAGAGAAAGAGACAGACTGATTTACTTAAGAGGTAGTGAACATCTCAAAATCTGATCCATATCCCGATCAATTTATTGTTAAATGTTTATATTCAATCGGTTAATAATATCTGTTAACTGCTATTATTTTGTCGTACACCGTAGCAAGGATCATTGCACAGTGTGAACATTTGTTGCAGATTTTGAATGTTTGTTGTTCGTTTAGTCGTTAGATTGATGTAAAGTACAAGTTGCAATGGCGATACTCGAATCCATTGGAAATAGTAAAATGCTGGTAATAAACAATGAACGATCAGCGAAAAGATTATATTTTTCATAAAAAAATAGTGCAATTGTCAATACTTCACGGCATCATTGTGTATTTTAATCTCTAATATCCCATCTCAAAGCACGGACCTCACTTTTTATCTTAAATCTTTTTGTATTCGTGTGTATTAGGTAGAATGAATTAAAGTAGATTAATTTGCTGTTTCCGAACTAGCTTCGTTTACGGGATGTTGATATTAGTTACGTTAGGCGGACGCTAATCGACTTAACCAAGGACAATGGATGTTTAGGTGTCGAATTGATGCACCTTAAAACGAAATTACTTTGGTTAAAATTGCTATGATCTTAACAGTATCATTACAATTTTGAACCATAGCATGATAATACCAAGGTGCATTTTATTTACTATGCCTTACCTAGAAATTCCTTGCCGTGTCGTCCTGATAGTAGTAGCACTCCCTTACTACACGCGTCCTTAAGATATTTTTAATTGAGTTTAAGTACTATTTTGTAACAAAAGAAAAATGCAACAACAAAAGAATAAAAAAATAACACGTAATAGTAATGTAATGTGTTTGTTTTGTGTGCGTCCTTTGAGCCGGGCTGAAACTCGGCCGATGACATATTCGTGACACTCACATTACGTCCAACCACGTCCTGTGGTGACTTCGTCTTTAATTAGCTTTCTAGAATAGACAAATAATCATGTTGTCCAATATTTTTGTGCTGAACTCGTGTCTTTTCGTTGTGCAATAAATGTCTAGGTTGATGGACGACGTTCTAGTTATTAGATGTTAGGTTAACAGTTCGAATAAGCCATATTGTTAATGAGATTATTGAGCAGATGATCTCCTGTCGCCAAAGGCGTATCTTTTCAAAAAAGTATTTCGTAGTTATAGGTTTCGTCATCCGTTTACTTTGCATTCGTGCTTAAAAAGTGAGGTCTTACATTACTGTTGAACTAAATGTATGTTTACGCTTAATGTTGACGTATGTACAGTACAGTGCCTGCACGATGAAGCTACGTGGAAAACAGAAAAAAAGAGAATATTAATATATTGTAAATAAAAAATTCTAAAGAAATCAACCGGGATTTTATTTATTTCGTTTAGTTAAAGTATATCCACACCTGATTTTGTAGAGCATTATTTTGCAATGCGCATAGATAACATTATTATTATTATTTTGCTTGCAACCACTTTCGACACTAGTACATGACACTATTATGTATCACAAATCATGATTTGGACTTCTCAGAAATCATAAATTATTAGGTACTAGCTTTCCGCCCGTGGCTTCGCGCGCGTGGACTACATTATCTACATATTTTACGGAACCCTATTTTTTTCCAAAATAAAATTTAGCCTAGATGTTACTCGTGGATAATGTAGCTTTCGAATGGTGAAAGAATTTTTAAAAACGGTACAGTAGTTTTTGAGCCTATTCATTACAAGCAAACAAACAAAGTTTTCCTCTTTATAATATTAGTGTAGATGTGAAGAAAATTCACGGAATCCTCGCACGCGAGTATACTCGCACTTGACCGGAATTTATTTCAATTTTAGTTACGCTACGGCCCAAAAAACTGCGTAACAAAACAATGAAAAATATATACTGTTGAGTGGGCAAACGCTTCGTGCGATAGTGATGATTTATTTTCAAATTGGGCGTGTACGTAATTCGGCGTTGGACGGGCATGGTGCGAGTGTCGCAAGTGGCCCGGTTCCCAGCCACAATGCGCGGAAGCCGGCGCGGGCGCCTTCCGCCATATCGGCTGCTGCACCACTCCTTGCAGGGCTGCCCAACACTACAGACTCAATAAACATTTTTAAAATTGCAGTGGTAAAGTCAAAACAGTTTTCCTCGAGATAAAAAGAAAACTCTAGTAGTGTGCGAGGCACGTAGCTCGTAGAGCTGATGACTTTTGGGGCAGAAAAGTTCTCGAGTGGCGACCACTAGGTGGATCGACGATCTAAGGTGGAATTGTGTAAAGCAATCGTAATCATTTGACAGTTCATAACGTACGATTATTCTGTCAAACGCTTTGTTTAACTGACATTATCGTACGTTATGAACTGTCAAATGATTACGATTGCTTTACACAATTCCACCCCTGGTCAGGCCTGGCTCACTCCGGCGCGGTACATCCGATAATTACCTACAGCGAAGCGCCCCGCCGGCGGGTATTATATCAGTCGAATGTCACGCGCGCGCCCGTCAGGACGCTGGCGTGCGTTGTAGTACCTAATTCTATGATCGAAGTATTATTTAAAAATGGACATAAAGAGAAAGAAATATTATTGTGCGGCGTTCGGGTGTTTAAATTCGAAAAGAAATCTACCGGATTTATCTTTTTTTTCGCTTCCCAAAGATGCTGAAAGGTATGTTGACCATGTAGGTAATCAATAATTCTTAGGATAGTATAGGAACCTAACCTACCATGACTATTGCTCAGAATGCGTTCGTTCGTTTCAGCCAAAACATACGGGTCGAATTGAGAACCTCCTCCTTTTTTTTAAATTGGTTGAAAATAAATGACGTCCACTGCTGGACAAAGGCCTCTCCCAAGGTTTTCCATAATGAATGCGTACTTACCTACATACGTACCTCATTACAAATAAGTAGATTAATTATTTTTTTACTAGACACTACTAGACAGCAACCCTAACAGCGTAAGAAGAGTTCAGAGGCACGCGATAGAAAGAGAAAACTTGTAGGTGAATAAAATTGTAGGTACGTAGTGCTGTGCGAGCTGAATTCCACTGTATCGCGTCGTAGCAAGACTCGCATTTATTTAAATCGTCTTGCGGAGTAATCCTTCTGTACCTGTACTATTACTTATTCTGTGCCCTGGTGTGAAGTTCGCTGGAAGTACTTGCTTGGATGCGGGCAGCGCAGGACCGATCGTTATGGAAATCCTGGGGGGAGGCCTCTGCCCAGCAGTGGACGTCATTTGGCTGAAACGAGGTTTGTCAGAGTAATCTCAGAAAAATTATACTGGTAGAAAAGCTGACATTCAAGTACATAATTAGGTAAAATGAATGTATTATGTAGGTAAGTGTCTAAGTGTTTAACAATTATTTGTGCAAAAATTTAGGTACAAACCCTAGAGTCGGGTCACTTGTGCACAATACAGGTATTTGACCCGACTTGTGTGGTGGCGCGTCTCGTGTAACTGATTTGCCGATCTTTGTCACCATTTCAGGGGACTGACACGGTTATGACGAAGTTAATAACAAGGTGACACGTGTGAGTTACCAGTAGGATATTTCGGAAAATCTCTTCGGAATTTAATTCGACCGAAAAATTTAACAAACTTTTCAGCACCCTGTTAATTTATCTCGTCGTATTTTAATTAAAGTAATTTGAATGCATAACCAGTCAGTTACTTCAGATGTCTTCCTTCTTGCATGCAATGTTTACACATCCTGCCACAAATTAGGCAATACAGTATGAAGTAGTTAAAACACAGAGCTTCAAATTGTTTAAGTGCTTAATATAGAAGCAGTCAAGTAGGTTCTTACAATGTTGCTTCCAGTTACAAACTATGGTTTACTTAGCTACCCAACTAGTCAATTGTTAACTTCATTTCTATGCAACTCGCTAATCGCGCGCAACCCACTTACTTATTTCCTATTTTAAAAAAAGTTCTTAAGTACCTAAATTACCTAGTAAAATTATATAAATGGATTGCCTGAATTTAGGAATCTAACAGATCAATTCAATCAAGGGAAAACCTCCCATGTATAAGTATGTATGTAAATAGTAAGATATGCGCACGGATATGCGGGTCCAATCACAGTTAACTCTTCCCCGGGACCAACTTGACTTCATGGGTTGGGTTTTTATTGGTGGTCAAGCTGTAGTCACAGTATATATATGAGCTATAGCTGTAGTCCTCCATGTCCAAAAGGTCTAAGTAGGTAATAGTAATAATTAAACAATCTCTTGACTTACTTGGTCTACTTATAGACTTTGATGTTTAATAATCTATTCAAAGCTTAGGTAGTACTCTTAAAACATTAATGTTTACAATATCTTGAGAAAATCTTGACATTTTATGGCGGGTTGATGTGCCGTCCTTCACATCACATCAACCTAAACACCATGCGTCTTATGCTTATAGTAAAAGGGGCTATTTTGCAACACAAATGTACAGTCTGAAGTGCTGACTGTACCTACCTACATTTTAAACGCTTGCTGAAGATCCTACGTGTTGGCTAAACTTGTTCATAGTAATTGCCAGTTACGAAGGAATGGTGTCATCCGCGGCGTAGGGGAAGCCCGGGCAAACCGAATAACCCAGGTAAAGCGGATAAGCGATTTTTCTGGAACACAATAAGAGATGGCTTTACAAGTTGCGGCTGCGTAGACGAGTGACCCCTCTGACTACGCCATGACAGTTTATTCAAAGCGACTGGTGCCTTTCGTTTATTTTTGTGACAAAAAAATTGTTTAGTGTGTTCTTCTTACGATTTTCGATCAGGTTTGTTCTCATTTCTTTTGTTTTTACTGTTAGCTAACCCAAGAACGATTTAGTTTTGCTGATTAACAATGTTTTCTAGTAATATTTTTAATATTAGTATTACATTAAACCGGTATTGAAATGTTAAGAAAAGGCATGTTTAAAAATACACGTTTTGGGCAAAGCGGATAGGGCAAAGCGGATAACTTATCCTTGTATGAGTAACTTGTATTTTATTTTTCTTTTCTTTTCTTTTCAGAATAGTGTTTAAGTATAAACGTAAAACAAATAAGAAACGTAAATGGTATTAACTTCTACACCAGTTAAAAGCAAACAAGCAACAAAATACAAAAAAAATGATAGTAAAATGGATCCACCCATAGAGGACTGGATCCAATGCTCAGAGTGCCACCGTTGGGCACATTAAAATTGTACGTTATTATGATGGACTTGACAGTTATTTCTGCGATGACTGTCAGGAGTTACTGCCTAATATGCTATACCCGACGTAGCTTATCCACTTTACCCGACCGGGTCGGGTAAAGCGGATAATGGAAGAGGTTTAGAAATAGTAATAATTAAGTATGAAGATATTATATTTTGCTACTTTTAACTTTACAATTGCAATTGTGATTATATGTGCCATAAATGAAAAATAAAGGTTGTTCCTAAGTTAAGTATTTCTGTGTTATTTTTTTGTTTTTCCTTAACTTATCCGCGCTGCCCGGGCTTCCCCTAGAAGTGAAGGGTTGTCGATGCCGGCTCATTATTGTTTTTCTCATTGTCGGGCCAAAGTTCAAGGGTGTTTTTAATTTTTACAAGCAATTCAAGCAACATATCATGTATGATGAATGTTATGGAAAACTACGCCTCACATAGGTACCAACTCTTCTCCTACGATGATAAAAAATAATATAAGAAAAAATAAATATTTATTTTAACTGCCCAATTCATAACTAAAATTGACCGACCTGCTAATAAGGTAATGTAGGTACCTACCATTATACCATACCATTATAGAATTGTTAATTCTGCCAATAGGGTCAACAACTAGTTAGTAACTATCTTTTATGATGTCAACGAAGGATCAAAATATCACCTCTGTGAAATTAACCTTTCGGACCTGAGTGAAAAATTATGAACTGTAGGGGAGCGGAACCGAATATTGGATACGTGCGCAATACTGGATACTCCAATTACTGAAAAAGTAACAACGCTATCTTCATGAAATATTTAAAACCAGTTGGTCAATGCAATGTTAGGGGTCGTTTCCTAAACGGCATCGCCATATCTCTCTTTACTTGGCAATCAAATTTTAAAGTGCGTTTTTCGTTCGTCGTTTTATTTTTGATATTGACTTCAGGAGGCAATAAAACTATGATAAGTGATGTTTTTATTTTAGTGATAGTAATAATAGTCAGGTATAAAGTTATTGAAGCATATTAAATGCGTTTTCTCGATAATTGGAATAGGTTAAAAATTTCATAACGGTTTTTGTAAAAATAGGTAGTTACCTCAATATTGGATACCTAGCTATTCCCAATACTGGGTATCCAGTATAAGGGTACCTAAATAAATTGTAGCATTTATTATTCTTCTGACAGTGTGACATGCATAAAATGCTATATTAATAAGGACATGGAAATTTAAAAGCATCCAAAGCTTTTCGCGGGGCTCGATCAACATTAAAAAGCTGTGAAAAACCGATATAAAACAATAGACCAGTTAATTAAAACGATGCTAGGACGAAAAGCTACTTTTTATCCTGAAATGGAAAAGGAGCTTATTAACTACTGTTTACTGATGGTCAACAGTTGTCATGGCTTGAGAGCTTTCGACGTTCGCAAATTAGCTTTATAACTACCTAACTAACTACCTTACCTAAGTCTGTCGCCATAACAACAATGTTAACAGCATTAGATCCGGCAGTTAGAGCCAGTTCCTCCGTGGTTGAGGATTCCGGGTGAAGCTCGCTTTCACCTTCGGCCTGATCATCACTTACCATCAGATGAGATACAGGCCAAGAGATTCCTCGTTGTGGATAAAAAAATTAAAAAAAAAACTAGCTATAAATAACAAAATAATTCAGTTACCTAATAAACTAGCTACCGCGACCATCATCATCATCATCATCTCAGCCATAGGACGTCCACTGCTGAAAACAGGCCTCCATATTAAATTGTTATCCTATTATGGGATATCCAATATTAGGAAGATACAGTATCCAGAATTAGGGTACACAAAATTTCATGATTGATTTGTGCCATTTTGGATAAATATTTATTTATAAAAATAAATAAAAGAGTTAAGACATAATTTGGTTTACTAACTTAAAGTATAATGATACGCAATAATTTTTAGTGCAATTAATGAATAAATTTTTGAATTTGTATGAGTTTTTTTTTAAGTTTTCAAAAAGTATCCAGTATTTGGTACTTCTCCCCTATTTGGGTATTATTTCATAAGTTCCAAATAACAGTGCGTTAACTGTAAATGGAAGTAACGGTTGTGGTGGTAAAATATACAGCATGTCACAAAAAGTAGTGTTAAGCCGAAGTTCAAAGGTAGAACATCACTAGGGCTATCCAAATCACCCCCATGTATGTTCCGCGATTTTTGATAGATTTCGAGTTATGATTGTTTTCGGTGAATAGGCATTTTTTTGGTCACTGCGGCGCGAATATTCAAGTTACATGCTTGCTTTTTTTATTATTATTAGATGAATAATGGGCCTAGCTTATTCAGAAGTATTTACATCCATAACACGAATGTAAACTAAAATCCTCGTTATGTTGTAAACTATGTTGTAAAAACAAAATTAAATCATAACTCGAAAACTATCAAAAGTCACGGTGATTTGGGTAGCCCCAGTGATGCTCCCCCTGGGCTTCGGCTTGACACTACTCACTGGCACATCTGCGTGGCAAATCTGCGGTGTATGTCATGATAAGGGGGGGTAGGGGGTGCGATTGTCTTTCAATCTTCGAAATTCTGGGGGGTACCAGGGGGTGCCTTAAGACTTGTGACGGGGGGGTGATCGCCCCGGGTGCCAACCCATGCTACGCCGCCACTGTTTGGGACACACTGTATAGCATTTTTAGAAATTTTAAAATTACATTGAATGAAATCTAGGTTAACTAAATTCCTAAGTCATTACAAAATATTATTTGCCTAAAGCTGGTTATTTATAAAACGAGTCATACAGTTTGTACGTCGTGAAAGGATGTTGTACCCACGGAGGATGCTGGCATCGCATTAGGCCTTGACGAGGCGGATAAACACGAAGGTAGGTATCTATATTGAAATATCTTAACTAAGCAAGGATACCATCTCTATAATTATTACTGTCCTCTATAAGATGCTTTTTACAGTAGCCAATTATAATTTTATTACTCTTCCTTACTCGTTTTTTATATTTTATCAAATATTTATTTGGTGATCGGAATTATATTTACTTACCTATTATACATATCAGATGACCGGATGAATTAATCTAATTAAGGTTAATTACTACTTAGATACTCGTCCAAGTCTTAGTTATACTTATTTTATAGAAAGCTCCTTACTATTATAACAGATGCTAATAGGTAACAGTAGTTTAGGAAGAGTAGCTACTTAGTTAATTGAACAATAGGTATGCATGGTATGAAGTTTATTAAAACCTTGACATTATTTGTAGAGGTTTGATGCTTTTATCTTTTGCGTTCTTGACCCTCATTGCTACGGGAAAATAGTCAGAACAATCTGAAACAGTTAATCTAAACACTAGAGAAAAAACAAAACAGTTACAGCGATTGTCGTCTTGTCCATAAAGGTGTTCTCTCACCGGGTAATGGAACAATATTACAAATGTTTTATTAAAAATCTCAAACTAGGAATTAGCAGTGTTACATTACAAAAATGCTCACTGTGAGTTAAAACCCTTTATTAAACTGTTTTGTGGCCGTGGCATTACCTTTTCAGCACTTTTATTTAACTTCACCAATTTTTCAGTCTGATTTCTATCATTAGATGATATTAAGTATTTCTTGATGAAAAGCGAATGTTTTAAGTCATTTAATATAGGATTGAGATTTGATATAATAGTATTGTGAACTCGACTCTACCTTTATCTAAATTAGACGCAGGTTTATGTGTTTCAAAGGGTAAAATAACTACCTATTTTCAGTAAGCACCTACACGAAAGTAGTTTTAAAGTGATCCAACCATTTAAGTTCGTTCAGTCCCATTTCACCCTTTTATGGCGTGATGTCACAACGCACCCATGGCGTTGTGCCATCTCCAAATGGTATTTATTTCCCAGCGCTAAGGAGAGGTCAGGCAAATGCCAGCAAAAAGCATGCGGAACTTGCCACCACCACGAGAATTCTTTGATTATTATCTAATAAAAGGGCTCGTTAAAAAGGAATTGTATTTACATGGCTTTACAAGCTCGCTGTGCATTGTCCATTAATGTCCATCACCTCGAGTTTGACAAGCCTGGAAAAAGATTTATGACGATAGGACAGACAATGTACATTTTCAGCGGTTGTAGTCACGCGGATTTGAATTAAGGGAAACATGTTAGGTATACTAGGGAAATGTAGGTATGTACCTAAAAATTTACAAAAAGTACATATTTTTTCTTAAGTAGGTAGGTGTACATAAATTTTTATACTGGAGTCCGATTATAGCCTTCATACTAATATGTGTAACCTTTTTCTGAAATGAGATATTTTTGGGCCAAATCTGAAAGTGCCGGCCAACGAAAAAAAAGTTAATGATCTCCTTTTCCATTTTGGCGGTAGATAACGTGGGATCCAAGGTCCAAAGAAAAAGATAGAGAGAAAATCCACTTGCTAAAATGAAGTGAAGCACGGAACTTGCTATATTTATACACACTTGCTGCCATATTAAAATTTCTGAAATTTTGCATTCTGCAAAAAAAAAACATTTACTAAATACATAACGCCACAATGTATACTGTGTAGGTACCAACCTAGTATCTAACCACTTGACCTGATGAATGAGTTATTGAAAAATTACTCCAAGGTTCATCAGTTCATCACATCACTCATCTTTCGCATACATAATACGATTACATAAAATCATTTCGGTACGGTTCACGTTCTCTTCGAATTTGATAGAGCTACGATAAGTTGTTATTAATTGACCGAGTGGAAATGAATGACTTTTAAGTTACATTGGTAATTTAAATAATCTTCTATCCTACTTTACGTTGGAACTTTTTTGAATAGAGCGTACAATTTTAAACAACGACAACAGTACACACACATTCTCATCCCAGGGTTATTTTAAAATCTTGAGATTTTCAGGAGCTTTTGTTCAGTAGGAATTAAAATCGTTGGATAACTACCTACTTACCTGTATGAAAAATATTTCTGTTTTAAAACTAGAGGAAGAAATCGGGAGTAAATAGTAGTATGATTTAATACTGAAGATGGATTGTGAAAGTGATCTAGACACGATGCAATTCTTTTGTGAGCGATCGATCCGTGTGATAGACGATAACTCATCATATCGCCGAGACTCCATTGTCTTTCACGATTTCGACTATTAAAGCCTGACTCTGAAATGGGTACCTACCTAATTCAATTTAATGATACAGATCTACTTCCGCATAAAGTTCGGAAGATCCGCTAGAATGATTGATTGTCAATAGACAAAAATCTAATGATGGGAAAATCGTTTTAGTAGTGAGGAAGCGAAATTGGTTATCACGAACTGAATGCTGATCATTCGGCGACTATTTACATATTTTACAATGGAATGGCGCTAATAATACAGTGAAATTCTCAAGACCTTTATCGTCATCATCATCATTTTCAGCCACAGGATGACCACTGCTGAAGATAGGGGACCATGATTTCCTGGTTTGTTGACTGGTAGCGGCCTCAAAACCTTTTTAATTTACAGTTTCATATAACCGTGTGATTATAATTTAAGTACCTATTGATAAGAAGCTATTCCGTAACAAAGAAGATTTTCAGTTATAAAATTACATAGGAAGTTGAATTGGCACTCTGGTTATACCTACCTACACTATGACTATATTTAGATACCTACTAAATCATAGTAGGTACATGCACGCCACAGGAACACTAATGAAACTATGTTAAATATCACGAACTTTACAATAGCCCTGAGACATTACGAATTGTTAATCGTTTGAAAATTTTTAGGGTTCTCTAATATGAATTTTATAAATTACCTAATAAGTTTTTAACAACTAAGTAAATCAAAGATCAATAGGTGTGCTTCTTCAATTCCTCGTGTAAGTATATTCATGAGGACTCAAGCCTTGCACAATTTGAGACGATGGCGAAAACGTTTCTGCGGTCGTCACGTGTGCCAGCCACGAACTTATTATATTCGTGCCTCGTTGCTTAAATTCACAGTTTTAATTTAATTTAAAAGCACTCTGTTATTTGGAGCATCTGCGAGTTTTGCTGTCGTAATGTTTATTTATTCATGTCAATGCCTAGGCACGAAAACACGTCATGATTCTGAAGCTACAGTTCCAAATTTTGTATTTCTTGCAAGTAATTTGTGAATTTTAGGCGTTTGAGGTAGGTACAATGAAGCTTCAACATGCTTAGCAATCTATATTAATTAGACTTAACCATGGTAGCCACTCTACATTCTGTTAATCTATTGCATTTAGGTAGGGTAGTATGACCTACAATATTTTTTTAAAATTATTAATTAGATAGTAAATAATGTTTTTTTTTTATGTTCAATAATACAAAATAAGCAGGTACAAATTAAGTAAATACCTATTACATTACACATTGTCTGTTCACAAATGCAATTAATTATCGTATTGTATTGTCAGCACAACGCATGTATGAAATCAATAATTACTGAATTATCGTCGTTTGTGTGGTGTCGATAAGACGGTATAATAAAATCAATTAATCAAAATCAGCAGCCACCAATTCATACGGGACATGCAAGAATTTGTTTGCGTAAGCGTTTTTACACGCGCGCGCGCATCTTTACCGTGTGGGAATCGCTGTATCGTGTTTAGCCTGGCCCATTGCCGTTCAAACATATCATTACCACATATTAGTTTATTGGAAGCTATTATGTGATTGCGGCATTTATTTATCTGTTTCCAGTCTTTAAAGTTTGACAGTATAATTGAGGCTGTAAATTGAGATGAGAACTAAGACTCTATAATTAATAAATGGAAGACAACCTTACATTTTCATAGCTTTTGTGCATATTTAATCAAGTTGTTATACATACATAGTATTATTATTTAAAATATGTATTATTTTTGATCACGCTTGATGCTTTTGCATTAATTTACCTATATCCAATTGTACAGAATGTTTCCGGAAAAGTGGAAATTGGATGTGTTTGCGCAGCGTGCGTTCACGTGCATTGCGTGTCATTATGGATATCGCAAAACCATTCAAGAATATGCATGTTGACCCATATTCTGCAGAATATTAGACTTATGTAGAGACAGGTGTTACACCTTGTAGTCAGTCACAATCACAGTCACATAGTGAAAAGTTACACTCCCATTTAGTTCAAAAATAATTTACCCTAAATATTATATTTACTTAACCGAAAGCTTTAGATATTTATCAATGCCTTACTTCTCCATACAGCACGTTCACACGACACGTAATTTTGTTTGAACTATAATAATGGCTCATAACATTGCATTGCACCAATAAAAGTGTTGGCCTGAATTAGACGTACACAAACAAGCGATGGTTATTGCGACATTTCAAATTGAACGTATCAGGTAACATTAATTTCACGATGAACTGCTTTGACATTTTGAAAGATAACTATCTCCCACCTATTGACCCCGAACGCCGAATAAGAATGCAAGCTGGGTTTATGCTATTGTAAGCGTTTGATACACGATAGTACTGCAATTAGGTATAGATGATCTGGCAATCGTCTGCAATTGTAATACTTTAGTTGTTAGTTGACAGTCTATGTACGAGTACGTAGATTGGCCCCGAGAGGTTCTACATTAAGTTCATAGAGTTACATAAAACAATAATGGTTGTACCTGCGTGGTCTTAAATTTAGTCAATTATTTATTTGATTTATTCATGATATTAATACTTAATGAAAATAGAGCGATCTAAAATGTATTTTCATTAAGACTTTGTAGCATTTCTTTTCACAAAAAAGCCATTATTTCTAAGACTAATCCTATTTAAACACAGGTGCATTATGTCTACGAAGACATGATTTTATTTTCATTGACATCTGTGAGACGACTTATAGAATTAAAACATCGCGCCTACCTTAATTAAGACAGCCAGTTTAGTCCAGTCATTTAAGCTTAAATTAGGTAAGAATCTCGGAATTCGAGATACCCAGCTGTAAGTCTGTAAATAGTTGTATATTGACACCCTAAAAGTTGTCTCAAAACCTACATATGGTAGGGTGTAAGCAATCTCGAAAACGGTTCACCGTATAAAAAAATTTTTTAAACTAAATTTGTAGAAAATTTTGTATTCTACAATATTGATAAGAAATACAAATAGCAAATAACCCATAGGAAACGAGATATTTCTAAAAAAAAGCGCAAAAAACCGATTTTTGTGACCGTTGACCTTGAAATTTAATAGTTGCTTACACTCTACCATATGTAGGTTTTGAGACAACTTTTAGGGTGTCAATATACAAGTATTTACAGACTTACAGCTGGGTATCTCGAATTCCGAGGTGAACTTACTATAATGACTGGACTAGTTGTATAAGTTTTCAGGAAGCCACATAGAAAAGTACGTACGTCCAAAAGTACTTGTGTCTGTCTTGTTGGTTGTCCTAAATAAATAAATAAATAAATAGGGTAAACTTTTATCGCTTCCTTTGCGCCAACCCTTGGGTCAGTGAGGTCACGCGATGCGCAGACGGCGCGGAAGCGGCACCGCCGGAGGTCGCGGCGTGATGTGCCGGCCGAGTGAAAGCAGGCTGCCCTCTTATCTAAGACTAGGCTGCCATAAAGGGCCATCCCTTTCTTCTAGCGTGTGGGATAAACTGAGGTCATAACATAACCCTGGTGTTCGTCTATAATGAGGCGTCATAGATGATTCAATCAATCAGACTAACGGCTTAACGTGCTCTACAAAATACGGAATTAGACTGACGGTCTACAAAACAGTTTAAGTATTTCTTTTTGGAATGTGGCATCAAGTTAATACACTGTGATCTACATAAATTTTAAATTAAGTACAAAATTAGTATCCCCTGGAAGTGGAACACACACCCTCTGAATGTTTAGTCGAGCCTAACTCTACAGAGTTTACCATTGGACCTTTGATTACTCGTATGATTAAATAATTATTTCAGACAACTTTACATTACATATTTTTGAGAAGGTAAACCAGTTCCAATCACTAGCAATTAAAATATTTGTTGATTCTTAAATTAATACCGGGATTCAATTAGTATGTAACATCTTTTTCGTGACCTCGTGGACAAGCTCACAGGTGTCGCATGTATGATTTCCATAAGTAATTTACCGAATTATATTACATCTTGTAAATAAGCTAGCCTAATTTCATAATTTTAAGTTAATTAACATTGCATAGCTAATTCGCACATAAGTTATATTGACAGCTTGCGTAAGCGATATAATCACCACAGCCTCTTCACAGCCGCTGCCCTCGGGTCGCCTCGATAACGTTATCTGCTCAAATATAAATAAGTGTAGACGTCTGTCCGTGTGTTCTCACGACATTTGCAGACTGAAAGTTAAATAATAGATGCAGCTGATACGGGTCTGTAACTTTGAGAGTCTATTTATTTAGATGTATATGATTTATAGTAATAATTTAAACTTAGTTATTAACCAGTGTGGGAACTGATAATACATGACGTTAAGGTGGAGCATATGTAGTACGAGTAGGTATCTCATCATATGAGAATAATCCTTTATATCACAAACTATTAAAGCGCGTTACGTAGGTAAAGGGTGCTCTATCCATATTAATTATCTACTTAGCTTATTTTCATAATATCATGATCAGTAGGTACCTAAATATACTTACTAAAATTGCGGTTATTACAAAAACTAATTTATAATACTAAGTAATTAAACATTTCCAATATATATGTGTGGTATGACACGATATTACATAAATGACCGAGCGGATGCAGTCACCAATGACGCAAGCATGCGACGAGCTCACGGCAAAGATGTAGCTGCACGAAGCCAAATATTTGCACAGATCGCAAACTGCATCGTTTGTGCAACCACCATCAACGAAACGACTCACGATTTGAATTATTTACGACAAAATAAAATGTTCGCGCATAAAAAACAGCTTAGATGAAATATTATTGCGTATTACACAGTCCGAGCGTGACTGCGCTCTTCGCATTTGCCCTGGTAATCTTCACCTGCCATTACCGGCGTAAAGTTTGGTTGTTACCATTAATTTGGGATGTTCAGGGTCAACCGTCGCTATTACAATCGTTTGACTTGATTGTTTCTGATGAGTCAAGTCCTGACGAGCTTTTGTTTACTTTTAATGGTCAATTTGTTTCAAATGAAGAATAAGAAAATTACTACTTACTTTATGATCATTATTTTATTGGAGTTTAATAAATAAGTGCTTACTTACATACTATGGCTGAGTTGCACCACCTAACTTTGACCGTAATTATACCGATAACCAGTGTTTTTTGTATGGAGTTTGACAGTTTTTTGACGTTTGTTAAAGTCAAAATAAGATGGTGCAACTCAGCCTATGTGTTTATTTGTTATTTCAACTTCATTCGTAAACTATATAAGTACATAGTATTTTATAAACATCTTTTAGACTGTAATTACATTCATGATTGCTCCAGTATTTTAAAGTTCACGACTTTACGTTACCTTGGTTCGCTTTTGTTGAGCACTTAAGTACAACAAGCAAGGTGTTGACCTGACATGCATCAGCGTGGAAGATGGGTGCATCTTGCGTTTGGACTTGACGTTTCACGTCGAAGCACTCGTTAGGGGCACGCCTCAGGGCGCCAAAGTTATGAAATCAAATTATTTAAAGCGTGTTGTAAGAACAAAGCTATCCGCGACCTTCGGCGCGTGAGAAGCGCGGTGCGGCGTGCGTGCGACCAACATTGTCCCCGGTTAAATAATCGACAACAATGTGTTGCAATCCGCGAACAATGATATTTTAGACACTCGCGTGCATCAATAGTTTGTAAATTGTCTAAAATGCTCAGTGTCAGTCGCTGAAAACGGGCAATGAGTTGCGACACGCTGTTTTTGATAATTATCGCGGCGCGAACTAAGTAGTGATGAATGATAGCGGCTGTATATGGACGGATGTTTCAGTAAATGCTCGTATACTTGCGAGTATTTTATTGCCTTTTTATGATAGGAATATAGCTTTACTAAAATGTTTGTCATAAAACACTTTGCAACATCGCAAAAGCGTAGGTAGGTAATTCACGTCGCGTCTTTTTGGATGTAATGAACTTTTGAAATCTTCCTACAATAAACTTAACAAGTTATACGAGTGCAGATTAATCTTTTTCATTAAAGTTACAATCAGTTAGCTTACTACTGGGGAAATTCCTAATGGGTATTATGTTGTAACTTAGTAATGGCTGTGTTAAAGCGCATGAGTAAGTGACATAAATTAAATTGCGTTCTTATTTCTTGCCTACTTCCACTTAGAGATATTATACAAAGAACTCAGGCTCGTTGTGTTCACTATCTGAGGCAATCGGGGCATCTTGATTGTGGGAAAGATTTAAGAATAGGCCCGGAACGAAAGTGAGCCCACTCTTACGCGTCCGGGCGGTGCTCGCTTGTTTTGGCGCACTTCATTTACGAGAGAATTACCCATCTTGTTAAACCAATTTAATCAGTAGTAAAATCTTGGCTGAAATTGGTACCTACTGAACAAACCCGTTGGGCTAAGATAAGATGTTTTACCTATATTTTGCGGTAAAAAATTAACAATACCTAAAAATAAGGCAAATCCTGCAAAGGAACTTTTAACGTTGACTTTTTCAAAGAAAACATACTTACTATTTCCGAACACATGGAGGTTTAATCCCATCCCAATCCCAACTATATAATATTATAAATGCGAAAGTAACTCTGTCTGTCTGTCTGTCTGTCTGTCTGTCTGTCTGTCTGTCTGTCTGTTACGCTTTCCCGCTTAAACCTCGCAACCGATTTTGATGAAATTTGGCATAGAGATAGTTTGAGTCCCGGGAAAGAACATAGGATAGTTTTTATCCCGGTTTTTGAAACAGGGACGCGCGCGATAAAGTTTTTCTGTGACAGACAAAATTCCACGCGGGCGAAGCCGCGGGCGGAAAGCTAGTGGGTAATATACCTAACTTGGTGCATGGTGCTAATTCCCATTCGTAAAGGAATCAACGTAACTTGCTACAGCCTCCACAGCAGCAGGTAGGATGCTGCTGTGGAAGCGATTTCGATGCGAAAAGAATTTCTTCCGGGAAAAAAAGGCATAGTACGTCTTACTAGTACTTATTATTATTCTGTGGTCTTACTCACCAATGTCGACATCCTGAATCCTGAATTTGAAAATAAGTAACACTAAGTTGCACTAAATGATGGTCCAAAGACCACTTAAGGTTTCCTAACAATGCTACTACGCAAAAGACTGCTTACCGCTCACCATAAAGTGCTGGAAAATTATGAACTACTTGCAATTTAATAAACAATTTAGATACAATTTTGATAATCACCGTATAATGGGCTGAGATCGTTTAGTGATAATGATCAGTAAAGCACAGTTCCGCGTGCAGTCACGAGCACAAGGATGCTCCTGCGATGATTTCCTGCTTCAATTTGATGCCAATTATAATCTGAGCAACTTATTTTTTATCAACAGAATACACAACAATATAAGGCAAGCAAAGGCCTTTGTACTTTTTATTTGTCTTGAGAACCTCTAGAGTGCTGATGTTAAAGGTACCGGTAGCACTGATAGAGCTTTCAGAGAGTTTTCAGTATGACCATAGAATAATAATAAGAACCGTATGACTAACAACTTGATAGACTTTATATTTAAGCGTTAAAAATTATAGCCTCGTTCTTTTATTTAATCTCCATATTCTATTGGTGAAGAACGTATAAAAATCTGTCGTAGTACAGTTGCTTGTTATTTTTAAACTATACGTACATCAGAACAGCTTGAGTATGAAATCAAGATTAACCTATGCATTAAATAGGTACAGGGCCGCAGGGTGTCATTACATTAGTTTTATTGAGCGCATATATCATACGCTGACAGGTCAACAACTATCAGCCTAAAATATTATGAAGTAAATGTCATTAAAAGCATACTATTTGGGCTATTATGATAATGTAATTACACTTAAACTGTTCATAAAAAGGTACACTCGTATTTGAGTTACCTTGTGCTTAAATGAAAATAACTTTTAGCTCTATTTTTAGTAAACGGATAGAGTGCGATAAATAGCACCTCAATTACACTCATTATACCATTATCATCGTTTCTCAGTTTGTCATTAATAACAGACCATTTTGGTATTATGTGATTATCATCAGCTTCTCAGTCTATCAAGTGGTCATCACGTCATTGCGCAAGCGCCCGCGGCGCTGTTAGAGGGACTTAGTTAATGAGGCCGGGTGATTTAGAGCGGCTTGGGCGCAGGGGAGCTCCGCTGTTCCCACGACCGCTTATCGAATGCATCGGACGCATCTATGAGTCGTGCGCACCCCGCCGCGGTCGCCCTGAGCGAATTGACATGTCGCAACTTTTAGCATTTCGGAAGTCAACGCTGGCGCAGCTATATTGCCTTGAGGTGTCTTTGATGAACACTACTTATCTAATGATCCGGTTTGAACGTATGTCTGTAGGGAGTAATCATCAACTAGTGATTCTGAAAGTAGTCTTGTGTACGATTCTCGAGTGACATGTTTCTGGCTTAAACTGGTAACTTACATTACGCTGTGTATGCTAATTTGCGGCATTTGAGTCTTTAATATGAGCACAAACAAAAGCCTGCACAGTGCACATTACAGTTTCTTACATCACACATACCTATTTGACTGTAGCAATCTAAAGAGAATTTAACCATATGACTCAGGCACTCAAAATACCTATTGTGTTTGTGACTTAACTAATAGCAATTTAAACTTATGTTTAGTTTTTACATACGTGTATGTAACATAGGACACCGTAATGTAAGACACCCTGTCGGCTCGGTGGCACATTGCAAAACTGGAAAATGTTTTGCACAAGTGCAGCACAGGTACTCGGTGAAACAATGCGTCTGGGAAACTCTTTGAGAGACAATTATTGTTGGTGCACTATCTAAATTATTATTTTGTAACCATGTGTGAAGTTTGCACACGCGGCCTAATCTAAAAGTGCTTAAGACGTAATTGTCAACTCTAATTATTTCACACATAGAATCCGTTAAAAAAGATTCTAATCAAGCTCAGTAACGTTAAAGACGATTTGTCTTTAACATTAACTACTAGTTGATTTTATAACTCATAAGTAACAACTGAATAAAGAATGAAGCTTCTGAACCACCCATCCAAAGATTAATTAAAAAAAGTAATTAAATTTTAACTCGTATTAATTTGACATTTAATTTTGGCAATCATTCAAATTTTAATCACATAACCTGACATTCATAACATCATTTCGGTAATCACATCGATGTTTGCTTTATGTCTTGTTTAGTACAGTTCATTTTAAGTATCAATCTTAGTATAGTGTAGGTACATTTGTTACTTAACTTGTTGATGTCATATTTGTGAGTGATTCAAATTTTAATGGGTAATACGATTTTGATAAATTCACCATAATATCATCAGCTGTATAAACATAGGCAGTGTTTACACTGGATTAAGTAACGTATAATATTCACCAAATCACTTTTGTACGAGTAGAAACGTAAAATCCAATTTAATATTGTTAGTAATAGCCAAATTAAATTATTTTCGGTTGCGAAATATTAACAGCTTAAATACTACAAATTGTAGTTCGCAATCAATTTATTGAAAAAAAAAAGCAATTTTGGATTTGATCTCTATAACGTCTTCATTAACTTACAACATTCTAAAATGAATAGGCTGTCGGCACAGAAATGAAAATAGTAGCAGTTTCGTCACCAATGAAAAAATAACAATGCATCATCATATATTCCAGACAGTTGCTTCAATGATCCGACATGCTTGGTTCGGCAGAGTGGTAGATGTAACGGCCGATCACCGCGCACCATGGATATTTGGTTCAAGGCCGAAGACTGGTGGGATCCTTATTCAGAAATACCATCCAGTTTAAACTGCACAAACCATGCCATTTTATTCAAATTTATATCAATGCTCGATTGCTCATGCTCGGTTTTATCTTAAACCACTTAAAACAATCTTCTCTACAAAAACCGCAGATTATGCAAGTAATTTCATGAATTTACGAACTTCTGATGTTAATGCGATCGCCATCAAGGCTTAAGTGGATTTTGACTTGCGACATGTTATTTTTCTGAGCATTAAGAAGAAATTATAAGAGTTCTCTATGATAACAAAAATTCGGTGCATTCGGTGTCGAATGGTGACTTTAATTAAAGCACTAACATAATTTTCTATTTCTTTAACCTCTGTATCTACATCCTGTGCATATTTACATAAAAACTGTTTCATTAGACATGCATTGAAGAAAACACATTGAAAAAAAAAACTGCACGTTAATTTATTACATATAAAAGCATTATTTTATGCTGAAATTAAAATTGTAAATTGAATAAGAGCGTTATAAATGTATAAGTAAATGTTAGGTCTAGTAACCGATATTGCGAATTGGAATGCAGCACGCGATTTCGTATTTTTTCAATGTTACGTTACAGTGCATCGTTTACGCAATTTATGTTTTTGTTTATCATTGATGGTGAAATTGCAGACGTTTTATCTTTATCTTTACAGTTTAACAAAATATTTCGATGAAGTGCGATTTACAATATTAATCTCTATGTATTTTCAATTAGGTATCAAATTAAGATTTAGTTTTTCATGGCTGGAAATTAGTAAAAGCATGTAGACGTGAGGTCCTATCATACCTATTCAACCCCCTTATACGTTACTCGATTCCCTCTGGCGCTTTTACGTACCTCGTTATTTCACTTCATAAGCGATTTTGAAATTAAAACAGTAATTAATGGAACTTTGTCTAGGTTCCCAGTCCTAGATACCCTATACTTATTGTACTCTTCAATCCTTAGCAAATGTATAGCAGACCCCACGCTTCGCTGCGCCCGCGCACGTAGGAAACGTTTGTATGAACGGAAGGAACTCGTTCCACTAGAGTAGCTTAACTTAAAACCACGGAATACAACTAAATTACTAAGTTCATTCAATGGAAAACCACGTACGTGTCGTTAAAATTAGATTAAGATTCGTGCAGATAAATGCAAAGCATACGGAACATTATGGGTTATGTTAGGTAATATACAAACGTATTGTACGGCTATTGTCTAATCATTTATATGCCGACGTGTAAATCATTCGACAATTCGAGGCATGTACTTTATGTAACCCCATAAAAGGTAGTTGAGGGGTCACACACTACACACTATTTTGGAAGACCCTGCAGTGGTTCAACATTGAAATCTCAAAAAAATCATTCGTTTCGTATGGGGGTATTTTGTTCCCAAACAAAACTTGTTCTGCTTTCACCAAAATCACCTCTTTAGAAGATTTTAACGCATTATTTTTACAGTTTTGCAGTGAGAAAGATAAGGCAATTAACTGACATTGAAACGACAAGGCTAGTATATTTTAGCTATTTTCATAGTATAATGTCATACGGCATATTGTTGTGGGGCTCAGCCGCGGACATTGAAACTGTGTTTGTTCTGCAGAAGAGAGCAGTGCGGGCCATTTATAACCTTGGACCCCGATTTTCCTTGAAAGATTTTTTTAAGGAAATAAACATACTGACAGTAGCTTCACAGTTCATTTATGAAAACCTTTTATATGTCCGCAAAAATATAGAGCAATTCACGAAAAAGAGCGATTTGCATAACTTTAATACAAGAAACAAAAATAAACTTGCCGTTCCAAATTTCAGATTGCATAAGATTGGTAATTCATTTATGGGAAAATGTATTAAATTCTTTAATAAATTACCACAAACTGTTATAGAACTACCCATTCATAAATTCAAAGCACATATTAAAAGTACCTTAATGAAAAACGGCTACTATAAAGTCGATGATTATTTAAAAGATAAAAATGTTTGGGATACGTTACTGCCTAGCTCGCATAAATATTTATAACTTTGTACATTTTAAAGCATGTAAACCTTTGAAAAAGAGGCTGACAATAGTGACTGAGTTTCTTGCGCTGCTTCTTCTCAGCACTGGCCCATTTATTGTCCTGAAGCAGTGGTAGGGTTAATACTGGGACGTGTAAAAGTGCTTTTTTTAAGCCTATTTACAGAAATAAATGAGTTTTAATGAGTTTTTTTTAGTCTTAAGTTGGTACTTTCAATGAAAATATTAGATTACTATAATGAAAATATTTCATTCGGTAAATCAGTATCCACCCACTTGTAAAAACTCATAAAACTCATTTATTTATGCAAGTAGGCTTAGAAAGCACTTTTACATGTCCCAGTATTAACCCTATACCACTGCTTCAGGACAATAAAGGGCCAGTGCTGAGAAGAAGTAACAAAATAAGTTCCTGTATTTTGTAAGAACTATAATTTAGTTAATCTGCGCTAGGATCTTCAAAGCTCTAAAGTTTAGGCGCGGCGTGGGCAGATGCTGTCATCTCAACATGACTCATCCCTCAAGAACATCCTGGTCGATCGATCGATTTATTTACAGAAATAATGGGCTATGGGCGGAACTCGGGCGTACCTGCGCGTATCATCAATTTGCACACAATGAAGCCTTATAAGGGTCGGAGTTCAAAAGAACACACTTTTTCAGCGATCGACCTTTACGCACGTTGTAATTGTCTTGTTCTAGACTGGTTACTAAATGATAATGATAAGTTGCGATGCTCATGTAAAGCATTATAATAGGTTTTGGGTTTTTGGCCCGTGTTTTTTTTGTTTCATCGGATTTTCCTGTACATTCAAAACTACATAGTATGAAGGCGATAATTGAATATCATCGGAGTTAAAATAATGTTTCACAAAGATCTTTTAACTAGTATTTTATGTATTTTAAGATATTTCACCTAATTGCGTTAGGTGTTTGCTATGCGGCTATGCATTTTCCCAAGTATAGAGGTTAGTCCTGCGATTGTATCGGGGCTCTTGCGCGCGCACCAACAAAGCGTATTGTTAAAGCAATTAATGAATAGCGAGATAATCAAACTAAACACTTTTTGTTGTCATAACGCCAGATCACAATGCCACTGTTCGCCGCACTATGCGAGTAATTATGCACATAATACCTACTAAGCGCCAATATCAATTGGCAATTTTATGGATTTAATGGTCGACCCAAACAGAGTGGACAGTCTTCGTATACTCAACATTATTGTACACTAGCTTTCCGCTTGCGGTTTCACCCGCGTGGAATTTTGTCTGTCACAGAAAAACTTTACCGCGCGCGTCCCTATTTCAAAAACCGGGATAAAAACTATCCTATGTCCTTTCCTGGGACTCAAACTATCTCTATGCCAAATTTCATCAAAATCTGTTCCGTGGTTTAGGCGTGAAAGCAAGACAGACAGCTACTTTCGCATTTATAATATTATTAGTATAGAGTATAGATTCGAAACGATTTTGCAACTCGAGCTGAAAGCTTTCGGGGTTTTGGGGTTGGATGGGCGCTGGGCGGAGCGTAGACTTCATCAGTCGACGCCTCTCGAGCTTGGGTCTGATATTCAATGTGCCTCTTACCATTCGGTGATCGCTTCCTGTTTTGACCGAGTTGATCACAGAGACATCATTGAATATATGCTTCTTCGTCGACAAGATGAAGTCGATCTCATTTTTTATAGCGCCATTGGGATGCAGCCATGTCCACTTTCGCTGTTTTGGCTTCCTGAAGAAGGAGTTCATCATAAAGAGGCCCTCTCTCTCCATAAAGCCAGCCAGCAGTTTCAAGCTTTCAGCTCGAGTTGCAAAATCGTTTCGAATGCCTAGGAGACTGCGAAAATGTGGACGAATACAATGACAGGTTCGTGGAAATTGTCCAAACGACTGGGTCTAAGTTCTTTAAAACCCGTCGTCCAAAAGGAACCAAAAAGATCTCTGACCTCACCAATAAACTTATGGAAGAGAGACGAAACTTGGTTCTGCAGTCCTCTGAAGATGCTGCTCAGTATCGGCATCTTAACAGACAGATCTCCAAGTCTTTGACTCGCGATCTACGCCAATTTAATACAGATCGTATTAAAGAGGCGATTGAGCGTAACAAAGGCTCTAAAGTGTTCGCTAGGGATCTGTCTGTTGGCCAAAGTCAACTGACCAAGCTGAAGACCGAGGATGGCAGAGACATCTCGTCGGGGCCTGAGTTATTGGAAGAGGTTGAGAAGTTCTACGGACAATTATACACGAGTGTACGTACACCTGTCACAAATCTAGCCGAAGACCCAAGAGCTAGACTGACCCGACACTACACCGAAGATATCCCGGACGTCAGCCTGTACGAGATTAGAATGGCTCTCAAACAGCTGAAAAACAACAAGGCACCGGGTGATGATGGAATCACGGCTGAGCTTCTGAAAGCAGGCGGAACGCCGGTACTAAAGGCTCTTCAGAGGCTGTTCGATTCCGTCATACTTGAGGGAAAAACGCCTACGGCATGGCACAGAAGTGTGGTGATACTTTTTTTCAAAAAAGGCGACAAAACCCTGTTGAAAAATTATAGACCCATCTCACTTCTGAGCCATGTCTACAAGCTGTTTTCGAGAGTCATTACGAATCGTCTCGCTCGCAGGCTCGACGACTTCCAGCCTCCCGAACAAGCCGGTTTCCGAAAAGGCTTTAGTACCATAGACCACATACATACGCTACGGCAGATTATACAGAAGACCGAGGAGTATAATCAGCCACTTTGTCTGGCGTTTGTGGACTATGAAAAAGCCTTCGACTCGATCGAGACCTGGGCAGTGCTACAGTCTCTCCAACGGTGCCAAATTGACTATAGATACATCGAAGCGCTGAAGGGCTTGTACGAAAACGCCACAATGTCGGTCCGCCTCCAGGATCAGAACTCGAAACCTATCCAGTTGCAGCGAGGGGTGAGACAGGGAGATGTCATATCTCCGAAACTGTTCACCACCGCCCTGGAAGATGTTTTCAAGCTTCTGGACTGGAGCGGATTCGGCATAAATATCAACGGCGAGTATATCACCCACCTTCGTTTCGCGGACGATATCGTAGTCATGGCTGAGACCGTGGAGGACCTAAACACAATGCTCGATGGCCTCAGTAGAGCCTCTCAACAAGTGGGTCTTAAAATGAACATGGACAAGACAAAAATTATGTCAAATGCCCGTGTTGTACCCACTCCTCTGAAGGTTGGAGACACTACACTCGAAGTTGTTGACAATTATGTATACCTGGGACAAACAGTCCAGTTAGGTAGGTCCAACTTCGAGAAAGAGGTTAATCGTCGAATCCAACTCGGCTGGGCAGCGTTCGGGAAGCTTCGCGAAATTCTCACGTCCGAAATACCGCAGTGTCTCAAGTCAAAAGTATTTGACCAGTGTGTGTTGCCAGTGATGGTGTATGGCTCTGAGACGTGGTCGCTTACTATGGGCCTCATAAGAAGGCTCAAGGTCACCCAAAGAGCGATGGAGCGTGCTATGCTCGGAGTTTCCCTGCGTGATCGAATCAGAAATGAGGAGATCCGTAGGAGAACCAGAGTGACTGACATAGCCCGCAGAATCGCTAAAATCAAGTGGCAGTGGGCGGGGCACATAGCTCGAAGAGCTGATGGCCGCTGGGGCAGAAAAGTTCTTGAGTGGCGACCACGAGCTGGAAGACGTAGCGTGGGCAGGCCTCCCACTAGGTGGACCGACGATCTGGTGAAGGTCGCGGGAAGTACCTGGATGCAAGCGGCGCAGGACCGGTCTTTGTGGAAATCCTTGGGGGAGGCCTTTGTCCAGCAGTGGACGTCTTTCGGCTGAAACGACGACGACGAGAGTATAGATATTATAAAAGTATAGATTACAACCAACGATAGGATTACTCAAATTACTAGATAAGTACAGACAGTCCGATGTCAATGTTATTATTTTTAGTTGTTAGAAACATTACCCGCTTGTATTGGTATTCGACTGGCATATTCAGCGTAGATCTACGCTGAATATGCCAGTCGAAGTTTAATTGCGAATATTTAAGTTTGCATACGCTATGGAGCAACGGCAAACAAAACACTGTGAAGGTATTTCGAGTGAACTATCCATTCTCATTTCTCAGGAACTAATGAGCTTATTTCTCAAATGAAAGCTTTTTTTCTATTTGATTATTTTCAGCGACAATTTTCCACTGACTTCAGACAGATTTTTGAGTTGTCAGAATTTGACAGAGAGGAAGATCATCTACCAAGCTTTTTTTAAAAGCTCTCCAAGGTTAAGTATAAAAAATGCGACATTATCTTAATCTTATCAAGACTACTGTTCGATAATAAGTCGTAACATAATAATTACTGCCTGGCACATTTTATTCACGATCATGCTCAGTGAACTAAATTATGTGTAATTGAGCCATTATTTCATCAATCAATCACCTATTGTTGCTGGATATGTATAGCGAAATTTGCCAATAACTACAGACGGTGCATAATACTACTAATAATCTGTCTGTCTACACACGCCCGAACACAAAGGCAGAGAGAGGTCTCTGGAGAGCAGGGACCTTGCTGCACATGATAATCACGTTACACTAGCATCATTCAACTTTGGCTTGTAAGTCTTGCAAGATAAAACTCATTTTACAATCCACCATATTCCAACATCTTCGCTCTGTTCACCGGATACCACAATTAATTTTCAAATATAATGATTAATGGCATGCGGCTAGTAATTAGTAAATATTATATTGAAAAGAACTGAGTGTGGGAACGGTAATTTTTGTTTGCCATATTTGGCAATAATTTAATTAGTATTTTTATAATAGGGACTTATTTTAAGTTTTTATTCATATTAATTATCGCAGTCAACTAATGATGGAATCGATTCGATATTAATGATGATTTATTGTGTTCTTTTGATTTTCCATCATATTGCCGACCGTTTCTACCGATTGATAAAACGAATTAATTTTATCAATAATATATTCTATGAAAGCTCATATTGTCTTTTATAGTTATAAGTAACAGTTAATTATAAAAGTTTCCTAACTTAATGTCAATCGTCATACTCGTAATAGGGGCGATAGCTAGTTTTAATCTGTAACCACACACCTTAGGCTGAATTGCACCGCCTAACTTTAACCGTGACTATAACGATAACCGGTGTATTTTGTATGGACTTTGACAGATTTTTGACGTTTGTTAATGTCAAAGTAAGATGGTGCAACCCAGCCTTAGTGTTGTAAAACCCCAAAACTCAAATAATTAAAATAAACTTTTAAAGCTGAAAATCATTCCTCGTATGCTTTCCAAATATAAAAGTTGATCATCGGCAAAGCATTTCATAAACGTTTCTCACTATCGGCATTACAGTCTATCGCCAACGCAATCCGAGTTTTGTTTATAGCAATTACAGAACCGAATCACTGCAGCAGGTACCGCAGAACAATAGCCCCGTTTCTACATAAATACAGCCTTTGGATGTTCCAATTGGAATGTGTACGTACATCCTCCCGCTAAAGGTCAGCACAAGGCCAGCTAAGGAGTACAACACAATGGCGGTTAAAATTAAGCAGAAGGTAAAACTATCGAACGTTATTGCCTCCCTTGCGTGAGCCAAAGTGTAATGGGTTTTTAAACGGATCTGCATAGGCACTCGAATCAATTTTTATTAGTCTCGGCCTCGCGGATGACCCAAATTACCCTTCTATCAATTACTCATGGAGAACTCTACAGTGATATAATCAAGTAGGTACATGCTAAATGAACTTTTGATGCACCTGCGGACTCATATGACTCATTCTTGTTTGTGTTTACTTCAATTTTATTATTGCGATGAGTGATCTTCTGTAACGTTTGTTGCCCATCTCATCAAGCAAAGCTTTTTATTCTGATCACATCTGTAGGTAAACTCACAGTAATAAACTCACACAAAAAATGAAATTGTTTTCTTCACGAACATTTGTTGTTGATTAAGGTAATTTGTGAGTTACGTGGAAATTATGCTTGAAATATCACAAAAAAGTGTCTGCACCGACTGCTTAATGTTCCAGGCTTGTAGCGTGCCATAACATGGCTCGGCACGGAAATGTTGTAAGAGCCAAATTAGGCGATTACTTATCCGCCGTCGCAGGTCAAACGCGGCTCGTCAGCGCGCCGGCGACCCTGCCCTGAGGTGACTGGGATGGACAAACTTTATGCAGGACGTAGATAAACAGATATTAAAATAAATATAGAAGTAAATAAAGTAGGTACTCTCTGTTATAGGTACTTCCTGGAGCGTAATTATTCCACACCACCACACTATCAACAGATGAGATGAGATGAAATCATCTGAAATCGATTTTTGGTGCAATTCATTGTCATAATAAAGAATAAAGCGTTGGACTATTCTTCCATTTGCCTCTGGTAAGATAGAAAGGGTCGTACGGTCGCAGTGGAGACTAAATATCCTGAATTGTTATAATCAGTTTTACTAAGCCGTAACTAATATATCATGCAACGAGTTACAGTCAATAAAACTGAAACATCAAATTACTACAAAAAGTGTAATGATGGACACTCTAACCTGGTGTGCGATGCTGCAGTGACGCAAGCTCACCCAACCTATACCTCTACATCGGGGTACGTGGCCCTCTTATTACTGCCAATGAATTCCATCCTTTTCTGGAAAGATTTCATTTTCATTTGATTGAAATCTCTAATTTCAAAAGCTAAACAGCAGTTGACAAATCATAACGTATTGAAGGTACTTATTTCTTTTAATGCATCTGTGTTAATTAAAGAAAAATAGGTAGTGTAATACGATTGCATCAAATATATACGATTGAATATGAGTTTCAAACATAGGTAGTGATAAAACTATCCAGTTTTGTTATCTATCAAAGATTATGAATCGTAAAACATATCGAAAATATCTACGAATAAAAATAGCCTAAATAAAGTTAAAGTTTAGAAATTAAAATCATCCCAAAAGGTTAGCGATTAAATTAATGGATAATTGATTTTATTTTATAAGCATATCTAATCTCACATACAAAACAGGAGGTCATGGAAGACCGTAAGTGCATTGGACAGCTCATCTCATGCGGATTAATTGCCGAGCCGCATTCTTTGCACTTGCGAAACGACTCGTAACTCCTGCGCACGCACCGCTTGAGTGAACGCGCCAAAGTTTGTTTATACCAAACAGAGCTTCAACAAAACAAAAGACAAAAGTTGTGTAGGACCTAATCTGGACGGTAAACAAAACACAGACGTTGTAATCTTCAATGAATTTCGGATAGCTTAATTACCATACAACTAAAACAAATAACTGCGACACAAACAAAAAACAATCATTGAAAAATCTGAATCTGAATGAAAATAAACGGTAGACATCTTTAAATAGTCTTGCTCAATAATTGTACAGTCACATTTGCGGCTTTGCGAAACTAGTAAAGCTATAAAGTCCTTAAGTGCAAACATAGGGCTCCGGGCGGGCGACCAAAATAGCACTACTTGCTTGTATGTTGGCATACCTTCACGCAACGTAGCAGAAGCCAGCCTGAATCATAAATGAGATGTATCTTATAAATCTCGCATCCAATTTGAGGAGACAACTATGAAATAAACATGTTTAAGTTATTCCCCAAGAGGTCGTATGAATGTAAATAATAACAATTTACGACAATAAAAAATAATACTACTTTAAAAAACAAGCAATACTTATGCGTGGATTTTATACACGAGTAACTGAGTAATGTGTAAAAAAAATGTATTTCCTTTCAGAATATTTGTCTTCGTTTCTGTTTTTGTCCAACAAACATCCATCTTCATCTTCAAAAACTTTCGCCTTTATAATATAACTTGGATAGCCGCATGTTGTTATGTGTGAAATTAGTTTAAAAAGCATGATTTCAAAATACGATTCATTGTTTCGTGTTAGCAATCTTCTTAAATATTTGTACGGTTGTTAAGTAGAAACGCTTGAGTTTACGCAACACGCGGTTTGAAGTTGAATGGTTTTATGGATGAAGATGAAACAACCGTCGAAACAACGTCGAACAAACTAATTTAGTGCTAAAACATAAAACTAGTATTCACCTAATTTAGAAAACTAGAAACAATTCCTAACATTAAGTGGTTATTTTCTCTTTTTTCTGGCACTTGATTTGTTAAAGGAGGAAAATCCTACTTATATTTTAATGTATTCAAATAACGTGTCGTTCGCTTTTAGATAGCCGACATTTGTTGATGCAGACATCTTATTATTTAATAACAGATAGAAATGTCGCACTAATAACGAACTGAAAATAAATGTAACTGTAAAAGTCTTTTCATCAACATCATCAAGTCACCACTGCAGGAATACGATCCTCCTCAATTTGCCAAAGGTAAATGGATGCTTTGACCTGCACGGGGAGTGTAAGCCTATGCTGGCCAGTCGGAAAGAATGATTAAAGTTTTTGTTCTAAAAAACAATTTTTAAAACAAAAGTAAACCAAATGAACTGTTAGCATTAACGTAACAATAAATTGTGAAGTGTCGACACCGAGCCGAGAGCGCGCTTCCTGTGCGATAGCATTGTGTCGCGATCGCGAATTAGCATGCGCCCGATACGATCACACGCGCGATTGTTATGTCTAGTCAATGTAAAATGGGGTAGAGGTGAAAGACTTGCCTAATATTTAAATAAATTCGTTCTTATTACGAAGTGCGAACGCCACACTGCAGAGCGAGATTTCATTTCCTATTATGTATTGCTTTGAAGTAATATGAAAACGGGTTCTATTAGTAATTTACTTTAAGCTCATTGACACGATATTGGTGTTTAACTTTGTATAATATCGAAATATTAATAAAACAAAACTTTTAATTAAACTTCATCTGTTTGTGTTACTAAAAAAGTATGTAAATCTGTATACGAACTCTGTGTAAAATCAATATTTAGGTATTTCTATCAAAGCATAAAATTCAGCGATTTGAATTTTTTTTTTATAAAGCTAGCTATTATAAACCTAGCTTGAACATATTTTAATTTAGGTTTAGTTTAGGTAGTATATTTAGTTGTATATGTTTAATTTTTCACAATAAAGTTACATTTAAGCATAAATAAATGCAACTAATAAAAATAATGTGCGTTACGGATACGTAAATTTCGTAGCAGTCGTAGCAAGTAGTCAAATATCGAGCCATTGTCATAAGACATCAACGCGTCACGTCCACCGTCTCTATCACGTGGGTTGATACCATAGATGTAATTTACGTTTCTCATTTACGCTGCCTCTGTATTCACTCAAAGTAGTGAAATAGTTACGTTGTTCTTTAGTACAAAACCTACGTGTTCACGTAACACTTAGAACACCGGTCATAAAGATAACTCAAACAGTCCAGACATTACATGTTAATAAGGTGTTAAAAGTAATTTCTTTAAATAATTACCTGTTATATTTGATTATTATTAATAACTTAGTTATACCTACATATTATAATTGGCTCTAAAGTATTACAATACTCGTACTTGGAAAACGTCGCTTTATTTAAATTAATTAATTGTAGAAAATGAAAAGAAAAACAGCGTTTTGACCGCTCATTATTTTGATTTGTGGTTGAAGTTTGATATGTTCCTCATAATTTAAAGTAATTATATTTAACGTTACAGTGAATAATTGTATCAATTTATTAAGCGATTTTGCCATTTATCATGTCGGCCATAGCTAACATATCTGTAATAGTTGGCAAAATGTTTGAACTGCATCATTAGGAGCACATCCGCAGGCTAATAGCCGGCGTTGGGCAAGACCGCTCATACCTCATTACGAGGCTGTAGTTAATTCACGTACGATGTGCATTAGCAGTGGCATGGGAGGATAAGAATTTACTCTATTATGGAAGATATTTTATATTTAACATCCTTTAATAGGTTCTACAAATGTAGGTACTATGGTCAATTTACGCTTGCTGTCAGGTCAGTCATAATTTAATACTAACTCTCAAGTTGTTACAATACACCTAGAAGGAAAACCATTTAATTATCCATCATCATCAGTCTACCCAGTCTACCTGGAATTATTTAGACCTCCCTAAAAGAGAACCCTGAACCTGGTCTTTGAGCCATTCTTTTCCAACCGATATCCTCCATGGTACGCGTGTCATCGCTGAATCTTACTGCACATTGTGTTATTTCTACAGGGTGGCCCAGAAGAAAATTCACTTTTGAAAATTCAAGGAAACGAAAACTGTTAATTTTTGTAGAACTTTAACTATTGCAATTTAAAGGAAATTTAGTACAATTTATTTTAAAATTTACTTTCTTTTATAAATTTTATTGTACATGTGATTCCCTTGACGTTTATAACATTCGGTCAACATACATAAAAATTTTGGAAAACTTTCGTTAGAGTTACCTCGAAATGGATTCAGGATGGATTGCTGCAGAGTATTTTGGATTATTAGAGTATACTCCGCTCATAAGGTAACCCCACAAAAAGAAGTCTGCTGGAATGAGATTAGCGCTTCTTAGAGGCAGTGAGATTTCACCACTGCTTAATTGGTTTATTGCATTGAAAGGATGATTAATTTTTGAGGGCGCTATACTGGTAGGCTGAAAAGCTTTTTGATTTCAAAGCTGCAAGATTCGCAAGGCTATGGCCGGAGCACTTGGTTGATGATGGGGAAGATGGGGCTACGTGTCACACTTCAAATGAGAGCATTTAGATGATAAGAGACATGTTCCCAAAAAAAATAATTTCAGGCAGAGGTGACATCTCCTGGCCTCCAGGAAGCCCTGATCACACTCCAGAAAATTCTTTTTTGTGGTGTTACATTAAGAATAGAGTATACTTTTATAATCCAACAACCAAGCAGCAACTGAAGCCGAGCATTCGGCAAAAAATTGAAAATAGGTTTCGAGGTAATTCTAACGAACGCATTCCAAGAATTTGATACACGTTGATCGAATGTTGTAAGCGTCAAGGAAATCTCCTGGGCGATGTTATTTAATAAAGGTAAATTTAAAAATAAATTGCATAAAATTTCCTTTAAATTGCAATAGTTAAAGTTCTATAAAAATGTAGAGTTGAGTTTCCTTGAATTTTCAAAAGTAAACTTTCTTCTGGGCCACCCTGTATTACACAAATGCAACTACCTTACTGTAGTAAAGACATAGCCCTTGCTTCACTAACAGAATCACTTAATAAGCCAACGATTTCCAAAATTTCTTCATCTGTTTGAAAGTTAATTTTCTCTGACCCGTCAAGTATAACTACCTTAATGATAAGGTCGAGCTTTGATGATAGGCCCAACCAAGCCGTTAATACATCATTAGGTAAGTGTGATAGTTAAACATAAGAGTGGTCGCAATGTGCTTGTAACGTTAGGCGACTCAATGAACTGTAAGTGGCTGGGCCTTAATAAGTTGAAAACGAAATATTAGGTCAGCGGGTTGATGTTGGAATCAATCGACATTTAATTAACTATTAAAAATTACATTTTATTTATTTGTTGTAAGTTATTTTACTTTGCATGTAATTTATGTAGGTAAGTAAGAAATATTAGATCTAAACTCTCCATATAAAAATGACACATTTGTGAAAAAGTTTCAGCTTGAAGTTTCGAACAAGTCAATTTAGTAGATAGAAATGAGTCGTAACTATTTGGAAGACAGTTTTAATAAATTCTATAACATGGATAAGCCACAGTCTTAAAATACTAGTAAACCTAAATAGATATTCGAAGCATGTAAGTTTTCTCTCTATCGATTGATGAATCAGCACCATGCAACTTGATGCACGAATAGTTTGCGACATAATTATCAAGATTGCATCCTCTAATGTGTCTCAAACTTGTTCCAAAGAGCCAGGCTGCACTCGGGCGCTGCACACGCGACTCTTCCGCGATGTTCATTCTACTGTGAATACAGGTCTGTATCTGATAGAAATTTAAATTTATAATTGTTTTTTTGTTGCCAATAACAATTATCAATTAGGGAAAACTTGTTATTGTAAAATAATTGCAACAAATCGTGACGTGGAATTAATTTGCTTAACTTTTTGTATTTACAAGAACTTCGTCAATCAAGGATATTATTATGATGGAAAATAACTAGATTTCTTACAAGGACGAAATACATTTCGCATAAAGCTCGCGTTCAGCAAAAGCGAAAGAGCGGTAATGCCTTTAAAGTTTGCTCAACAGTAATAATAATTAATATTTTATAGGCAATATAACCGGTGCTGCGTATTCGATTACATTTCATGTTCGAATCGACTCCGGTCGAGAATCGAACAGCAATTTGTATCGATTATTCAAGTGTCATAGTTTCACAAGAGTTCATGTGGTCTCAGCTTCACGAGCGGATGGCGTTACACGGCGCTCCGTGCGAGCGGTGAGGTACCTACTTGTGAAATATTTGTTGCCATTTCAAATTGTTTCTTAGATAAATAATTGCTCGTGCGGGCGATGGAACCTTCTCCGTGAGATGTTACATTTTAGGGTTTCGATATTGCGTTCTTGAACTTTTATTATCATTACTTCTTTGATGATCTATGACACACAAATTGAGGACAAGCTAATCCCAAATTAAACTGAGGTGATGATGCTTTTATTTAGAACCTAAATGAAAATGGTACATAAAACAGTTTACATGTCAAATAATAATTAAAATCCACTTATGTACGAGTATTTTGCATTTATGTAGAGAGTCAGAGAGGTCATATTTTTATTATGTTCTTGAGAAAAGTGAGGTAATATTTGAAACGCGTGAAACACTAACAAGAAAAACATTGTTTCTCGCACTACACATTTGTATGCCGTACCTATTTTGCGTAACTTCAAAACATGGTTACGTTTGCGACAAATAAATAAAGCATGTGAATTAATGAACTTTCCAGTCGGATGAACCGCGTGCAATGTTTCACAAAAGGTATCAGCTTTCTATATATCTGTCAATAATGTGTTAGCTATTACACGGGCCAAAGTTTATCAGGTCACGGTGATTTATGCGTCGACGTGTCTCGATAATACAAAGGGGAAGATGAATGAATGTTATCGCGACAATACCGATGTTATGCGCTCGAAAGTCGTCCTCTGTCGATCATCGATCTATTAGTGTTGCGCCATTACATCAATCGTTAGGTAACATCTTCAATATCACTACTTACCCAGTAACGAGTACATCATAAGGTACGGGTCATTTGGTTTATGGTGAGGTGCGAATGGTAAAGGTTAAGTAATTAATAACCTCATCTAAGGAGGAAGGTATTAATTTCAATACATTGCATAAGTTTGAAAAGTTCACTGTTGAAAGAACATACCTCAAATTCATATAGTGAAATCTAACAAATAATAAATTAAATTCTTCTTACCAATCTTATACTCGTATGTATAGTTATTTGCAGACGTTTATGTAAAATGTAATTAACACGTTTCCGGAAAACAAGACATTTCCGTTATCATTTTGTCATTTATATTGTTGGGCGTGTATAAAACCGACGCCTAGAATCAGTCGTACCGTAGTCGTTGTTAATTATTACAATACCTACTAGAAATGAGAATTATTGCCGTTCCGAACTTCCGTTCACATGGGTAAAATGTATATGCCTGCATGCCTGCCTCGCGTCTATACTTCCTGTAATAATCAAAATTCTGACAAAGGTATAAAAGTATTTCCTATTTGTTTTTCTCACCATCTGCTGATACATGTGGATATTGTGGATGAGCTTTAATTCGTATTATGTTGGTTTTTGTAAGTAAGGCCCTTTATAAAATATCCTACTTGTTACCATACAGTTATGACATAATTTCAATTTTCCTTTAAAAAAAATGTTCCACATGTTTTCCTTTGGCACGACGACTAATGTTGAAGTTTTGCCTGGTTTTGGTGACAATTTTCCCATTGCACGAATTAAATTGTGAAATTAAACGTAAAAAAACTGTGTGGGAAATTAAATAAATTATTCAAAAAGCTAATGAGTTGAAGCGGAATGCGTGCGACAGTTTATCAGTGCATCGTGCTTGGCGTGGCGCGCGTTGCACGTTGGGCAACGAACACTCGGCGAGCACGATTACTGCTCTTCTCTGGGCGACAGTTAAACTGGGTTGTCTTTTTTGCTATGTTTCATTAAATTACTTAAGTTTATGATAAAACTTAGATATTAGGAGAGCAAGAAAGAGTTATTGGTACAGTCGACCAATATTGCAAGTTCAGTTACTTGGAGTGTAGTAATTATAAGGTGAAGGCATGTTTCGAGCCATGATTGCTGAAAATATTCTCAAATCTTTACAAAAATTGCTAGAGTACCTAATTGATAAATATCTAATAATTTTACACTGGTCCAGTCTTGAAATGACAGTTGTAGGGAGAAGATCGTTTAATAGATTTTTCTAGAAATTAAATTGATACAAGTAACAAAAGAAAGTTAATCACGAACATTAAATTATAGTTATCATTGGTGTTAAGCTGCCAAATCTTTAATTATCATATTTCACTGTGCAATGAAACCTAGCGTGCCCATAATTGATCATCACAGATTTACTATGGGGCTTTACGTGTGAGAGCGTGCACGAAGTCAGTACAGTTGACTACATTATATCCTTTTATACATCTTTAAATAAATAAATAACAAATAGATGCTGTGAAAATCCCAGTTATGCTGAAATCTGATTATATTCAGGAACCTGAACAACTTTTCCCCAAGGAAAATAATTCGGAAAAGTCAATTTTGTTTCCGGTTTCCAAAACAATTACCTACTTAGGGCGGATTCGACCAGACAAGAGTAAATATTAATCTCAGAACAACAGTTTTGACATATTATTTCCCATACTGAAGCTGTCAATGTGCCAATTACACCGGGAGTTATTCTCGGATAAAAGTTTGGTCGGATCGGGCCTTAATTATACAAATGTTCAGTTAATCGGCTATTTTCGTAACTCTTTGAATATTATACTAGTGATATACGAGTAGGTCTCATACAGGGTCTATTCGGCTGCGAGATGGTTGAGGCTGTATGTCGAGCATGTCGTCTTCACGGTCAGCTAGAGTAATGGATTCCCTGTACCGAAAACCTGTTCTAAAGTAAATAAATATAATTATATTCTAATATTATAACTCGTTCGTTAATAGATGGTGGGTTATTAGGTCAACTAGGTGGACCAACGATCTGGTGAAGGTCGCTGGAAGAACCTGGGTGCGGGCACCGCAGGACCGGTCGTTATGAAAATCCTTGTGAGGCCTTTGTCCAGCAATGGCCGTAATTTGGCTGAACGGTTTAATGTTTATTTATAGAGTCTGTGCCAAGAACAACTGTAACTTCCGGAATAAACTAAATACTATTTTTTTATGATTCTGTTTGTGTTAACAATATTGGAGCCCTTACTGACAATAATTAATGATATATTAATCTTTGATAAATAGAAACGACAAGTTTGCCGGGGTCGTCTTCGGTCGTGAGAGACTGTTCGGTATTCAGATTATTTTCTCTCGGGTTTATAGGGCCAGCGTGATAGGTGACGAACCCTACTTGGCATCCCGCGATGTGCTTTCACAACAATTGCACTACGAAACATTTTCTTGCATTGAAAATATGCCGTTGACATGACTATTGTTACATGACATCACTGACTGACTGTGCTTAGAATTAATTTGATTGTATTTTGGAAATATATTTATTTATATGTTATTTTCTTCTTTTTACACCGTTATATATTTTCTGTTAATACAACCTAGTACCACTCTAATTTGATATATTTTTTGAATACACATGTATATTAAATAAGGACTCATCGCATGGCACAGACACCTATAAGGTATAAGGGTTTTCTTTTTCAGCCAACAATTGGGCATAAAGACATTCTCCTCCACGTTATGGTACAGGAAAAATGTAACTAAAATACAAATACATTTAATAATATTTATCGTGTGATAGCTCCTAGTGCTCCTACGATCGATACTTGATTCATAGTTTGGAATTTAGGAAAATAATAAATACAATGAAGCGTTCAATCTTAATTATTATGACGCATCGCTAATGTTTCTATTAATGTTTGATCAAGTAGGCGGGGAAGAATCCATCGTAGGCGCAATCGTGAAATCCCACGCATGAAAAGATACAAAATAACATCAATTAATTTTCAATTGTTTATTATATAACTTAACGAGGCTCTAAAGATAAGTGTGTTATGTGGATACTAAATATGAAAATGTATGACTCACGTTAATAAATATTCATAATGTGAAGAAAGTTACAGCACCTACAAAGTGTGACGCGATTCAACATAATTTCTCGGAAAAATTAAATATTATTTTTTAAATTTTAGTCAAATTAACCACGGTAATACTTATGATAGTGTTACCGTGATTTAAGTAACCATTTTTATTGAAATGTTTCTATTATCTGCTTAAAATTATTACAAAATAACCTATTAAAAACAAAGGCAACGTTATTAAAAAGTAAGTACATTGCAATTGTCCCAATATAATTGTCTTTTTTAGTTGTAAAATAAATGAAAAAAAAATATACATATTCATATATTGCATCAGCAATATTTCACCTAAGGGATATGAAAAAATACAATATCTTTCAGTTACTATTTATATCTATACATCCCTGAAAGTAAATTTTCACAGATGGTAAACGGAAAAGAATTCATTTTTGTTTCTTTTCTTATTTATACTTTGGAAATCCGTTACAAAAGAAAGAATTAAAAAAAACTTCGTTTATGTTTCATTACTTAGTGCAACTTTGGAAATCCTTTATACGAGTAAGCCTACCTATTTTGAAAGAAAACTGTATGAATACTAGAGTTCCGTTAGTTTTGTTTCCTAACGTTTCCTTCCTATTTTCCTTGAAGCACTGTAAAAACTAGTGATTCCTTCAATTTTGCATAACAATATGAGCTTTGAAACAGTAGTTACTCGTATCTGATCGTCCGCGTGTCACGAGCGTTGCGCAAGCCGTAGGTGCGTCACGTTAATTGTTCGCGAGATAACCGACAGATGCAGATGTCACAGACTGATACTGAATGCCGGAATTTAATTTAATTCTGCGGAACTAGTCTTGGGTTAGGTCACGACATGGGTGATAAAGTCGTACCAGAGCAGAGACTGAAACTTTCTGATGCTTATAAAAGAAAGTACTGCGATATGGCATTGTGTTCGTGCCTATAGATACTTTGGTGAATTGGGAGTATTTCTATTTATTACTTATTCTAGGCATGCTCTTATACCGATTATATTAAAAGTTGATTTGAAATTGAGAACATATATTTTTGAGTTTTTATGGAGGCTTTTTGTTAGGAGGATTATGCCCTGTACATTCTCGCCATCTTCCTTGTAACAGCTGGACTTCTATTACCTACATACATGTGGTACTATGGAGAAATAGTGGAATGACCGAGTAGTAATTAAATCTAATAAAATTGCAACTTTCAATTCAACTTATGTCAAAATTTTAATTTTTTCGAAGCAAAAAAGCACTAAATATAGCTACATTAACATAGTTTTCTATCTTCATCATCATTACTTTCATTTCACGACTTCCTGGAGTTATTTAAAATTACAATCCAACTTTAATCGCTGCTGATGCGTTGATGTCTTTTACTCGAAGTAGCTTTGACGCCATATTTTACCTATAATTTGAAATAATTCACACGATAATTTGGGTTTGTTCATAATAACATGTTCTAGCCGATTCTAACGAGCAGCGTGACGTAACGCGATGAAGCGTGGTCGCGCGTAATGAGCAGAAGACAATACTGCGGAGATAGGCATCATTTATGTCTAATAAATCACGCGTACATGGAAGATGGTACTGCCCACAGTCTATTTTCACCAGCATAGAATTGTGATGTGGAAATAAATATGTACCTACATGAACTTTTTTTTACATGTTGGATTACTGACTTAATTTTCATCAGATCACGGGTGTAGGGTAAATAGTAAATGCAAGTCAATTACACCTCATCCATTGCAACTTATCATATTTTATCTATGAGTAAACAACAACCAGTGATACTTACCTTCCTATCACATTCAATTTCTTTCTTTAATGAGGAAAACAAAGAATATTTTTCAGTAAGTCACTAACCGGCGCAATTCCCACTCTAAACTTTTGTCATCTATATATCTATAGCAGCCTTGAGGGGGTTCACCTTCGAACATAGGCCTCCTCTACAACCCTCCACCGACTTCTGTCCCTGGCCACACGCATCCACGCCAGCCTGCTGCCGGATGTCGTCTGTCCACCGTTTAGGCGGTCTTCCCCTGCCGCGGGTGTTGTTGCGGGGTCTCCACTCCAGGGTCTTTCTGGCCCAGCGATCCTGGTTCATCCGTGCAATGTGCCCTGTCCATCTCCATTTACGGCTCTCAATCTCTTCCACCACGTCGCTGACCCCCGTCTTTTCTCTGATCCACTCGTTCCTTTTGTGATCTTGTAGGGAAACGCCAAGCATCTGTCTTGCCATGACCCTTTGTGCGACTCGGAGTCTCTCAGCATTCTGAATCACTTACGCTCTTCTTTTTTACTACCGTGTACCAGTCAATGTCATAGTAGCATTGTGAATAAGCATCGTAACAAAGGAATGTCCGCATACCTCAATTAAACATCTCCGCATTTTTACACTGTGGCGTCGCGAGCGGGCGGGCGGCGAGCTTTCAGCGCCCCCCCTCTTTCGGCCGGGCGGGCGGCGCGCGCGCGGCACCCGCAGTCCCTTCGCGGCGCACCTAGTGGCAGCATGCTTCCCGTGTGGATCGCTCTAGTGGTGCTCCCCATCCTCGGTAAGTCCACCGAGTGTGAAGTGACCAAGTGATCGTGAACGGTAACAGGACTCCGTGAGAATTTAACAGTTTTAATTTTTTTTTACGTTCCTGTGAGTCGAATCGTGCAGTGCGGTAACTGATACGCGCGTGCGAATCTGCGCGCACGCACGGATGTGCATACGAATGCGTGGGAAATAATTGGATTTACTAGGAAATATTTTTTGATTTTCACCTTTTGCATGTAATGTTACGTAAGATGTGGGTTGTGCGTATGTAACGTTGCCTTATTTCCATAAAAATAATGGGTGAATTAGAAAAATATAAAATTTCAAGGTCTAATTTCATAATTTTGTCTAATTGTTTAAATTACAATGCTGAAAAAATATCAATTAAAAAATATAATTGGTTAATGACAATAAAGCGAGCGGCTTTTTAACATAATTATTTTTATCGATGCCTACATTAGCAAATATTTTCTACTTACAATAATTTAATAAATTATGCTAGTCAAAGGTTCTTGCAACATCGACTAAATAAACACATTAGTGATTGCTACTGAAAGATAATAACAATAAAACAGAAATGAAGTGTTAAAGCGTTGATGTCAGTGAATGGATTTGAGTTAATACACACAGTCGCAACGCTCAGCACGCAAATTAACATCAGCAATTTCTTCAGTTAAAAACAAAACGTAATCTCAGAAACTTCAATTTCTTGTTAACTGTAATTAGGTCATCGGTCATGATGGCTGCATAAATCTATTTCGTAGCTTCTTACATAAGATTTCAAATCTTACAATAAAGAAGCCATCTCATCAACTATTGGCATTCCAATAAAATGTCATTTATGTATCGTCCTAGAATGTGATGAAGACATTTATCAGCAATGGGATGTGTCAACGCTCGCAGCGTGGTCGTGCATCTTTTGCATAAGATGTAGTTTATCTAGAAGCATTCCAGTAAAACCAATATTGGCTTTATAGAGCTTTGCTTGAATGTTGTAATGGAAAATTTTACCTTCATATGAAATTGTTGTTTTAAGGACAGTCACATGTCATTCATTAGCACTTTGTTTACCAGGTATAAGTTTATTATTTCATGAATTTTAGAGGAACTAGTACCGAAATTAACTAATAAAACTAACTTCATCATTTACACCTCAAAGTAGTAAAAAAAAAACTTAAAACTTTGTTCTGTGTTTAACTTTGTAATCAATCTTAAAAATCATAACCCTCCTTCTGGCGCAGTCGGGTAAAAAACACCTTAAAGGCAGTCATAGCATACAAATTGCCTCATGTGCTACCGCGAGCGCATGTGCAGACGATGCAGGCCGCGCGAGCGCTTGCGCAACCGATGCACTTTCCATTCGCCCCGCGAGACGCAGGGCTGCCGCAAAAGGTTAACTTGTAATATTACTTCTCTATACTGCACAAGATACGTGCGAGAATGTTAAAGATAATGAAAGTATTAAAACGTTCCTTGTTCTTGAGTTTTCTGACCTCGAAAATTGTAGTTGTTCATCAGCTCACAATTTGTTTGAAACTTTGAAACAACATATTTTATCGAAATCTTTTTTTTTTTAATTTAAATTGTAAACGAGTTTAAGATTTAAACTACCTTGGAATTCGGTAATAATTTAATTAATCATTTTCGTTTTTACTTTTTCTTATTTATAAAATTTCACTTAAAAAATGTATCGTCTGGATATGATTTATGGTGTAGTAACTGCATAAATATTGCGAAATATTAATTTCAAATGAGGTCCACCGATATTCCGAGATAAATGTTCCAAGATGCAACCCTATGCAGGCGCGCATCGCAAACGCGGCAGATCGCGCGCGCCGCGATCATCGATTCCCCGGATTTGCATAAGTGATTTTCTCACGGTCCGCTCTCCGGGCGATCTAGGGCGGCGTGATGGTCGCCAGAGAACGGATGGGTCTCTCAAGGCTGCTCGAACAAACCTTGCTCATGCAGATTTCATAAAACCACGAAATTTTAAATCCACACGACTAATGTTAGCAGAAGCTCACTTTCTCCGACTAACGCGATTGTGATCTATTGTTGATATTTCCGTCTCGATTCTTTCCTCTTTCAAAGTAGCATCATTTAGTCGAGAGCGGTCAAAACGGTCATTTGTGGTGTAACACCGCTTAGCAACTGCAATTCATTATATAGTCAGCGCAAAAAGAGGAGGAATGCGTATAGAGTCATTATTAGCTGAAATATTATACGCTTAATTAGCGCCGTGCAAAATCACGTTTTTGTTGGGTTTTAATTGAGCATGCCTAAGCCGCCTACCAAACATTATTCAAAATTCACAATACCTGCCCAATGACAACTGTTATTTCTTGCAACGTTATTATCTCGCGTGAGAAATACCATACGAAATATAAAAAACAGATTTCCCGTCGCGCCTTTGTGTCAGTCAATGAATAAAATGTACAAGTTATTGAGTCATGCTCAAGCAGGATTGATCGGTTATGAATTACTGATTCATCAAAACAATGTTACGTCACTGCATGAATACTTGCGAGTGCATTAGCATAATTTGAGAACACTGACAATATTGCACGTTTACAAACAAACAAACAGAGTTATTTCCGGTGTTACAAATGTAACCACATGTTTGCGACATTGGCAAAACAAATACATCATTCGCTATGGGCAAAATAAGTAAAAAAATGTAATATACCACAACAATGTCATTTCACGCTTTGTCAAGATGATATGAGCCGAATCTGTTTATGAAACGAAAACCAGGCTAATAGCCACCCGTATGCGGTAGGTACAAGTACCACTCATTACGAAATAGTTTTATCTTTGCGCATACCATCACCAGCAAAACTAACTATGTATGATTGTAAACATCGTTGCTTAACCTTTCAACACTTGGGGTGAGGGGCAAGTAATAAGAACTATCGATTTCAATCAGGCTGCAGTTAAGTCAATTACGCGATGCTCTTCGCGGCTTTAATTCGCAATCAAGTGGTATATTTATCAAATTATTGAACTACACCTCAAACGTGACATATCGATTACTTTAATTTAAATAAATGGAGCAATCTGGATCGAGTCGTAAATAACTCGATCGCATTTCGAAATATCGGCTTGTCACTGGCTGCTTCAAATTCTGTGCGCAAGATTCGCTCGCGTAGTAGGTGCATATTTACATAAGAGTACAGTACCGGCCGGTACAACAACGAAAGTAACAGTAGGCTCACAAATAAAATAAATAAGGAATATAAACGTAGACAGGCAATAGAGTATACCAGCTAATATGGACACTTTAAAAAATATTTTTTATTTATTCAGCAAAAAAAGAAATAGCAAGCTAGATACATACGAGTACTAGCTACGTACTACGTACGAGGTACTACGGTTTCGTCAAGGACATCAAAAAATTGTGGTAGGTGGTAGGTGACCTTTCAGAAGAAAACCTATTAATAAATCGCGATTTAAGTTTCTTTCAAAACGCTATTATTCTGTTTACTATTTCAATTCTTTGGAAAATTGTAATATCAGCCTCGGCAAAATTCGTCAAGTAAGAGAAAATTATCAATAACTTATAATAAGTCATAAATATTTGAATTGTGTTTATTAAAACACCATTCCCAGTTCGATGATAGCAGTTAATTTAGTGCTATAGATTTTGACTTTACGACTGTCGAGATTATTTGAGTGAGCCTACTAGTATAGATCCACCTGTGGCGTGCGTGCGCTGACCTTTCGCCGAGGATGCGGCACCTTGCGGCTGGCTGCGCTTGCGCAAGCGACGTTATCTCACCCCCGCGCATGGGAACCTCATTAGCCTCGGCTGGGGAACAAACGGACATCAAGCCGAATAACCTTTTTGTTTCAGTTCAGTGTCTATCTTTAATGAACATTTAGAGTTAACAACATTATAACTAAGAGAACGCACTTGCTTAATTGTGGTGCATGGAGCTTTGTTTGGTGGATTTGTATGTTAAAGAAAAATATTATAATACAGTAAAAATTGCATTGAAACGTGCTTAAGACATGATTTTCGTGTTCCGTCCGTATAAATCTAATATCTACTCATAGTTTGTGGCCATTCATAATCTCTTTACGTTGAAGAGTTTATTCACAGAAGTCTACTATGCAAATGTTTATCTGTCGAAAAATGTATTTCAGTTAGGTACTCGTACATGTCTTGTTCGCAAAAGATAAGTTTCACATAATTTCCCTTAACAAAGTATTATAAAAATGCTCGTAACTTAGAAACTTAGTTTCTGAAGAAAAACATGATTAATGTTATAAACATAATATATAATTTTCGTATCTAAACATAAAAGGTAAACAAGCTCGAATCCATTGGACTTAACTTAGCCACAAATCATCCACTCAGAAGAGCCCTTAAGACATTTAATTATTACTTTTGGTAAAACCTTAATTTATCAGAATTATTATAACTAAATAACGTTGTAATATACTTTATAAAAACCAACATATAAACAATAAACATAGCTCACGACTTACCTTCCAAAAAACATGCAAATCTTTTTGCCATTCAATCTGAATACATAAGTATTCTCATAACGTCTTGAGACATATACCAGTTTATGCAGAAACTATAGCATTCAGGATTACACGTGTTACGTATAGTATTACGAAGGCGTAAATGATTTCTTACGTGTCATCATAATTATATCAGGCTGATCTTCATTAAATTACGCTTGCGTGGGAAACATTAAATTACTTTAAAGTGTTATCTGCAACTAAACATGTATGCAAAGTGGGCTTTGAAACACTTACTTGGATAAGATCAGCTGTTACATTAATTTACTTGTGAACTCTACGTTTCGCTTGTCTGCCTTAATTTTAGGTTATCGTAATAAATTGCTGTACTGCTATAGTTTATGAGTAAAATACGGCAGTGGGCGGTTCGGTATTTTACATCAGTGTCAGTTAAACTGTCTAAAATTATCTAAATAATGTTCTTAATGTAACAATACTGATTGTAAAAATACTTATGTAGATACATTGTATTTTTGCTTTGCAAGTAACTTGGCATACTCAATATAGGTAAGTACTTCTTAATGCTAGCAAATGCAAGTTACATTGACCATGCATACAATATCTACATATTACATGGAAAATCACATCCAGACACCTGTCTGGAGTTACTTTTAATAATCTTCTAAAAATTTAGATACTATACAGGGTGACTGGAACTGAACCCGCCATAGCTAATAGGCGTATAGAGGAGGTCATTTGCTAATTATTGAACCTTACTTTCTATGGCTAAAGTTTTATAGTTTAGGAGATATGTCAATTTTTATACTTTTTTCAGATTTTTCCGAAATTTGACCTAAAAACTGCTTCAATTTTTTCATAATCGAATTTGAATTTTTTATCGTGGTTTGTACTTTTGTTGAACTTTGGCGGCTCGTAACTAGTTATTGAATCATTATCTAGATCTGAAATTTATTTTATTTGACTAAAGGTTTATTCGATATTAGTATCAAATAAAAAAAATCGGTTAAAATCATGCGAGAAAAAAAATTTAAACAGTTTTTAGGTCAAATTTCGGGGAAAATCTGAAACAAGTATAAAAATTGCCATATCTCCTAAACTATAAAACTTTAGTCATAGAAAATAAGGTTCAATAATTAGCAAATGACCTCCTCTATATGCGTATTAGCTATGGCGGGTTCAGTTCCAGTCACCCTGTATAGTAAATAAGCATTAACCATTAGGTACTACATCATCAGCGTGACTCCAGCACCCAATGCTAACCATAATCTTTAGATAACGATAACGACAGCGCATGACCTACACGCTCTACAATCGATGCACTCGGTTCACACGGGCCGGTCACGAATTACAGTTAGAACACGTTTACCCCTTACAAGGCAATCGCAGATTTCATCTGATTCATCTCTTACAATTTGTTTACGATGTGATTGCAAAAATATTACTTTCGTAATAATTTATTGGAGCCAGAAATGTAAAACTAGCTCTTGAGTTAATATACTGCCTATAGGCCAGTAGAATTAAACACAAAAATTGATTAAATCGGAAATAATTCCTACAAAAGATTTTTTTGCTTTAATGGCTTCATTGGTTGCCCATTAAGACTCTCCTAAGTTTTCGACTTCGACGGAGTTGTGCTTAAGTGGTGGAGGGCCCCGAAAGGGGCGTTTTTTCGGTTTTCCGGTTATACCGCGTAAAGGACTTACCCTATCGAAAAGTGGTCTTCATGACGGTTAAAGGGCACTTAATCCTGCATTGAATAAGACCAAATTCATATGTTTTGGACAAACCGTTCTCGCGCTAAAGTTCGGCAAAGTAGAAAATATACGTATAATTAATGACCCTCTCCACGTCCAATGGCTTGTTACCCACATGCTTCCAAGCCTTGTAAAGGGTCGCCTTAACCAGTGTAACCCTAACAAGGCTCACGAGTTTGATTCGCTTATCCTTGTTCGTCCCAGCCGTTCCTTAACTGCGGTTGCTGCACCTCTTCCTGGCACTCTCCTGAACGACTCTGTGTTACCTAATGTGGCTGCCCCTCTTCCTTGTACCCTCCTGTACGATTTCATTGCTTAGCCATATGCCTGGTCCAAGGTTCGACGCCACAAAATCAACTTCGTACGAGTGAAAATAGTTTAAATACTATTTCCCGTGCTTGCAACATTTTTCTTTACTGCTTCGCCTCTATTAGTCGTAGAGTGATTGTATATATCCTATAGCCTTCCTCAATGTATGAGCTATTCAACACAAAAATAATGATTTCAATCAAACTAGTAATTCTTAAGATTAGCGCGTTCAAACAAACAAACAAAAAACTCTTCAGCGTTTTAATATGAACTTGTTGTTGTTGATTTTTGGCGTCGAACCTTAGACCAGGCATACGGCTAGGCAACGTAGTCATGCAGGATGATACAAGGAAGAGGGGCAGCCACAGTAGGTAACACAGAGTCGTTCAGGTGAGTGCCAGGAAGAGGTGTAGCAACCGCAGTTAAGGAACGGCTGGGACGAACAAGGATAGGCGCATCAAGCTCGTAAGCCTTGATAGGGTTACACTGGTTGAGGTGGCCCTTTTCAAGACTTGGAAGCCTGTGGGTAACAAACCATTCGACGTGGAGAGGGTCATTAATTATACGTATATTTTCTATTTTGCCGAACTTTAGCGCGAGAACGGTTTGTCCAAAACATATGAATTTGGTCTTATTCAATGCAGGATTAAGTGCCCTTTAACCGTCATGAAGACCACTTTTTGATAGGTAAGTCCTTTACGCGGTATAACCGGAAAACTGAAAAAATGCCTCTTTCGGGGGCCCTCACCACTTAAGCACAACTCCGTCGAAGTCGAAAACTTAGGAGAGTCTTAATGGGCAACCAATGAAGCCATTAAAACAATAAAATCTTTTGTAGGAATTATTTCCGATTTAAAAGCTAATTCTACTGGACTACTATCAATACACGTACGAGTAAGTATTGACAATTGGCAATTGAATGATTGTGATTAATAGATGTTGTAACACCAAATATCATTAAATAGCTATATAACTGAAGGAATCAAATCAAGCCTCGCCATTAATCTAACCAATAAAGATTTATAGTACATTTCATTTAAACACTACAAGACTCATATTTACAGATTTGAATTTAAATAAATTGATACAGAGAGGATAGAAAACATAAACGATTCTTACCTACTAATTTATCAAAATTTTCACATCGTTTGCCTTGTAATTGTAAGAATCATTCGTTTTATGAATAACATTAGCACACTTTTTTTGGCTAATAGTAAGTAGTCGATTCTACCACGGTATTCTACTATCAATTCTGTACAACCTTAATTTAAACAGTAGATTGTGTAAAGTTTAGTCCGTCAGTAGAATATTAAAATCACCTAGAACTTTAAAGGGAACTTTTGGTCCTTCAAATTCAATAAGGCAAGTGTAATAAAACCTATTTAATTTGAATTACACAGGGGGAGCCGAAAGATTCAACTGTCGTGGACGCATACTTGGCGCGTACTACGCAGACGCGAAAGCTGCATGCAAGGCGTTCCACGTATGCGTACGAGTGGCGGGCGGTGGCGTGAGAGACTTCAGGTTCTATTGTCCCCCGGGGACCCTGTTCCACCAGGAGGCCCAGACTTGCACCGACTGGGGCCTGTACGACGACCCCCTCGCCTGCCCAGCTGAAATCTACGACGGTCAGTTCGATCTCTACAAGATAGGATCCGGTGAGCCGCTTTGCAACTAACACGCACCCACAAGTATGCATTACGCACGTCTGTTTTGTCACTAAGCATTTTGAGCCAGTTCTATACTTGTGAGTGCAGCTAATTAGCACTAAATTATTGTAAGTATCTTATTTATGTGTTTAGTTATGTAAGCTGCGAACGTACACGCAATATATAAAATTAAGTAACTGTTTAAATTTAAAGCAACAGAGGTTATAGCGATAATAAGAAATTAAATTCACAGTAGACTTTCAAAGTCCATTATGTATTAATTTATAAACTTACAAATTATTCTGTCACGGAAGATGGGCACTAAAATATTTTATTAACATTCTTCAAACTTCATTCTAAAGATGTACGAGTGAAATTTTGATTTATTCATAACTAGCGGCCGCCCACGACTTCGTACGCGTGGATCCCGTTTTACCCCCTTCATCTATCTTACGCGGTTAAGATTTTATCATACAAATGTTTTTTCCCGCTAACTCCCGTCCCCGTGGGAATTTCGCAATATCCTGTTTTAACTAAGCTTTAAGTTTACGAAGGTACCTGCATGCCAAATTTCAAGCGTCTAATTTAAGCGGTTTAGATTTTTCATACAAAAGGATTTTCCCGCTAATTCCCGTTCCCGTGGGATACTCCTAAGTATACTATAACCTGCCCAGGAGTATGAAGAATAATTGTACCAAGTTTCGTTAAAATCCGTCCAGTAGTTTTTGATTCTATAAGGAACATACAGACAGACAGACAGACAGACAGACAAACATTTTACTGATTGCATTTTTGGCATCAGTATCGGTCACTAATCACCCCCTGATAGTTATTTTGAAAATATATTTCATGTACAGAATTGACCTCTCTACAGATTTATTATAAGTATAGATGTTGTAAAATATATTTAAGTTTAGTACCTATTTAATATCTTGAACGTGTAATAATTTTAAAAAACTTTCTATTATGTAGCAAAGATTTTTCTGGTGACTGCTACTGCTAAATTGTGTCGCCTATTAACTACCTAAGTAATACTGTTTTACCAACAAGTAAGGTTACAGTGATTGAATGCAGCAGGATATTAGTATAATGAATGATTAGCAATTGGATAAAAAGACTCATTAGTGGTTAATAACAATACTTCTACCATAGTTCAGCGTGTGATCTCAGATAATCGTATAAGCTATGTTTCAACATGTCGTTTGAAAGGTTAACGATGGCATTTGGTAACGGATTGCAGAATAACGCGGCTTTAACTGAATATATGCTTGCATTGTGCTGCTTGTGAAGTACAATGAAACCGCATATTTTACGCTACAATCGTTTGGAAAAACATACCTATTTGTGCTAACTATAACCTTAACGCCATGACGCTGCTAGATCAAATAGTATGATAATTTGTGTTTTAATGTTGACCTTTTTCGCACAGGTTATGATACGAAGAAGGTGTCGTCTCCTGGCAATCGTGACGAAGAATCTGACTTCGGTCTCCAACGTGCCGAGACTGGAGACCGTCGCTTGTCTCAAAACAATGGAGCATCTGACTTGAGGGCCGCGCACTCCTCGGACTTCTTCAGCGGGCAACGCGACCGCGGCCGCGACGACCCGGCGCCCGCTCCTCAGCAGCGTCAACAGCAGCAGCAGCAGCAGCAGCAGCAGCACCAGCAGCAGCAGCAGCAGCAGCAACAGCAGCAGCAACAGCAGCAGCAGCAGCCTCAACAGCAGTCTCCGCAGCATGCACCCTCTCGACAATCCTTCAGGAGACCGACGACACCCAGAGCTGTCCCAACTACGACACAGTACACTAACCCGCCAACTCCTCCACCGGAACAGTCTAACCCACCTTTCTATGATAACTCCAAGCGAAAACTTGTACGAAAACGTCCATTCTACCCCACTTACACGACTACAACAGAGCTAACCACCACAGTAAACACCCAGCCACCTTTTGTGCACCCTGAACAACAGGCATTCCAAAACTTTAACCGACGTGTTCCACTAAATAGGCAAGCTGACCCTGTTAACGTTCCTCAGCAAAATCGACAAACTATACAACCCGTTAATGTACCGGCACAGAATAATAGACAAACAATACCACCAGTCAATGTACCGCCTCAGTTCAAAGAGTACAAAGAGGAGTACGTTGAAGTACCTCGAGTTACTCCAAAACCTAGTAAATTTATCCAAAGTAATCCAACCCCATCTCCATTTTCGCAATCCACGCCAGCAGCCAATTTCAAAAAGAGTCTGGTGGAGCTATACAATTATGACGCACAATCGACTCCCGGTCTCAACACACCAAATGATCGTCCTTTCAAGGTGCATAACAGTTTTAATGTTGCAGACATCCCGAGGGAAAATTACTTCCGGGCGAAAAACCCTAAAGCAAATAGCCCAGCGCCCACAACCCTAGACTATAATTCTCCCGCACGTGTAACAACAAGCACCCCGGCTTTCAAGAACTACAATAGCGTATCATACGAGCCCGAGAAAAATAATTTTATAAGTTCAAAACAAAACTATTTCACTAATCCATCAACTCCACCATCTACCACTACATATACAACTACCAATCGGCCAGATCCCTCGTTAAACCTAAACACAGTGGCATACAACACTAATATCGGTTTCGACGCTCAGCAGACAAATTATGCAGATAGCGATGAAGACGACGGCCAGTACCGCCCACCACAAGGAGAAGACGATGGTCAATATCGCCCTGAGCTATATGAACGTGAACGTGAGCTTTTGTCGGGAGCACACTCATTGAACATAGCTGCCAGTGGAAATCGACTTCCAGAAGATCAGAAACCAAAGGGCAAAACTCAGCCACCATTCAAACCCGTTTCACAAACAGCGGCACCCCGGCCGTTCAGGCCAGCCCCGACCCCATCGTCTTCTCCAAGGGTTCCTGAAAAAACTTATCCTACGACGATCAGACCACAAACGCAAACACCGCCACAATCACAGCGTACCTTTGATTATTACCAGACCTACACGACGACATCGCGGCCTAGTGAAGCGTCAGCCGCTACGTTTAATTTAGATGGTGGAAATTTCCCAGTAAGGCCAACGACGACCTATGCCCCGAGGAATCCTGAGCCTCGGCAGCAAACGCGAGCCTCCACAGCGCCGCCCGCGCCGCCCACGCAGCCACCTGCGCCGCTGCGCCCCACTAGCAGTACACGACCTCCGTTCTTCGCGAATCCCGCCAGTAACAAGGAGAATGCGAGCTACGATTACGCGTACTACGACTCAGACCCAGGTTTCACGGAATACGATCATATAGAGGAATTTGGCAAAACTAACAAGAAGGCATAAAATGCGAGTCTTTAACTTAATTCACTGCCATTAAATTAGTCGCCTCTTTGGATACGTTAGTTTAATTTTTGTACAGTTTCATCTTCTGATCCGATTGTGTTAAATTATTTGATAAGATAAATTAAAATTAAAAAATTGTTTTAGAGTTTCAGAATGTTTCCACCATTGTAAATATTATCTCATCGCCATCGCGTTAGACTGATTACAAATGCCAGTTCTATAGTTATCTAAAGAGGCTCTCCGTAGTTACCCTAAATTATTTGTGATATTATTATTGATGTTTATTGGATTAAGTGGTTACCTTATTGTAAAACCTTTATACGTTGCTTAAAAGTTTTGGTTGACCACCGATTAAATTGTAAAAGTTATTTGTTTCAAATTGATCAACCAGAACTTTGTCCATGTAGGTTATGAAAAGAATGTACGAGAATTTGTACCTAAATTCAGCTTAACTGCCAAGAGTAGTTTTACGAACATTTTTAGTTATATTGCCTATCTATGTACAATAGAATAAGTTATGACCATAGATTGTAAAATAAATTCATTGTAAATAAAGTTTTTAAAACAGTAAGTAATTGAGTTTTATCATCATTTTTCCCATCGTACTTACTCATCAGATATACTCGTATTCGACAAAAATCCAACGAAAGTAAATAATCATTCAGTAAAGCGGCTAATAATCTTACCAATATCTTTGTGCTGCGCACATGAAGTATGGAATAGTACTTATACAATAGAATAGAATACAAACACATTTCGCACACCTAGAAAAAATATATCGGTCCGAACTGTAAATGAAAATCAGCTTCACTAAACATTCAGGAAAGCCTTACTACAAACAGTACAGTTCCTACTAAGCCAAATTAAATGAAAATACTTCAGAATAGTCCAGTAATAAAAAAATAAAACACAGCAAGCATACTTCATTAAAATTCCAGACGAAATATGTATCTTAGTCGGGAGTCTAAATGATAAAATTGCATTGATGAACTCGCATTGCGCAGGAGTGAGTTTTCACGTCGAAAGATTTCTCTTTGAACAGTAACGCCATCTATGGTTTGCTCTCTACACCACATAACTGCCATTAATGTTAGCTCTACTAGTTATATCGAATGAAGTAGTTACACATACATTTACCAAGATGTCACTATTATTGTTCTCTTCAACAAAACTTTCCATGTTCCTCCTATCCTGAAAATGTGTTCCAGGCATCTCAATACAACTAAACACAGAGATGTTACAGCAATCATTAACCATTTGCAGATGTCTTAACAATTACTTTACCAATTTATTATAGTAAAATAAGAAGGCAAAATAAATAAACGTCTGAAAGATTTAGTAAGGTTTTCTTTTATAAAGGTAAAGAAAGGGAAAATCTCTTTGAACCTATTTATTCATCATGTTTAGTAGAGCCATGAGAAAATGATAGTACCTATCTATGTTTGTGAACATCGTCATCATTCAGTATTCAATTTATCGGCTGATGATTGATATTCGATGAATTGACGTGGGTAGGTGATGAAGCAATAATTCCTGTCTTACCAGATACTACTGCGTGGCACTACTAGTACGAGTATTACTCGTAAATGATCACGACCATCCTTCGTGGCATAGATACTTAATATTATTTTTATCAGCTTTCTGTCAACTTTAAGTTTACATAATTCTATTCACTAGATGTGCCCGCGACTTCGTACGCGTGAAAATAGATTAAAATAACTAATATTTCCCGTTTTTGCAACATTTTTCTTTACTACTCCGCCCTTATTGGCTGTAGGATGATGTATATAGCCTAAAGCCTTCTGGACTATCCAACACAACAATATTTTTAGTAGGTATTTCCTGAGATTAGGGCGTTCAAGCAAACAAACTATTCAGCTCAATATTTTACTATATACCTAGCTGCGGTATGAACAAAAAAACTTGACCCATTGGGTATTTCCCGTGAACTTAATCTGATACAAAAACCTAATGTGGCTTGATAGCTTGTAATCTTCGTGATACTTTTTGCGATAGATAAAATTAAGCAAGGGGTTTCCCATTCTCTTTAGGTTATTAATAAATAAATAAATAAATAAATTAGATGCGGTTGTCGTTGCGTGGGTGCATGGTGGCGTAAAATGGCAAAAGTGGTCAGTATCTTGTTTAGAAATATTTTGCCCATTTGTTTTTAACATACCTAATATGACCATCTAACAAACATTAAGGTGAAAAATCAACAATTGAGCATGGTCTGAACTAATTTTCCAATAAAATGCTTGTGTTTTGTATAAAAAGGGGACACAAGGGGTATAATTGAGTTTTTAACAACTAGGATAGCGAAATTAGAATAATGAAAACACACATCTAAATGGTATTTTTTATTAGACAAATATCACAATTTGTTACGGACATTTTACCAATGAATGTGCCATAAATTTTATGCATATATTTACAATTATACAGAAGTAGGTCCATAATTCCTACTGTAGATTTTAGATTAATTTTACTGGCCCGTCTATAACCTTATCAATAAGTAAACTAAGTAAATATAGAGTGTTCGTCAATACTAGAGATATGTATTGTTTTCAGATAAAACTTTAGATAAACACGCAAATTTTATTAGGTCACCATAGCCATAGCTGGATCAAAACGTTATTGAATCTATGTCGACTTTAAAAATCTGCCTATCTAATGTTTATACAAACACAAGAATCTAACGGATTTTGACTCTCTAATCAAACGGACTGTCATTTGGCGTAATAATATACTTATTTTGTATAAATACAATATTTAGTAGTTTACAAAATGGTTATGTGATTTTAAACTTCTATTTAATAGAAACATAAGCAAATGTTTAGTAAAAATCATGTAATATCAGCAATTCATATTAAAAATCACATTTTAGTATCTTCTACTTAATATTTTATGACGGGCATAATATCGCCAAAATGAAAACAAACCTAAATGTTCATTGTCATAAATTTCTAATACAAAAACTTTATACTAATTTAATATCTACTTAAGTAACAAAAATATAAAAATACGACAACATGGAAGCTCTGATCGTCCATAGCCGTCGAAATAAATAATACCATACAAGTCGTATTCGATAACTTACTGGATTATCAATTTTAATAAATTACCAATACTAACCTATCCAAATAACTACACTATAGCAATAACTTAAATTAATTGAGCGTTATTTCGTCGAAAACAAACTGTGGTAACCTGCTTAATCAAAAGGTTCTATCGCATTAGATATCCTAAAATATCATTGAGATGGATTATAATAACGTTTCGTAAAAGTCCAGTTTGTTTTCTTACAAGGGAGGGACAAACATTTGAGGTTTCTTTGTACTCTTGATTTGTAGTAAAATAGAATTTATAATCAAATAAAACTATTCTCCTCCACAGCTTATACCGCGAATGTCGACGTATGCACCTATGAAGTGTAGGTACTATCACCAAGACTCGAAAGCTCACACTTACATAGTTTTCGGAGAAATAGGGACTTACTCACGGATCACTTTTAGTGTATTATTTTGACTATAATAGAACTCATAAGTTTCTCTAAAAATTATTTTCCAACTCCATCAGTCACCATCTTTAGAGCCACGTTCATCGGATTCGAATATTGTTCCCAGCACTCAGGGTCACCAGTCAAGTCTATGATATGCTAAGTTCACTAATCCAGAGGTCGGGTCACTGCGACGCGACCGCTCCGGCCATCCTTTGCCGGACGTCACTGAGCGCTGAACCATTGGCAAAACCATTCAATAATGGCAGCTTCATCTCTTTTGGTTCTGATTTCGATGATTCGATCTCCACCTTGACCTTGGCTTTGGCATTCTGCAAAAAAGAAAGAAAAGGTTAATTACTTTAAGTTGCAGAATCACACATGTTTTGATGACTCCGCAAAAACAAGCCTACCTAAACTCAATCTATTTGGATAATCACGATGATCTAGCCTGCGATTTTGCGACTGCGACCTCCAAATTGAGATATTTTAATATAAAAAAATGACTTTTCAAATAACAATGATGATCAAAATTTACGACATGCAAAGATTGTTAATACTAAAAAGTCAAGGTTAACTATAAATATCCCATCCACTGTATCTATGATCGGATTATAAGAAGCATTTGTTCGAAAAATAACTTACGTTGGACTTCTTCTTGTAGGCCTGCTTGTAGAAGTCGGAGAAGAGATAGTAGAATAGAACTGCGTGCATTCCGATCCACCAGACGAAGGCGCGCGGGTAGTCGCAGTCGATGAACAATAACTGGAAGGCGTGGATGAACACCATCACGAATTGGACCTGTAACGATAGCACACATTAATATAAGTTCTAGATAACCCATAGAGGCTTTGAGGAGGCTTTTAGTCCACAGTGGACATCTTAATTGAAACGAAGAAGAAGCTGCAGACGTCGCGTCCTGCATTAAAAGTATTTCCATCCATAAGTAGATACATACTTAAACTATATTCTAAACGTTGTAGTGGAATTGCCCAAAGAGGATAGAAATAGAAATAATTTATTTACTTATTGATTGCTAAATTGATTGCCGTAGATTAACAACACATTTTCCCGAAAACATCTTAAGTTCGGGAAAAATCGAAAGTCCATCTTTTTATGAGATCATTCCACTACGACGTTTAGATCCGGCTTAAAAATGAAATATTCAAATATTGGCGCATAGTTTTGCACTTCTATATACCTAAGCAAACTGTGGGTGTTACGAATTCCTTTTAGCTTTATGTTCCTAATGTAACATTTCTTTACATAAAATGACCGTAAAAACCGGCAGACAGTAAATATTACTTAACTACAATTTTGATTGTTGGTTATACTATTTTGGTGTTTCAATATTTGCTACACGGAATTACTGCTAGATAAATACCCCAGTAGGTAAAGTTTATCAGGCAAAGAGCTAGTAATGTCACGGATTAATATTAATCCATTGTAATGTACTATTTTATTAACAGTACAATAAACATTTTAAGCGACATCACTAACACTAACTAATGGCGCATGTTTTGCACATTACATGTAAGTGCACGATTATTTACATGTCACCGTAAACAAGCTTGTTAATTATGTATGTATGGAGAGTCAACAGGCCGAGAAAGGGAAACACACGTAAAGAATGCGACCACTGCCAATGAAAATGAACGCAAGGACGAAAATAATACAGTTTATGTTCATTTACGTACTGACAAAGTGACATTAATTGATAATAATGAACAATATAGAGACCACTGTAATGAGCTGTAGAGTTTCCGATCGACTTCCACTTATTTTGCTTACAATATAATAGACAATTTAGTATAAGGATAATACTCAATACTCAATCGTTTATTGCATAACCACATTAACCAACCACATATTTTATTTCTTGAAATAGATATAAAAAAGTGTTTTTCTACATTTCATACATTTACAAGTGAGTCAGGCGCGTTCGTAATGTTATTTAATTATTAAATAACGTGAAAAACGCCTTGATGAAAATTATTTTAGACTTTTCATGGTTGTAATTGACGAGAGCCTACACACGTTTGCTGCCTGACCTCTGATTAACAAAGGTCTATTCGTCGCTGTCAAAACTCAATAATAATAATTCACCACCAAAAGTTCAAGTGCAAAAAATGCGTACTTACATAGCGGATACGCAAGAGATGTTTTTATTCGAGACTAGCGGCCGCCCGCGACTTCGTACGCGTGGATCCCGTTTTACCCCCTTCATCTATCTTACGCGGTTTAGATTTTTTCATACAAATGTTTTTTCCCGCTAACTCCCGTTCCCATGGGAATTTTGCAATATCCTGTTGTAACTAAGCTTTAAGTTTACTAAGGTACCTGCATGCCAAATTTCAAGCGTCTAACTTAAGCGGTTTAGATTTTTCATACAAATGGATTTTCCCGCTAATTCCCGTTCCCGTGGGAATTCCTAAGTATCCTATAACCTGCCCAGGAGTATGAAGAATAATCGTACCAAGTTTCGTTAAAATCTAGTAGTTTTTGTTTCTATAAGGAACATACAGACAGACAGACAGACAGACAGACAAAAATTTTACTGATTGCATTTTTGGCATCAGTATCGATCACTAATCACACCCTGATAGTTATTTTGAAAATATATTTCATGTACAGAATTGACCTCTCTACAGATTTATTATAAGTATAGGTAATCTAATCTCAAGATGCTTCTAATGTAGTAACAAAAAGCTTACCTACGCAAGTGAACTTTTTGTACACATTTTTAGCAACCTTTCACAAACTGTGATGTTAATGTACCCCATAGTACAAGCTTTGCTTAATTTGTGACAAGAGGCGCAGTGTAAAATGACCAAGAATATTTATTATTATTAATGACCTCAGGATTTTAGATACAACGAGACGTAGGCAGTTGTATGTTCTGTATATCTTTATATTGGGCATGTCCATTACTCGGAAAAACTTGAAAGCTTGCCAAACATTAATAATAACACTAAAACCATGGCCCTGATAGGATCACTCGTATATTGACAGTGGATCACTCTGTGCAATATGAAACATTCGTTATTCGGTTTATTTATAACAACGAACGAGGGTCGATTTGCTGCGCTACTTAGTAGCGACTCTACACAAGCTAAGACTAGGCGCAGACCATCGATTTTTAGTTGGCCGATAATTGTGCCCGATTTTAAATCGTATGAAGAATCGGCCAAATCAAATCGGTGTAATGTGCGCACTTCCATACATGCCAATACTGATCAACTGCCCGACTAAACTATCGGCCGACGAAGAATCGATGGTCTGCGCCTAGTCTAAGGTATTCCTTGAAGCGTAACTATATTAATTTTAAAATCTTTATATTAGTAAACATAAGTGTACTTCGAGGAATACCTCAGGAAAGGAAAAATTAAGAACATGAAAGGTCCTTACCATCTGCAGGGCGGTGAGGTATTTCTTCCACCACAGATACTTCTGCACCTGAGGACCGAGGGCCGCCAAGAGGTAGTACGAGTACATGACGATGTGCACGAATGTGTTCAGCATCCCGAAGAAAGTCGAGTGACCGCCTGAAAAGATAATATTACTTTAGTAGGTTCATATTTCTGCAATCTTGTAGGATAATTTTCTCATACGTTTTTATTTTTATATCTTTAGAAACATCTTCAAATAGTTGTTACCTCCAACCTACTTAAATGAAATGAACAGTGTTTTAATTCTACGGTAGGCAGGTACTTTTACAATAAGTTATGCTAATGATAAAACAAAATTTATTGTGTTACAATATTGCACACACGAGCAATCTTTATGCATTGTATTATTATGGAAAATAATGATTACAGACATAATAGTATTGGAATCTTATTAACTTTTAACCTTTTGATGCCTTTGCCTATCGTTTTTGTTCGGTATTTTAGTTTTATTTCATTCGAATAACAATGGTATTTTTTATCTCTGACTTATTAAGATATTTAAAAGGCATTAAGATACAATTTGCATTTAAAGTAATTCATCACCAGCCAATAAGGACGGAGTATAATAGTAAGAAAAATGTTGCGAAAACGGGAATATTATTCAAACTATTTGCACGCGTACGAAGTCACAGGCACAGCTAGTTATAGATAAAATGACGTAAGTTCTTACTTTTCAAGTAAGTAGGATTAGAAATGTAAACATTTTGAGAAGTAGGTGTGGTGTTTCGTACTTATTCGCTAGTCGGCGCTTATTTGTTTTCACGGCGAAGTAAGTGTTTGCAGTAGTTATTATGTACAGCAAGTATTCTTAGTAATACTCAATTGGATACTGTAGAAGAATTTTAATAGTTATCTAGTTATCTAATATCATAAAAGCAAAACATAAGAAAAATATGAATATTTTGAAGTCTGTATGTAGGTAAATCCTTGATGATGACTACAATTCCCTTGATACTGTTCTTGATACTTAATATTTTTTATGTATAGCTGCACCCAATGAACATTTTATTCGTTTAATAATCATTAAGTATAAAATCTTCCTTTATAGTAATTGCTGCTGAAAACCCTGGTACCATTGGTGCAGTCTTTCAACCTCAAGAACAGTTTAAAACCCCTGGTACATTAGTTTAGAACAATTACATGCTTAGATTTATTTTTTAGTAGGTACCTTCACATACTGAATCGCTTTTCTTCATTCAGACTTATAAAAAGCCCTAATGAACAGTGTTTTGCGTCTCAACTCCAAGAGTTCTAACAAATATTATTAAATATATTTATTTACTGATTTGTCGCAATTCATTAAAAATCTAACACGCAATATAAAATGTTTTTATGCTATGCATTAGAATGTACTCTGGTTTACCTTGGCATTAAAGAATAGTTACAATAATATAGTTATTATTTTTATTTTGATAATATTCTTCAAATCATTTCGCCTGACTCATACATTACCGAACTGATTATAGGTAACTAAAACAGAACTTTATAGCATGTAGAGCTTTCTCGTTACATTTGCGAATGTGAAAATTAAGATGCATTGCATTTGGAATGTATACTGAAAAAATATCAGGAAACCTACAACTAACTAATCCATGCACAAACTTCATTATTATAAACTTAGCAACAAAAATGCAACTAAGTAATTTGTTGAGGATAAAAATACCTACATAATAACAAAAAACGTGTTTATTTACCATATCTTAGTAAGTTACTACGCGGTGAGGTCATTGAGTAATATCAAAAGGGAAGCGAGTCTAGTTTTTAGTTCCGCAAACTATAAGTAATCCTTTTAATCGACGCATCTTGAAGTTCCATTGTAATCTGTTTGTATCTTCAGGAAAAATCAAGTTTTTAATAATACTGAAAGTGATACCACTATCTGTTACAAATTGTTTATTCAGATTAATTCTTCTATTAACTAACGAACAGCCAAAAGTCTGCCTAGATGACTATTTTAAATGCAAGGCTATATTTATGTTGCAAACAACTTAAAAAAGGGAGCTTGCCAAAATTGGCAAAACTACAGAATTAGTTCTGTAGTAGATAATCTACAGGCTGTTAGGTAAATGGGTATATGAGCCGACACTAGCCCATGTTAACATGGGCATATAAATGGTATGGTGAAGTCAGAAAATTGATATCTTCGTTTTAATTATTTTAATTTTCATACAAATCGGATTTTATAAAATTTATTTTGTATGAAAAGTTAAAAAATTAAAATGATGATATCAAACTGACTTCACCATACCATTTATATGCCCATGTTAACATGGGCTAGTGTCGGCTCAGCGTCTTTCCGTTCTATACATGGCCAGAACGCACCCATAGGAAACTGCTCGTGTATATTTTGGAGTGTCTCTTTGTAAGTCGGTCACTACAAACTATACACGAATTTTGCGTACTGATCGTGTATAGTTTGTATCGTGGATGGATTCCGTCTTCGCTCCAAACTATACTACACCACTTACAGTTGACTAGAGTGTGTTTAGTTTATTTGATTTAATAAAATATGGAATTATATTTAAAATTATTACATTTATTAGATATTATGCTCGTGCTTTGTCCTCGAGATTAGAAATAAGAACTACCTATTATGTTGATCACGTACGGTGATGCCATTTTTAAATTCATTAATTATTACATAAAATATTATTATTTTACTGAATCTACATATTATTATAATAAATCTAGATTTATAACACTAATGTAAGTGGTTTCTGAAATTAAATTGATTAGGTAGATTTCAAATTAAATACCAATTATTTATTAGTGAGAGTGAATGAAGAAAGTTAAACGTGCATTATTAACTAAAATTGTCGACCGTTCGGTGTAGTGGTTCGAAACTGATAACTGTTCCGGAGGTAGCGGGTTCGATTCCCGCACAGTACAAACATTAATTTGTGTGCATGAACATATTTTGATATTTGTTTGTATTGGACTGGGTGTCTTCTATGTATAATAAGTATGTATTTACAAAAAAAGTATTTAAGTATGTTTATATCCGTTATCTAGTACCCATATGTACTATGGGCTTTGCTTAGTTTGGGACTAGAAGCGCAGTGTAAAATGTCCAGGGATATTTATTTTTATTTATTTAATTGTAATTTTATCTCAAGAACAAAAATCATTTTGACATACATAATTCTTAATTTAAGAGTTATTCAGCCCCAAAACAAATATCTTTTCTATGGCAGAACATGAAACACCAAAAAGCTCTTTATCAAAACAATGGCACGTGTCGAAATTGATTCAATGTTTAAAGTAGACACGCAGTTATGAATTAATATGTAATAGAAAGAGAGGTAAGTCAAAATGACGAGCATGCAACTAAGTACTCGCGTATACATTGTAATCGCGAACTTATTACAATACATACATGATTAGTCCGTATGCGTACTGACGATGTATATTTTGGAGTAAGATAATTGACCTAAGTCACTACAAAGTATACGCGAGCAGTACGCAGCGTATGCGTACTGGTCGTGTATAGTTTGGAGGAGCTTAGTAAAAAAAGTCACATCCAAACTATACTCGATTAGTTTCACACCCTTGCGTTCTGGCTATGTATAGAATGGAAAGACGCGTCGGCTCATATACCCATTTACCTAACACCCTGTAAAGTGATATAATAGAAACAATTCAGAATCAAATTAATGCTTACCTGGAGTGAACTTGACTCCGAACCAGACCGACATGGGCATGATGCCGTGGTGGATCACATGCAGCTTCGACACGTGGTCGAACTTCTTACGCATCACGAAGAAGATCTGCAAACAAAAGACACGATTAATTAGAAACATAGAAACTGCACCATTTATAGCGTCGCTTGCGTTTAATTTGAAAGCCGCGTATTGATAAAAACATAGATTCATTCAATTTTTACTTGGAACGCGTTGCAATTTCTTGGTTAGTTAGCCTAACTAAAAAGAGAAAGATGATTTTACTTGAGAACTTAAGGACAAAATTTTTATACTCTCCAATGTAGAGTCAGAGTTTATTGACCTTTTTATTGTTTTTCTTGGCTATGTTATGTGCACTCCAAATTAGGAGGATTATCTTGGCAAATGAAGGGTGACCTTTGAACCTGTCATAGGCCTCTTAGCGGACCCCCCACGGATTAAACCATACAAAGTATGTTTGCCGAGACAAAGACAACAAACGCCATTAAGATAACATCCTAGCTGTCATTTGTTTATACCAGACTATGTTCATACTAGATTCCAAACGAACATCGTGCAAAAAAGTTTTACCGCCATAAATTACAAAGGACCCTTCTAGAAAATAGCCAGTTTGATCGCTTCGGTTCAAAATAGGCTCGTTCAAACCAAATCAAGGCTGACTTTAACTAAATATAGCGTTAGAAACTTCGAGTAGGCTCATTAACAAGCTCAAGATATTCTAAAATTTATCAAATATTTTTTTACGGCGTGTTATTAATAATAACACCTTACTTGTATGTTAATGATTTGTAATTAAGCGATCTAGTATTTGTACATGATAAACACAGATGATGTGCGAATGAAGGACTAAACAAAGATAAGCTAAAGCTCAGTATCATTAGGACTATGCTAATGTAATTCATGTGACCATGGAAGGCACGGAAATGAACATAGTCCAGCGACGCCTTGACAGTGAGAATGACCGACTGTTATGAGCGAAATAAACTCATTAATTATGGATTATTAATAAATAGGAAGTGCCGTAAACGCTAAATCTATTTATGGTGCGCACTTCTTTCCTGGTCAAAAGTAGAGCTTCTATTTTTTTATGAATTGTGTTTAGATGACTCTATGATATTCGAAAGATAAATATTGTAACAAGCTATACAGTTCGTTTGCTAATTCATTTTTATTTGCGATGGGTAAACTAACCCGCCGTTGTAATGGTTCATATTAAACATCAACTCACTGTGTCGAAGAACTCTGTGAACTTCGAGAAGTAATACCACCAACATCCGCTGGCCATCTGTAACAAAAAATTACAAAACAAAATTAAGCAAAGGATAAACTCACAAAAAATTATACATTATAGCATGACTTGTCAATTATGACCGCATGAAAAGTTGTAACAAAAATGTTTTTTATGTCGGCAAAAAAGCTTTAGACTGGAATAACTTTACTTCTAGAGCCGTATGTACCTTTTAATTTCATTTATTTATACCGAATCCTTACCACGTACGACCTCAAGTAGAGCAAAAGTTGATGAAACCTTTTTTGGCAACTAATTAATTTTCTTGCGATAAAGAATCTTTGTTGTTTTTAAAGTAGATGCACTTCAGATTAGTGCAATAAACAAGATTTTTTGCCACAAGGAATCTGGTAATTTACCTTTAAATATCCGGCACGATGACAACTATAAAATATAGTGTTATGACTGCAAATCGATGCTTAAATTATAGTTTAAAGTTGTATTATGACCAATTTGTTTACAAAAACCGCATGTCCTTTGTTTTTGCCCTGCATAATTTCCGTAAAAGTGTAACAAGGCAAAAAATAACTTGTTATGAAGTACCTATATCTCCGAAGGCAAACAACCCAGTTTAAGGCTTCTTAGTCTAAAGTTATGCGCATTAGACTCTAGAAAGATCCATCCGGACTCTTTGCTCGAATAAAAAGAATATTACTTCGAGATGCTTGTTGACTTTACTTAGGAACACTAGAAATTACAAGAACAAAATATAAAGGTAGCCATTTTTCGTCTACCATCTTTATTCGTGATGTCACTTTAATTAAATTAATTGACAAATATATTTTTGCAAAGTCACGGTTTTTAAGCTTCGATATCCTATTGACAAGGAAACTTTCGATAAAGAATTTATTTTTGCAAAGTCACGGTTTTAAAGCCATGTATTCCATTAGGCAACATTTGTTGATAAACTGCTTATGACTAGTGTGAAACAAGTTTACTATAAACACAGGTTTCTGAAACTTGGTCGTCCACACTTGCTCTCCACTCATAGCGGGGAGCACGGCAACATGTAGGTATCATAAACAATGTTTCATCCCCTATGTTTATGGACTGTTTACAAACTGTTTACAGAGATGATGAAACATTATGAAACATTGTTTATGAACAGTTTATAAACGGTGTTTCTATCAGTGGCTTTAAGCTTCGATATCCTATTGACAAGGACACTTTCGATAAAGAATTTATTGAGTACGTTACAAGCCGCAAACCGCAATGACATCGTTATTTAATCACCCGATTACTTTAAGGCTATGTTAGGGATTTCTAGATTCAGCCAATCATGTCTTAATAGAAGTTACTGGAAAATCGTAACTACGAAATTCAAAATCTACGCTTTGAAATTTTTTTAAGCTTTGAAACGCGTATTAAGAAAAGATGACTTTGCAAGTTACAAAACGGAAGACGCTAGCCTGTTAAGAAATACATTGATCTCAATTATCGAAATATTGTTTACTTAGTAGGATTTATGTTGTACGCGTCATTAAAAAAATCGACTTGAGCTCTACATCAGGCAGTCAATTTTTTCAAGTGGAATATCATTTATATTTCTTGATTTTAAAATGTGTTTCATATCTTTATATGCCTTTTAAATTAATAATGTATGCGCAAATAACATAGCAAGTGCTTACCCTCATTGCGGTGGGAGACCTTGAGTAGTCCACAGGTTGACACCGAAAACTGTATGATGTGAACCAGCCATTTGCTACGCTCTATGAAAAAAAAAAGTTTATTAATAAATAAAATACTTTAAGTAAATTAATATAGTTATCGTCAAAATCAGTAGGTGCACTTACCTCGTAGAAAAGCCAGCAGCTAAATATCACTTGAAACAAATTGTACCATATGAGTGTATTCTTCAGCTCAAAAGGTTTCCTATTTTCCATTAGCTTTGGCCCCAGTACCTAAAAATAAATGTATTATGTAAACAACTGCGAATTAACTACAAAAATAGCAGTAGGCTCGCCTAAAAGTAACTTTATGACGCAGTAAGAATAAATATTACCCACGCATTTAAATAATAGCGATAGATGAGTGATCATTCATAGATATTTTCCGCTATCAACTGGTATCAAAATATTTTTTAATTATATGGATATTTTAAAAGCAATCTCATTTTCCTACGTAAACAATGTAATTGTAGGAAGTTTACCGATGGAAAATATTATACATATAAGACAGTTAGAGTATTGAACTGGGCTATTATTGAAATGAGTTCTCGTTGACGTAAGTACAATTAAATGATTATGAGACTGATCGTTACTCACTTTGACCGTGAACACGTATGTGAGGCAGATCGCCAGGGTGGGGAACGGGGAGGACATCAGCAGCCAATCCTTCACCCTGGGGTCACTCTTGTTGTCCATCAGGTCATGGTAGCCTGCCACTAGCCTATTTAGCACCTCCATTTTCACTGCAACAAAGATACACAGTTATTGGTTAATTCTGATTACTTAATATAATTTTATATTCAATACCTATGTTGATATCAATGGCTATAATAATACGAGTACATTAGATGAGACAGATTTACGTTGCACGCATAAGTGTGGTGCCAGTGTACCACTTATAGAATGAGAAGTAGTTTGGTGCATAACCGCTGCATATTGTTCAGCAACATACCGATGAATGTCAGGGTAGACCGGCCATACTGCGTCATTTCGTATTCCGGTATTTCAAACTCTGTTCTCAATCATCTAGGTAGTTTTAATTTATAAATATTGTTATCTGAGATGATCTTAACGAAAATAAACATGTCTTGAAAGTTTCGTTCTCCCTTGTCATCACCCTTGTACATTTCTCACCTTTACGCTACCTTGGTTTGTTTAACAACATTCGCTCCATATACACGTATATTTCACGTTACGACTGCGCTGTGATTAATTGACGACGTATAATTAATTTTCATCACTTCAAAAAAGCTTTACATGCGCTTTTGGTGTCGCGATAATATCACTGCGAGTTAATGACTATAACAGATTATTTAATAAACGGGTCTCTTGGTTATCGTAATATGCCTATGAGGTTTCTAACAAAGACTGGATGAATGATATAATGTTTGGATTGTAATAGATTATCATAGATTTCCCATCTGAGTTGCTGTTCACACACCTTCCATCAAGGCTAATTGTTTATACGTGGTATATTTTAAATAATTGTGTATTGTACTGATAAAAAATCAAAACAATCCATTTATATTAATTTATACTTTGGTTACAATTCTTCCGATCTGTTTCAATGCAGATTCGAGAAGCAGCAAAGGTATTCGCAATTTTTTGTTTGAGAAAAAATTTACCAAGTTGTCCTTTATGATGGTCAAGGCCTCGTTTTACATCACAGAACTGGATCGCTAAGCAGGTATTATTTCTAAAAGAAAAAAAATACAAGCTGGGCAGAGTTGCGACTCGTTCCCTCCGCCCTGAGACTACACTGCGCTGGCTTGTATGTAAGGGATCAATGAACCCAAAGCTACATAAATCAATCTTCTTTGACTTCAGCATTGAGCCATGAAATCTAAAGAGTTTAACTACTAAAAGTTGATATTGTTTAAAATATTCAAATACAATAAAATTATCGAAGAACCGTAAAATTTAAAGCCCACCCACAAAATTCCGGCTCTAAAATTTCCGTTTAAAATAAATAGTAAACACACCTATTAATCTTATTCAAATGTAAGTTAAAAATAGCACCATAACTATTAGCTTTTAAAACTCCAGGCTTATTTTGAGAACATTTATTTATAAATGGAAAAAACCGTTTCAATGACGCATACGGCATTCATTATTCCAGACCGGTTCGTTCCTCGGGTTATTTTAATCGGTATGTGGATTAATCGAGAAAAGATTTGAATAAAAAAAAAGGTCGCAAAAAGCCTCCATCCGAAAGATGTTTAGGCAAATGTTTTATAATGAACTTATTGTAAATAAAAAACGGGGAATTTACAACCGGATATTTGTGGTGTTGTGATGACTTGATAAAAAAACTATCAATCATAAATGTTTATTTACATACATCTACACTAACATAAGCGCTTAGATTTGCGAGAAAGTTATGGAAGGTGGTGGATGAATTTTGATGAAACCTATGCGGATGAAATCTTTAAGAAAACTAGGTACAAATATTACAGTGTGAGCAATTACTAAATTGAACCAAAGTTCACCAACAGCGATTCTGATTTCACAGGGCACGTTTTATCAAATGTGCATAGCTCTTGTTTCTTTTTCAATGGTCTATTCAAAACATTAGTATCGTGTCATTCATGTGGGCGCTAACATTTTAAAATATTTCAAAAACGATAGATACATTTTGGAGAATGTTCTCTCTCTCAAATAGGACTTGGTATTTCAAACGAGTTTAAGTTATTATGCGAGAGCATAGTTTAATGAAATAATAAAAGGCCTCTTACGATTTTTTCTTTAACATAGATTTCGGTAAACTGCAAACCCATAAGGCTGACTAACATTGACACCAACGTTTGGTGTGGCCCCTCAGTTCTCTTTCTATGATCTGAGTGTGGCCCTAACATTTTCAGTTAGTGCTTTCATTGCAAAGTGAAATAATGAAATCACTAAGATAGTACATCCACTGTTTCAGTCGATTTTTATGCGAAATTAACGATGATTTTACCTTCTACGAACTACAAAAATAATAATAATATGTCTATTGACACAGTAGAAACCCCGTTCTCTGTATTTGAAAATTTAAATTGCAAATGTTGATAACGGATCGAGCTTAGAGCGAAAATGCAATGTCATTGTCTCCATTGCTCATGTTTCGATTAGATGTATGTGTATTACGTGATAATAATTTCATTTCGATTACATTCATTTATATCTATAGGTCTAGCGCTTAATTGAGTCAGTGCCTAAGGTATGGGGGGGGAGGGGTAAGGGAGGGTTTTTTGTGACATTCAAACGTCAGCGAGACTTCAGATCTCCTTCAGATTTGTAATGCGGTCACGTCACAATGTCAATGTTACCCCTTCTGTGCCGCTCCCATACCACAGACACTGATTCATTTATGTGCTATATCTATATACGAGTACATTCATCTAAAATCTTTCATAAACTTGCTTTTCACATGGCCGTTCATTCATTCGATTAAAATTGAGTCACTTGTTATTTAATTACATGAAGGCAATGCATTGCTCCAATTATTAACATTCACCTTGTGAAATGCTTCCGGTGCAAAAATACTATTTTTATGCATATTGTTAACGACCGTGAAGTAGTGTAATTAAAATTATCCAAAATATAAAAAACAAAACATTACTGTAAAGCAGCAAGTAGGTATTGTATTTAAAATGGATGTTCTTACATAATATAGCTTCAGATGAAGGCATAAAATATGTAAGAAATATGTAAGTGTTTAAATTCTTTTGTTTTAATTTTTTAGACTAGGCAAGCACGTCTTTTTAATTACATCAAGTGCATCGAAAAACTAGCTCGACTTGCTTTGTTTTTTGTCTTCCAGTGCCATCACAAACTAGTATGAAATCATTACTGGATAATGATGGAAATTGATCGTATTCATTGACTGATACTGCGCATGCCAGCGCGCAGGTTATTGCGCACTGACAACAAAAGCGGCGCAAGAGTGGCATACACACGACGTCGTTGACATATTAGGTTCGTTTACACGAGCCGACGCAATGACAATACAAACCAAAGTCTTGTTTGATCAGGATGACCAAGTTGCCTTGTCACTAAACAAATAATTTTTTTTTATGAGAATATCGATGGATGTGCCAAGAAATTGGACTTTGCTCTTAAAAATCCAAAAGCATGATCAAAAGCTAATGTCATCGAATTATTATATTTATTGGTTTAAATGTCAAGTCCAATGTCCAATGTTACCTGTTACATAATAATGTGTGTACGTTATAATTTATGACGACGCCGTGTGTAGGCAGATTTTTTGTACCGGTAGTAAAAATAAACAATATTAACATGACAGGTCATGCAAATTTTAAACGTTTTTTTATGATGGGAGCATATTGTATAAAAAAAACTTTTAATAATTATTTTAAAACCAAGATTTTGATCACATCCGCATGATCTTACTTATGCCATAAAGATTCTGGTCATGACCTGATCATTTGGACACATTTAACTCTAACTATCTCTATCACACCCACATCCCAGCTGTATTGACTCGTACTTGTTACAATATCTTGTGTAACAAAGTGAATGAGACACAGCAGATTTTGAACTCGTTTCCTTACTACAGTCGTAGTCGAGTCGTAATCGCGTCGTGGCATGTAGGAAGACATAGCGTTGGGCGGCCGTTCGTGAGCATTCGTCCCTGCCACCCTACCCTTAATCGTATCTCCGACCTTGACATCATCATCAACTATCACTGCAAGAATTTGCGTAATTTCCACGACTGACAAAGAACTTGAATTTCCGCTACTCGCTGACTAAGATCAGTGACGATATTTTTAATTGCTGTGTATTACAAAAGAACAACAATCATCGAGGATGGAAATGAATACTAAATCACAATTAGTTTCATAACCTACATAAGGATTTTCAGTAGATGAATGATGATAAAATGACATCGAAAAAGTCGATATTGTGATTCTAAGGTATACATTGTACCTATTCGTATATGCCCTTGGAAAATACTGAAAAGCTCCGCGGAAACGAAAAACATGTTGATATCAAGATTATAAACTTGCTCCATTCTTGTTTTTACATCCTTATTCTATTTCGGCGTAAGTACATAATTTTGTACCTATAGTAAAGAGGTTCTTAACCCCACTCCGGGAAATATATGCGCTTAATGTTAACAATATGATGTATGATGCAGTGACGCTACATAACGTAAAAGAAGCTGTATTTTGTATGATGCAAGAATATTATGTAGGTAATGGGCAGATGATGTTTATTGGAAATGCAGTATAGGACAAGATGCTACCGCTTTAAGATCCGTGAATGCTCCTATTTTTATTATGTAAAAGTAAATGTATACAAATATTTGACATTAATTTAATACTTGAGAAGGAAATTTCGCTTTGCTAGTCCTTTTCAATACATATGAAGAGCTCATCTAACGAAACGAAATTAGAACTACTTACACAGTATATTATGTAGGCGTGAAAAACAAGCGGTAGGGGAGGTGAGCCCAAAGCGGGTATACCGCCCAAAGCGGGTAGCCTTCGTTATTCACGTATACAAGCCGATTGTGCACATGTGTGCGTTTCGTGGCAACGCCCGCACTCGTTTCGACACGAATCAGTTAGGCCGAAACATCGGCGACGCGCGGCGGAGCTCCGAGACGCGAATGTTTTTATTTGCCTGTTTCACAAAAAAATATCAAGATATGTGAATATGAATTACTTCATTCTGTTTAAAGTTGTGTTGAATCTGTTACTTGTGTATTATTCTTCATTAAAATAGCGTAGAATTCTTATTGTTTGAGCAACATTTCTGATAAAGATTTTGAGATTATTTTACAAAACGTGAAAAAGTATCTTTTGGGCAAAGCGGGTATGGGTAAAACGGGTAACCGCTTCTTATTCTTATTCTAATTATATATGGATACAAAAATGGTAGTTTCATAGGTAATTTTTGTTGTTTTGGCTGAACAAGAATCTGAATTGATAGAAGCCTTGTTTCACATGGATAATCTTTTTTTGTTGTTGTTTTTGGTCTGACAAAATCGGATTTTTATCTCACGTATATCAATATGCAGAGAGCAATAGAATTCCGCACCCTTTCAAAAATCAAACTGCTGGAGAAGATTGGTGTAAAGCCTTTGAAAAGAGATATCCCCAACTAACATTAAGAAAGCCAAAGACAACGTCAGTAATTCGCCTTGCCCAGTCTCGACCCGTTTTGCCCCAGGGGCCATACCCGCTTTGGGCACCCCCTGCGGGCAAACCGGGTAAAATGACCGACTGATTAGTTCTTAAATTTTTGAAGTGATTTGTTACAAGAGAAGCGATTTTTAGTTTTTATTACAAAGTTTAATACATACTTGTACGAATTATTAAAAATATATAACTTTCCAACAGCAGTAACGTCTTTTTTATTGACATAAACCTTAAGTTACCCGCTTTGGGCCCATCTCCCCTAGATCACAAAGACGGGAAAATGCGCTGTTAATATGACATGTCGTTAAACACATACTAAGGTCGATTACGTGTTTGTATATAACCGTAAACGCCTAGTTCAAGGGATGCGCTCGGAATACAAATTGCCTGATTTCAGCCATCCTCATTCTCTGAATTAATAAAAATGTGTGTTGTTCGGTACTGAGAAATAATAAAACATTGAAATGTTTAAACTTGCCAGGATATACAAACCATCACAGAGGTTTGGACTTAATGATACTATTGCGATAATTTTACCTTGACCATAGTAGTGTGCTATTTTTAAAGTAGAGCTATAATAATTTCCGGAAAAATATGTACCTAATGTATGTAAATAACATAACGGTCAGTCTTTCCGTCCAAAATATCTAGTTATTTATGCTCTACAAATGAAGCAAATACCTGACACTCGTAACTCACAGCAAATGGCGATAAAATAATTATTATGACATTTATTATTATATGATAATTACGTTGCTAAGTTTGTTGTATTAGTTGAAGTAGCAAATGAATACAGTCAAGACCGCGAAGGATATCTGCATCGAGCTGTTCAACTTAATAGAGACTAACTAAAGTAACAAATCATCACTCGACTCAAGTGCACTGGTCTCATAGAAATGTTGTAGGCAATGGTGTACAAAAATGTTTATACTCATATTTTATATGCGATATAACTAAGTTATGTTAGGTATCTCTTTTTCACGTTTTTTAAGCTTTGGGTAACATGCTGTTTTATGGGGACGACCAGAATCTAGTTTCTTTATAATATTAACAGAGTCATAGTACTTACAACAATTATTTTTCCCTCTAAGAGGTTAAGGCAGAGAAGTTGAGACTAAGTAAGGCCAAGTGATGTTTATGGTTTAACTTGAGACACGCAATGGTCAATATTAATTGTTATGTTAGCCGGAGCTCAGTTGAATATTTAATAAATAACATTTTTCCACACAACCAATTATTTGCATCTCGTATAAAACGTTATATGGCATAACTTAATACATCGTAATAATAAAAATAACAATAAAATAATTATTTTTCCTTGAAAACTGATACGTGTAACAAAAGTACCTACAAAATCCATGGCAATTAAGTACGTGATCGCTTAAGTTCAATTTCAATAAATAAGATTCCTATACGAAACTTAAATCGTGCAACAACATATGTAATAATTACTTAAACTTAATACAAATCATTAATAATTCGGTCATTCTCACGATCAGGTGTTCTCAGCCTAATTACCATATCATTTTTGAAATTTGGCTTAATTGACTTAAATGCATTTAAATATAAAACACACGAAAAGTACGAATTTAACAATCGTAAAGGCGTCAAATTATTCAAAGCGGTTTTCGTGTAAATGAGATCCAAAAATTTTATGGTCACGGTAATTAGATAAGGCTAATACTTAATCTAACGGTAATTAGAAAAGATATGTAAAATAGCAAAGAAACAACATCTTGCATTGATAAATTTGTATACAAATATATAGCGTCATAACAAAGCTGTAGAGTGTAGGTACACTTAATAAACCCTTTGCAAAAAGAAAAACACTAAATTTATATTATTTATTGTATCAAGTTATTTTCAGTATACTGCAAGAATCGAGGCTATAACAGGAACACTTAGTTTCAGCAAGAAGGGGCTACGTGTCACATTTCAAATGAGAGCATTTAGCTGAATCAGAATCTTAATCATAATTTATTTGATATAAATGTGGTACAAACGATTTAACGTACAGAATGGATCAATCTCACGAATTAGACATTTCGGATATGCATATATCGAAAAAGTAATTAATGATACAAGTAATTTTTCCTATTTTAATCTATCTGCCATCAGCCATTAGCCATTATCAGATTAAATTGAATTTGTAATAATGATAGTTCCAGCTCTGCATATCCCATGATTTGTTACCTCGATTCTTTTACAACAAGTTTTCAGATTGATGCTATTCGCTTTCTCCTGAGCCTGAATGCAGAATTCTCAGAATTTAGAAGGGATGCAGCAAATAGATTTCATGACTGTCTAGTCTTTGTTTGGTGGCACGTTTGGTATCACTTCAGTGGACTTTGTAAACCAAGGTGCACAGCTCAAGATTTTTAATACTTTATTTTGAAAACGTTAAAGTATTTCTACATTTTGAGGCTAAGTCGATGCCATATGTGTAGGTACATGGGTCTTAGGATGCCTTTGTTTATAGTTTGTTCTCCAAGCTTCTTCTGCCCAGTATCCATTGCATATCACGAAGTTTTTTCTATGCATAACAAATCAGTTAGGATGCAGTCTAGGATGGTACAAAGTGCCTATACACTCTTGTCTTGAAAAGTCCCATTGTGTGTTGATTTGTTCCCTTTTGTTCTTAATGTGATCACGCCAGGTAAGTGTTAATGTTGGACAATCTCATCTTCTTAGGGCAAAGGTAATATTATTATGGATAGATTTTAATGGTATTATATTAGAATTAATTAATGATTTAACATGTAAATATCAATTATATTAATAGTAAAAATAAGTGTCTGGTACGAGACATGTTTCACGCAGGGGTGACATCTCCTGGCCATCAAGAAGCCCCGATTTCACTCCAGCTAACTTCTTTTTGTGGGGTTACCTTAGGGGTTAAAATATACTCTAAAATCCAACAACCATGCAGCAACTGAAGCTGAACATTCGTCATGAAATCGAATCTATTTCGAGGTTACTCTAACGAAAGCTTTTCAAAATTTTGATGTCAGATTGGAAGAAAAGTCCGTAAAGTTGTTATGGGAAAGTCTAGGTATATTTCATATTTTATCATCATACTTATTCAATCGTGAGTGCAATTTGTAGGTAATAATTTCATACAACGGTGATTATAAATATATGGTAATTAGTACATGGAAATTATAAAACGACAGTTTTTCTTCAAAATTTCCAAAATCTGCAGCGTATGCAAATACTGTCTTACTACAACGTATGAAGGCCAAAGTACTGATTCTATTTAAATTAACAACGTGGATCTATCTTCAAAAATCAAATATAAAAATAAGGGCATGGTAAATAGAAAAATCGAAAACCAAAGATATGGTAATTATACTCTTACGCAATTCATCGACGGTACGCCAACGCAATAGACGTCTACTTACTAACAGGTCTTAGAACTAACTAAGGGCTCGCGCCGCGCGCGTAAATGATGTGTCAAATATTATTATTTAGGCTTGTGTGTCCAAAAACAGAAAACGTCACGGGAATTAGGACTTTCGCTCGGACAAGCAGTTTTTTAATTCTAATTATTTACAGAATGGTTCTATTGAATAGATATTTTGCTATGCATAAGACAATCTTTTGTACTCTTTAAAATGTTGAATGGAGTGAACCAAATCTATACGACATAAAAATTACAGCCAACTTTTAACATTAAGTCGGTGTGCGGACGCGTAACGGTAATTAGAGAACAGAGGTTCATGAAATTATTTAAATCACAAATACTTAAAATAGAGGCCTATGATTTAATGCACAACTGGATAGGGTTGTTAAGTAACATATAAAAATACTTGCATGTGTCTAATTTGTCATTTTTAACGATTTAACAGCCCGGACACGCAAAAACTAGCTCATCTGAGAATGGCCGAATTATCAATGTCACGATCAAAAAGGCAGTCAATCTATTTTCCTAATTTTGCAAAATATTCTTCTAAGAAAATTTAGAATAAGACACGGACACATAGGAAGACAAGAAAAAAAGGTACACAAATTCCCAAAAACAATATCAAATTAAAAACATGGGAACATACAACTAAGGTGGTCTCATTGCTACATTACAGAAAGAACTAGAAGTTCTTTAGATTCTAATTGTGTAGCGTTTCCCAATCACTGCCAATGACTTTCATAGATAGAACTATTAAGCAAGAGGACATCCGCATACAAATCCAAAGTCCTTTTTCCAGTTTACACACCACGCCGTGCATGTACATAACACTATAAGCATGTTATTGCGTTCCAATCGCAATAAACTGAAGGACATGCTGTGTTTCTTTACAAATTTTACCTTTTGTACTACTCTTGAAGTTATAATATTGTTAGTTTATTTTATAAAATAAAACATTGACACATCAAATAGGAGTTAACAGCTGAACATTTAATTGCTTATTGCATCCTGGTATACAAAAAACTGCATTTAAAAATAAGGTATATTCATTTCTTAATGTGATGTTTTAGTATCGTAAAAACAATTTATTATGCACCTTAATTTATAAGCAAAAAATTCACTAAATAATTTCCTTGTAAAATGGCATAAATTAATCTGACTGTCGTCATAGTTTTCACCAAAATAAGATATCATCAATTCAAGTTGTACCGGCTTCCTTGTGCAGACAGTGGAACGACATCAACATTTTGGATGTTCAATCCACTTTGTGAGGTATTTAAATGGGTAATACCCATCAGACAAAGGTCAAACATATCCGATGATTAGCTACCTGCATTAATAGCGATTTATTCACATCTGGTAAAAAGTTCCTTTCCAACCAAAATAAGATCTCCGGAATTTTCGTTCCGCCATGCCGAGCGGAGGCAGATTATTGCAACACTGCGAATAACCGCGGCGAGCTTGCAACACCCAGCTCCCGACTCGGGCGCATTCCGGCAACAGAGCAAGGTCGAAACCTGATAATAGTATCGGAATACACGCATCCGGAAAACATCCGTAATCTTACGAAACACCCCACGAGGTGCGACTTAATTGGAAGCATCAACATAGGTTTTTTATTCTACGTTGGATCAGGTCGGACTCCCAAGGCTAACCAAAATCCGGAAACTTGAAAAATTGTTTGAGCGACTCATCACTAACAAAAATAGCCGCTTGCAAAATATCATATTATTATTATGCACTATCAAAACCCCTGCAGACTCAGACATGATAGAGGTATAGGGACGGAAACTGTCGCTAACTAGGTAACTACTTTATTTTTGAATTCATTATTTAATAAATAATCACAATCACTAAAGCAATAAAATCGAGTTACAAAAACTGAAAAACTCACACAGTACTGAGGTGATCGACATAATTTGTGCGGCATAGAGAAAACTATAAATAATGTAAATGTCATCGAAATTGTAAACGCCGTTTTCAAGAATGAAATAGGAAACTAAATTAGCCTACAGTGGTCGCGACACTGCATGCGCAGATGATAGTTTTGTGATTAGGTACAAACTGATGCATTTCTGCTTTAATATTCTAAGATAACAAAAGAGCTTTTTTTGCGAAACTACATATAATCAGTACCTACTGATTTACGCCGTAGAATAAATTTTATCTGTTGCCAGTTTTCAAATGCATAGAAAATGTTTGAATTTATCCTTCGTTCGTAATCACTGAGTGAAAAGCCTTGAAAAATAAACTAATTAATAAAATAAGGACTGTCCAGTGTACATAACAATACATTCATTAGAATTGCTACGAGGTGTGTCAACTGGCTTATTTATGAAACATTTATTCATTTAGAAAAAAATATCTTCAGATGGGTTACAGATATGGACATTTCATTGCACAATACATGACTGGTTTAAAGCACAGCTAATGTCAATGTCAGGGTCTCAACCGATCAGCGTATGCGCATAACGGCCCTGCCAAAACCGACCGCGCCTATACCATGTCGAAGTTACGAGTTTGATATGGCGTATTTGGCTCTTTGATGCTAATAAACATATATTGTAGTTACATTTTAGTGTTGGTGTAGTTGTATATGAAGGTTATTGAGATGTCAGCTAATGTAAATAGAAATAGGTACTGATTAAGGCTTACTTAACTCGAGTCCACGACCTTTCAACTGAAAAAGTTTTGAATCGGCAGTTTAGTTTCGACAAACAATTAATTTTGAGTATCATACGTCTGTCAAAGTATGAAATTGTTATTTGTAAAATATAATTGCCACCATATAAATGCAATATTACGTGCTCGTTAAGTGACATTACATTAATTGTTATTGATGGCTGTTTCACACAAACGCGTTCCGGTCAAGTTGTGATCGAGTTCAATGTCGGGGAGACCGCCTTATGACCTATGAAGAGCTTAGTAAATAACTCGTTACAACTTGTATGACTTTGAAAGCCAAGTCTAATTTTCAATTGTAAATTGTTATGAAACTTAATCATTGCCTATTATCAATCGTAAGAATGAAAAATTACGTATTTTTTTCCAAACATTCAATGAATCGCAACAAAGCAGTAATACTTATCAGTACGCCATATTTCGAAAAGATGTAAGGTCAAGCATTTTTGTAGCACTAAACCAGTTGGGCGTAGGCAAAACCTTCCTAATATTAGGAAGCGGAAGCGAAACATACCCACTTGCGGATATTTAAAACGCAAAATAAAACCAAAATGGCACCTATCCATTGAAATCCGACCATTCCCACGATCAAATTAATTGATGAAGCAACAAAACAGACTATATTCGATGCGTCACTTCTCCTGTAATTACATTAACTTGATCAACCTTCACGAAAAACCATTTTCTCAAGTTTTCCTATTATAAGTAACCACTAACGCAATTTTCCATCACTACTTATTCATTAAATCGATGACAAATCATAGATCATAATTACGACAAGGTACGAAAATATTTTTACATTGTATTTTGATAGTGACTGAGACTGAAAGCCTTGATTATTAAAATGTTTACCGTTTGAAATTATTTTAGACGGATCTTCTAATAAAATAAAGCTATTATCAAATCATCTCATTTCTATAATGTGCAGCAAGTGAATTAGTCTTAATTGATTCAAATTATTCACACACAAAATTAAATAGACCTCTCTTGCTTTTGTTGATGGAAACAATTTACCATTTATCCTTATAAATATAAAAAACAAGTTTATCTTTTCCAGAATCTTCACATTTCGTTTGTCATCCTCATATGCAGTAGGTATGTAGGTATCTTTGGAATGTTTTGAAAAATGTACCTATATTCAATTTAGCTGAACTTTATGTAGGTACAGTAAATGAAAGGAAAAATATATGAATGTTGAGTGACATTATCACAATCAGTTTCCGCTGTGAATGGTGTAATTTTTATCCTTTGCGTGCATTAATAAATGCTGCCAATGCCAGCGTGCTATGCGAGCAAAATAAACGAAACCTGTTACAGAGTCAACGATCTAACTAAGGGACAACCCCGGATATTTTTACTGCATCTTACTGACAGAAAATTACAGTGTATGCTTGCGCTTATTGCGAGAAAAACCCAAAGTTAAGCATTGTTATATTGCTGGCAAAACCCGCTGATATTCAAAACAAGTTTAATAACGGATCAAATCTGGGCTGCTCACCTTTTATTTAAAAGAGTTAGACAAAAAAATAATTTCTAAGCTCAAAATTATCTCACTAACACTCAACGAACTCAACGTCTCGCACCATCTATATTTAAAACAAACTGAGATCTGATTCTAAACAATGAAGCTCTTAATCTTGTTATGGGGTTCTATAGCGTGATTCACTTCATAGGCAAGCTATTTATAAATGAGAGTACTTATAATTTACGACATCGCCATTTAAGATTGTATCGTAAGGAAGATGTGCAGGCTAGCTTGATAATATATAATCGAGTTAGAAGTGATAGTAACGTCGAAACAATGAGGGACACGCAGAGACAGATGGTAATCTGGTGCAGGGACAATTGACCCTGTCAGCCCTAGGTGTTGCAGAAGGGACTTTCACATACAATTCGACAAGGTGATTTCTAGGCATGGGACATAACGACATGATAAATTACGGTCACTGTAGATATTTTTCCCTTTCAGTCGCGTCTTAGCCTTTCCTCTTGTACTAGGTACTCCATTGTTTACGGTGTTTTTGCACTTCGCAACTCGCATTTACAACTTAGTACATTGAAGTGGAGTCCTTCATTATAATTCTAGACTTCTTTAGGTCATTATCAAATTGTGATTGTAAGGTAAGGCTAAGAATTAAACTTAATAATTACGAAATAGATTGCTTTCAGCCGTGCAGTGAGTGTCGAACGTTACATTACGTCCGTTTATAATTAATAATTTTGTTTACCTTTGTCTGTTATACATAAGTAGTAAAAATCTGAGTAATGAATAAAATAATGAGTTTTGTAATGCTAATAAGCATTTTACATAGTATTAAGTAGAAATTGAAAGATTATGCATTTTTAAATTAAAACACCTGAAGTGATTGTAAAATAATAACTTACTGATAAATAAATATTACGTATTGTAGGTACCTACTCTATTTTCAGTGTCAATGTTGTTTTAATTAATTAGCGTTTTCCTTTTGTTTTAAAATAAAAATCCTGAAATACAATTTAAACTCACCTTCCTAATCAATTCCGGCACTTGTAATCACTTAGGCACTGGAGCAATATTTTTGTAGTAATGTCCGCAAGTCTAGAAATAAGTTGTGGAACTGAGAGGCGCGTGGGCAATGCGCAGGTCACTCGTAATGTGCGCGCGCGCCTCCGCCCGCCGTATATATCGCAGCGCGCTTTGACGTCACGCACGGCAAGATAAGGGCTGCGAACCTTTGAAAAATACATAACCAATCTTCAATCTGACCATCTCAAATATCTCTCGATATACAAAACTGCGTCATGCCTTAATTACACAAAAAGAACACAAAATGCGCGCTCTCAGTTGGAGTCTTCGTTCAAAGTTAATATTTTTATCTCTCTGTCGACTGAAAAGTGTTGGTTTCAGGATTTTCAGGTCACTTCACAAATTTTTCAATGTAGCAGTACTATAGTTTTACTTTTGTGACTTTGCTGAATGTTTTTCAATTAAATGTTTATGAATTAAATATCGCGTGCAAAAATTGGCAAAAATGCTAGTGTGACTTTTTGATGTCAAACAGCGGAAGAAGGAGACAGGAGTTTTGTTCCGCAACTTTATACCAAAAAGTTTGATAATTTAAAGAACATCTTCATAGCCTTCATTATGGTTCTTGCTTAGACTTCTGCTGAAGAACTTTAGAATCGTATCATCGAGTTAAAGTTTAAAAAATACCTAAAACATTATACTATCGAGAACACATCAGGCTAGATCAGACTAGGTATAATGTACCTACATTTTATTGCAAAAAAACTCACTTAACACATCTTTTTCAGATGCTCCAGTGTTTAGCTTTATTGGCTAGGTACCTACCAACGTATCGTCTCTACCTACATAATGGTTTTTTTATTTATTAAAAGTCGGTGATAATATTGACGACTTTCTTCATCTTAGATGAAGTAATTCTCCTGATTTCCCGTGTCCTAGTTGGTGGCCCTAGTATCTGTACGGAGATATAGCCAAAACGTGATAATCGGTGATCCTACCATCCCATATCGCGAGCGCTTATACTCGCCTTTTGATACGTGTTCTTTCGCTGAACTGTAATCAGCGGCTATCAGATCAACATGCCAGTAACCGCCAGGAGCTATAACGATATTATGATAGCTTCTTTAATCTCCATAATATTCGATTACCTATCAATCAATATTGTGCTATAAGTACCGGAGATCTCTTGTGGTTAGAGTTCGATATAATTAACTTTTCGCACAAGGTTCCAATGAATTTATATTTTTAGGGCTTCACCTTCGAGATTGACATTGCGACTCCATTTTATATTTTCCATTTTTAAAAAACTAGTCGTATTTGGTGAAGTGACGGAGTAGCACGATAGGTACAGGGTGTCCCGAGGAAGCTAGCTTTCGCTATGTTGTTTTTTTTTTCAAAATTTTAATGACTGCATTTTAGTTATCAAGTTCAGAGTAAAAAAATGTAACAATCAATTGGAATTCATTTGGTATTTTTAGTATTCATTTGAATTTGGTTTGGTATCAACGGTGAACATTAACACATTCGTTTTCAATTTACAAATGTCATCTTACACAGGATATTTTTGATAAGGTGTTTGATATTATTATAATCATCGTCAGCATTCACTTCAAACCTCTGCTAGACAATAAATTAAACTAAAATTAAAAATTATTTATTTCAGACAATAACCTCCACTTAACTCGATACGGATACCCAGCATGACAAGATTTTTCTCCACTCTGATGCAATATTTGTGCAGCTTATTTCCAACTTGCTAAAACTGCGGAACATTAATTTCTATATTTGTTCACATAATATTTAAGCTTCCAATGTACTAACCTCTTCATGGCCTGCTGATTAACTTTAAATTGAACATGATCCTATTTTTAGAATACACATCCAGTCCGAAATTAACATCGTAGCTCTCAAGGCGGTTTGGAAATATTACAATGTCGTCCGCAGATCCCAAGTGAGAGGTTTACTCGTGTCCAGGGTGGTTAAGATATCGTCCAAAGCGCTTACAAGCCTTAAAAATTTTAATATTAAAATTTAACACCACCTTGCCTCACCCATGGTAATATAAAAAGTAATTAATTAACTGTATTGTTTTCACATCCGTAAACGAACCAAACTGAAGTGGCAATGGGCAGGGCACATAGTACGCAGAACTGACGGCCGATGGGGCAGAAAGGTTCTGGAATGGAGGCCGCGTACCGGAAAACGCAGCGTGGGACGTCCACCTACAAGGTGGACCGACGACATCGTAAAGGTAGCAGGGAAGCGCTGGACGCAGGCCGCTACCAATAGATCAACATGGAAAGCATTGGGGGAGGCCTATGTTCAGCAGTGGACGTCCTATGGCTGAAATGATGATGATGATGATGATTGTTTTCACAACGTCTCTCGAAAATACTGAAGATTAATGTTGCAGCAAAAATGTAGATATTAATAAAGTACCTACACACAAACACACGCATTTCTCTATTTCAAAAATTATGGGTCAATCAATACTCAATAGTTGTCTCTTTTGATATGCCATGATACGAGTATAATGTATTCTATTATCTATTTTTGTAAAAAGAAAACTTAAACATAATATGGACTTATTAATAATAAAAGACTAGTTTTTTTATTGTTTACACCTACTTAAACTACTATAAATAAGTTTGTCCTCTGTGTGTGTAAGGCTCGTCCATACAGGGTGACTTTGCAATCAGTATCAAAATTTTTAGGAGCGACTCAGAATCTGACTTAATCGAACATAATGCTTAAAAACATAATGGTACGCGAAAAATAAGCCCTAACTTTTAAATCTATACTTCTATTCTAATATTATAAATGCGAAAGTAACTCTGTCTGTCTGTCTTGCTTTCACGCCTAAACCACTAAACCGATTTTGATGAAACTCGGCATAGAGATAGTTTGAGTCCCGGGATAGGACATAGAATAGTTTTTATCTCGGTTTTTGAAACAGGGACGCGCGCGATAAAGTTTTTCTGTGACAGACAAGATTCCACGCGGGTGAAGCCTCGGGCGGAAAGCTAGTATTAAGATATATGGACAATTGGACACCCGCGTATCGGATTTTCAATACTTTTTAACGCGAAAAATACTAACATTAAAACAAAGTATAAACAAACAAAAATAATTAAGACAAAGTGTATTCTTAAATTGTTCTATAGAGCTTATTAAAAAAAATTTGGATACTGATTACAAAATCATCCTGTATATGTATAAGTTTTTGATTCATTATTATTATTTTAACGAAAAATCATAGAACGTTCCAGCTTGTCGGCATCAAAAATAGGCTTAATTAAATCCATAAGGCGATCCCAAAACAAAATTTACATAGTATGTTTACGGACCACATAACCGAATACCACAAACGGGTATAAGTACCGTTCGTATGGGTTTGATCGATATCGTTCTAGAACCTCCTTTGCAAAAACTGGTTAAGACCTTGAGGTTAAATTTAAAAATAACAATGTAATGAATTAGATTTTTGAATTATATTTACATAATATTAATGAACCACTGATATAAATAGTAAACAAATTAAGAAATATGCGTCTATTTATATTTTTTTTCCAGACTAGTTATTGAGGATAATTTATTCTATAAAAATAGAAGAAGTACGGTAATAAGTAATACTTAGTCCATGTATGAAAGTTTAATTTTACCGCGTGCTTCAGCGGGGTATGTTTTTGCGATGTGATGCGTAGTAAAAGCTCCTCTTTTCTAGTACAAATCCATTTAGGAGTTTTTAAAAGTTTTTGGTTGGAAAAAGAAGAGTACGTAGGCAATACAATACTAAAATAAACGAGTACACAATACTAAAATAGGTGAGATCAAAAATAACAATGAGACGCAAGTTTTAACAGCAGTGTGATACAATAAAACAAATCAGTGCATAGTGCTACGCAGCGGCTGAAAGAAATCCTACTAAGTCCTACTAATATTATAAATGCGAAAGTTTGGATATCAGGATGTCTGGATGTTTGTTACTCTTTCACGCAACTAACGGATTTTGATGAAACTTTACAGTAGGTATTATTGTTTATAACCCAGGATAACATATAGGCTATAATTTATGACGATCTGTGACAAACTAAAGTTCACGCGGGTGAAGCCGCGGGCAAAAGCTAGTAGTAAACATAAATAAAGATTGTAAACTATGTTTTATGAACGTAATTTTTAATAATTTCCTCAGTAAAGGTTTAATTGTGTTGTTGTGTCTAAATCTATAAATACCCTTAGATAAAGCACTTTGCTCTGAGAAAAAAAAAGTTAGCCTCCTGATTAACATATCGGACTACAACCTTTGAACGATTTATTCAGGCTACAACAATAATTTTGAGGATGATGATTGGAGGAATTGATAGGTAGGTATATTTAAATGTATCTAATTATGTAAGCTTATTTGTTTCGTAGTTTCATGATAGAGACGATGACGTCTATTTTAGCTAAGTTGACTCCATCAATTATTTATATCGAGAATATTTATTTATAGGCATAAATACGTAGGTGTTTTTTGCTTGCCAAAGTTAGTTTAAATAATAAATTGATACAGGAAAAATTGGCCAAGTGCGTGTCGTGCCACGCGCAGTGTAGGGTTCCGTAGTTGTCCGTCGTTAACACAATATAATTCAGAAGCAAGCAATTACTTCATCTAAAGTCACTTTAATATTTTCTTCTAAGGAATTTTTACTTTTTAAGAAATTTATAATACATGAGTTAAATGACTATTACTGTTAAACTAACTGATGTATCTTAACCGTTATAGTTTTTTTTGAAAGTTCATGAAAAGCAGTATTTTTACTATTTTTTCCAGATTTTTCAAGCTAACAGTTTAGTTTTTAGAGGGGGGGACGCCCTACTCGAATAAAAATTGGCACTTTAAACTTTAATAATTTGCAAGCAGATCCCTAAATGGAAAAATCTTATCTTATCCCTAAATGGAATAGTTTTAGAAACCCCTAAGCCATTTTAAAATACCTATCCAACGATACCCCACTCGATGGGGTAGATGATGAAAAAAAAATTCATCCTCACTTTACATGTAGGGGAGCTACCCTAAAAAAAAGGTTTTTTTCAGTTTTTTTTTTACCGTTATGTCGGCATGATTAATTACATACCTCCACAAAATTAAAGCTCTCTAGTACCATAGTTTCCAAGCAAAACCTCGGACAGACAGACAGACATATCGAAACTATAAGGGTTCCTTGTCAGGACTATGGAACCCTAAAAATCAGATTGTAGCCAAATGCAATAAAACTCATCTACCAAAACTTTATTCTTCTTGAGAGTAAAATAATACTAATGCTCTACTCTTTACTGTTTTTTCCACAAGAACCTTCTCTACTTTAACTCTTTAATTTCATGTAATTTAATACATACCTCATGCTATGCTGGTAATACGTAATTGTGTCAGAACTGGTATCTACTCTAAAACAGGATTCGCTGTTGGTGTTTTTATGTTACACTAGCGGCCGCCCGCGACTTCGTACGCGTGGATCCTGTTTTACCCCCTTCATCTATCTTACGCGTTTTAGTGTTTTTCATACAAATGTTTTTCCCGCTAACTCCCGTTCCCGTAGGAATTTTGCAATATCCTGTTGTAACTAAGCTTTAAGTTTACTAAGGTACCTGCATGCCAAAATTCAAGCGGCTAACTGAAGCGGTTTAGGTTTTTCATACAAAAGGATTTTACCGCTAATTCCCGTTCCCGTGTGAATTCCTTAGTATACTATAACCTGCCCGGGAGTATGAAGAATAATTGTACTAAGTTTCGTTAAAATCCATTGAGTAGTTTTTGTTTCTATAAGGAACATACAGACAGACAGACAGACAGAGAGACAGACAAAAATTTTACTGATTGCATTTTTAGCATCAGTATCGATCACTAATCACCCCCTGCTAGTTATTTTGAAAATATATTTCATGTACAGAATTGACCTCTCTACAGATTTATTATAAGTATAGATTACAATAGTAACGCGTAATTAATATAGTAAGCAGACATTGTAGCTTCATCATCATCATCATCATTTCAGCCATAGGACGTCCACTGCTGAACATAGGCCTCCCCCAATGCTTTCCATGTTGATCGATTGGCAGCGGTCTGCGTCCAGCGCTTCCCTGCTACCTTTACGATGTCGTCGGTCCACCTTGTAGGTGGACGTCCCACGCTGCGTTTTCCGGTACGCGGCCTCCATTCCAGAACCTTTCTGCCATTACATAGACATTGTAGCTTGCTCTCTATATTTTATACACCTTTTGAAAGCGTTTTGAAATACTCATTTAAATTTTTAAAGCACACCAGTAATACGGACTGGACCATCCTCAATTTTTACTCTACACTTACAGGTACGACATGTATTGTTGCAAAAAATATTTTTCAATATTCTTATTATTTTTTTTCAAGATTCAAAATTCTTTATTTCTTTACAAAGGCTTACTTTAATATTTTACTCGCTTACTGTGGTTATTTTATAAATAACAGTGTCAAGATCCGTATACAAAACAACGCTCAAATCTTGACTCTACCTTAGCTATAGATTCTATCATCCAATAAGGCCTCAATCTATTTTTAAATTGAATCGAGTTTAGTTGAGTCGTTTCGTAAGGGCTCCTGCACACGACCCGCCACCGCGCCGCCGCCGCCGCTACACTGTTTATACGCGCCGCGTGAACACCGCTGCCGCGCCGCCGCCGCGCCGCGGGCGAAATTATGCTTTGATGGCGCGGTGGCGGCGCGGGGCGGCGCGGCGCGGCGGTGGTTTTACTCGATGCGTATGAACAGTGCAAAGGCGCGGCGTCGTGTGCAGGAGCGCTAAAGCTTCCTATTAATGACTTTGAATTAGGTATGACTCTAGTCTCAAACAAATCCATTCCTGTGATTGGATTAGCTACTAAATTAAAACAATCACAGCCTAAAATATATTCTTCAGAGTGAATCGAGTTTTGAACTTTTCGAATAAAACGGTTCAGCATAAAATAAGTATTGCTCTTAAAATCCTTTTTAAAATCACACATTTTTACAATATCGATATCCCACTTTTTGGCCCACCTTACTTATAGACAGTCGATTAATCGTACCTACATGCTGGACCAGAGAGACAATGTGCCCAACTCATTAATCTTTAAAGCACTAAATTGAAAATTATAATATGGAATTGGTATGCTTACTTAACTACGAGTAATAGGTTGTCGATTATTTTAGCAATAAAATAATAAGCAAGTAATTAATAGTGTGAGATCCAACTATTGCTGACCACTAGACATCGTTTGTGTTTATATTTAGCACTTGTAACACTTTTTAAAGACCGCGCTATTAATTCACAGTTATAAATCAGGTGTTTACAACTTAACCAGACGTCAAGTTCACAAATCATAATCTATACTTATAATAAATCTGTAGAGAGGTCAATTCTGTACATGAAATATATTTTCAAAATAACTATCAGGGGGTGATTAGTGATCGATACTGATGCCAAAAATGCAATCAGTAAAATTTTTGTCTGTCTGTCTGTCTGTCTGTCTGTCTGTCTGTATGTTCCTTATATGTAGAAACAAAAACTACTCGACGGATTTTAACGAAACTTGGTACAATTATTCTTCATACTCCTGGGCAGGTTATAGGATACTTAGGAATTCCCACGGGAACGGGAATTAGCGGCAAAATCCTTTTGTATGAAAAATCTAAACCGCTTAAGTTAGACGCTTGAAATTTGGCATGCAGGTACCTTAGTAAACTTAAAGCTTAGTTACAACAGGATATTGCAAAATTCCCACAGGAACGGGAGTTAGTGGGAAAAAACATTTGTATGAAAAAATCTAAACCGCGTAAGATAGACGCTTGAAATTTGGCATGCAGGTACCTTAGTAAACTTAAAGCTTAGTTACAACAGGATAATGCAAAATTCCCACGGGAACGGGAGTTAGCGGGAAAAAAAATTGTATGAAAAAATCTGAACCGCGTAAGATAGATGAAGGGGGGGGTAAAACGAGATCCACGCGTACGAAGTCGCGGGCGGCCGCTAGTTTAAACTAAAGTTCATCTTACCGTTAAGCTTCGATCTTGGTTTTTTTGACAGTGAAATGTATCAATGACCTTACGCTTCTTCCTTTCTATACAGGGTGATTTTGTAATCAGTATCCAAATTTTTTTAATAAGCTCTATAGACAATTTTTTTTTAGTTGTGGTATTTTTCTCCGAGGTATTTTTAGGTAGTATAGTAATATTTGTAGTTAACTGTGTGTCCGTATTTTCTATGAACGAAGCAAATTATCCACGTGTGCCAATTTGGATAAAAATAATTAAATATGAAACAAGAAATTGTTTTCTTTACATAAATCGATTAAGATACTGACTGAGTCGCTCCTAAAAAATTGGATACTGTTTACAAAGTCACCCTGTATGTATTTCTGCTGTAGGTATGCGCATATTATGATTGTATTATCTAACATTATTAACAAGATTTTGTGAGCTAAATTCATAAGGTGGTAAAATACAATTTAAGTATCTTGCATGGTATTATTGTATAATATTATATTATATGGCGACTAAGTCGCATTACCGTGCACAAAGTGTAATCAATTTATTCTGATTTATCAAGCCTTGTGTAGTGCACGAGTTGTATGACATTCCGTTAATGTAAACCATTAAGGTCAATGAACTAGTAGGTACCTATATCTAGGAATGTAGTGCTTTATATCAATATGATCAATTATATAAAATTATGTATGCAGATTTAAACACAATGTCGTAATACTTACTTAGTTCAAGTTAATAGCCATTAGTAATAGTCAACAATCTTGTATTGAAATCATAAAATTACATAGAAGTAGGTAGGTAACTAGTAAGTATTAATTATTATCATGATTAAAGTTATGATTGCAAATGATCCAATTTCATATTACTTAAACTATTTTAGCAGCTAAGTTAGGTACTAAATCGCGCCAATAAAAACTGCCAATTTTGTAAATGCAATTTGTCTTACCTAGATCTATGATTACCAACTAAAGATTTTTGTCTCAGTATCCCTAACATTACTTCACTTGATTAAGTTAATCTAAAATAGACAACTCAGTAACTTGGACGAATCATCCAAGCTCAGTAAGTAGACCTAAACAACAACATTAATTTATAAACATACTTATTAATACTTTTTTTTGGTAATTAAGTACAGAGAATAGACAATACTTATTTCATAATAAAAATAGCAAACTCCCAGTCCAATACAAACAATTTATTATTATGTATACTTATGTTATGTAAGTACAAATGTTTGTACTGTGCGGGAGAATCGAACCCGCGACCTCGGCATAGTAATGCCTGTGGTAATGCGTTACGAACCACTACACTATATACATTTGTACACAAAACAGCCGGCAAAAGCTCACCATTTGGTGCCGCTAGCGCCATCTAGTGAACGCGAATTACTTAATGCCAAATTCATTTTTCTATACAACAAACTTATTTGCGATTTTTTAGAAAACCACAAATCTGAATTTTATAAAATTTTGTGGGTAGATTGAGATAACGTTATGCTATAGGATACTTACCTTACATTGAAAATTAAAATTGATAAAAATATATTCATATTTTTTTGTAATGGAAACGAACAGCTATTTTGGACGATTTATTCCTAGTAAAAAATAAACAAAACAATTATAAGTTAAATCGATGGAAACCACTGGTAAAGGGTTAAAAAAAAAGTGGCGTCCGGGTTAACAACCTGCCGACCTTTTTAACGGATCGATTTTTTGCTTCTTTGAATAGTCTTATAAAGAAGATATTAAACTGTCCGTTGTTAAAAATAACCACTTTAAAGACGTTCTATTGATTATAAAGTCTTACAAACTCACTAGAGCCGTACAAAAGTACCTACCTAGTATATTAGTTCTTTTATTTACTTTAATAAAATACATTTTATCATTGACCCTTGACCTCTTTCGAAATCCTTTCACAAAATACTTACTTACACATTAAAATCTCATGTATGTGAAACTTTGCCTAGCACAACTTTTAGGGTTTCATTCGTGGCAGTCGAGAAGTACCTAGTCGGATATTGATTCTAATAAAATTGTAACTGCATTTAAAGCTGCGTTAAGTATTTTTTATTTGTACGATAGTCTGTTAACTATGTTGGGATATCGTGTTTACAGCTAGGTACCTATTACGTAGTTAAGTAGACGATTATTGCATTGAAGCACATGCAATTTTCGTCTATTTCATGCTTAACGTAGTTAGTTGTCAGATCAGTACCTATCTGACAATAAGCATATGAAATAACTGTGATGCTGCCCAGTGGGTTTAGACAAAGTGCAAATTATAATCGCAAACCAGTCGAAAAGTTGTCGAAAAGCCCCTTTTTTGTATGGAGTTTTGACGGATTCGATTTTCGATTCGATCAAAAAGTGCGTTTTTTCTAGGGGGGCAGTACATGAAGCCAAAAATTAGGTAGTTATAAGTAGTTGTGGGCAGACTGCGGTGCGTGTTTCGATCTAAGTTAGTTGTGGATGGGCATGGGTTCACTAAAGATATTTAGGTACCTAAGCAATATTTTTAACGTGTAAGTTCTGTAAATTAGGTATTCGGGAGAGGGGCGTTTGTACGAAATCAAAACAGAAACAAATAGTTAAAAAACACTATGTATACCCTGGAGCCTACCTTTATAAAATAGCAATATCTTAGATACACATTTGCTAACATAACTAATAGTACGAGAGCCCACGACCAAAATTTTTGTCTCATAGCAATACGGCCAAAACCGCATCAAATCGATAGATACGATTATCCTCAACTCGAAAATACCAATATCAGACATTTTCCGCGTAGCGTTTGATCTGACCGAATTTTCAAAATTGTCAAAGAATTTTACCGAACTGCATCATAGCAATATGTCTGATTTGCAGACTGTAGTTGAATGATAGTTCTGAGATACCGGAAACATATTTTTCAGACGTTAGTGGTGTAGCGCAAACCCGTAAAATCACTTAAAAAAATTAAAAATGAGACAAAAAAAAATGTCTCATAGCAATACGTCTGAAAATCTTTTTTATTAGTAAATTTTGGTTATTTGATGCGAACAAAACAATTTTCAGACGGAAATGTGAACGCATTAAATTTTGAGACCGTTTTGAAAATGTTAACAAATTTTACCGATCGGTATCATAGCAATATGTCTGAAAATTGTTGGACATGATAAAATAAGTTGTCCACATGTGCAAAAAAATTATATCAGACAAATTAAGTGTAGCATCTTCTCTATCATACAACTTTTTGATACACTTAAAGTGTCTGAAAACAGGTTTTTGGTAATCATGACAGCAATACGAAAAGTTGAAAAAAAAAAATTATCCGTATTGCTATGATACAGGTCGGCTAAATTTGTTGACATTTTCAAAAATGCGCTCAGGCTATATGCTACGCGCAAAATGTCTGAAAACAAACTTTTTCGTAATACAATTATAAAATCTATGTACATTTTCACTATCAGACGTATTGCTATAATACCGACTGTCTTTTTTTTTGACACAGCAGAAATGGCCTCCCACGCAGTTGCTACACTTTCGACCGTTACTACACACCTAGTCGGGTTCAGAATCATACAATCTAACGATTTTATAGGGTTTTTGCCGTATTGCTATGAGACATAGTTTTGGTCGTGGGCTCTCGTACTATAAACATCAACATTGTAAAAGCCTGTCTATAAGGTGGGCTAATGAATTTTCTGTTTTCGATGCTTTAAATTATGGCTTATTTGGGCAAGAGATCCGGTATTGACCACATCTGTGGGTATTGACGGTGTCGCTCCCCTGTCAATGTCACTAATGGGACCTCTAATCCATATTGGATGGGACGGTTAAAGTTGGAAAATAACCCGGCCCGGCATTGATGGCAGGCATGAAGCTAAAGATAAAAATGGAGGGCAAAGTTGGAACAAAAACTTGAGTCCAATACCTACTTATATCTATCTCGCTCTCTGGGGCCCTACCTCTCTTTTTAGTGTGAACTGTAGTATTGCTATCTTCTTATTTAAATCTCCTTGTAAATTCTTCGAAATAGCCAATTCACTAACCAAATCAGAAGTTAAACAAATAAATAATGATAATATTTGAAACTAAGATTACCTAGTTAAATAAAAAATCACAAAATTGTCGGCCATTTAGGCTTAATGTGTTGGCGAATCAGGGAATTACAATCCCAATTCCTGGGTAATCGGTACCATGTGGCAACATCGGCCCAATAGGGCCCATCATGGCGGTTGTTTACTATTTTGTTTATTAAGCAGTTAATTTCGTTTGAGATTGTTTACAGGAAATAATCATTGTTTTATCACAAGAATTGGTGCAAAATTTTGTAGTGCGTGGTTGCGGTAGTACGTGGTGTCCTGGAAGTGACATAAGATTCCACGCGTAAGTGTTTATTTCGTGATTTCCGACATTGGATCATTGTAAACATTTTTCACATTTTTTACAGTAATTTCTTCCTAAAACGTTTTACCAGTAATTACACTTATCATTTTAATGATACCTATGTCAAGAAATAAAGATTTTACATTGAGTTTCATTGAATTTGAGCAATTTTATATTTTTTGTTTATTTAGAAAGAGCGAGTCTGCCCACAGAGGGCGAGATAGTGATACATAGTTTGTGCTTCAAGTAGGTATTCGGAGTGTGGCCTCCATTTTTATCTGTAGCTTCATGATGGCAGGGCCCTCTTGCAAATACCTGAATGTCTCCAACTTCCTCATTGGCCCTAGAGCAATTCCAAGTATACCATCAATAAAAGCCTAATTAGAGTCATCAAACCTCTCAGTCATTCAATTAGAGCCATTAGAACTTCATAACTATGAGTTGTTTTCTGTGTGTAAGCTGAGGACACGTGTCCCCAGCTGACACATCTGTATCTTCGTAAATATTTATGCTACGATAATGTATTATACCTCAAAAATTACAGTCGAATCCAAATAGTAGGCTTTCCAATTTTCAAGACTTTAGCTCAAATACTGTTAAAACCACGATCAAAAAACTATGTGCGAGCTGGAGTACCGTGTCTCCAGCTTACACATCTGTATCTTTGTAAATATTTAAGCTACATCAATGTTTTATATCTCATAAATTAAAGTCGAATAAAAAAACCCGACTTCAAATCTTTCAAAGCTTTATCTCGAACCGTTTTCGAACTACGAACCGATATGTATGTGTAAGCTGGTGACACGTAACACACGGTGGATTATTAAAACCGTATAAGTTAGAGTTGCGTTTTAAAGATCAAATAATTCGTTATAATTAAAGTACACACGAGACATAATTTCAAATCTCTAGGCCTCTTAGTTACAGAATTAAAAGCCAAAAACTATTTTCCCGCCAAATAATTCAAATAATGTGGGTCGACTGCGACGTTGCCGTTCCGTGCGTCCACTAGAGCAGTCGAATTTGAACCTAAAAACTAGTAACGCTTGAATCATTTTAATTTGTAGTTTAAATCATTTAATTTCGATTATAAGATTTTTAGACTAGGAGCCGGCTGATTTGTGTATTGAGTACCTAATAACCTATATTTTATTAATAAGAAAAAGCTAGGTAAAACAAAATTATATTTTAATATACAAGTAACGAACTTGTTTCCAAAGGCTCAAATATTTGTGGCGTTTCTAAACGCAACCACTTTAATTTTTATTAAAATACCGTGAAGTCCCACGATTCTGCTACGTCAAGTGGCAAAAATGGGCAACAACTATATTTTGCTCTATGGTTACAAACAGATTTTGCTCTATGACAAACACAGTTGACAATGAGGGTTTTCGCGATTGAAAAATCCGCCAGATGGCAATAAGTAGACGCGAGGTCCAAATGCTGCGTTATTGGTGGATTTTGACATATCTGTCAATGTCATGTCAAAAATAACCAATCCCATCAAAAACAATACTTGTCAAAAAAACCAAGTCTCGCAACTCAGTTGTTCTACGGTAAAAAGTTGTGAGATCCATGTAATACCAAGTCCAGGCCAGGAAATCTTTAACGTTTTACATAAATATATTGACTTGGCCATCGCACTAAATAATTTAATTTACACGTGTTTTCATGCGATGGCCAAGTCAATATATTTATGTAAAACGTTAAAGATTTCCTGGCCTGGACTTGGTATTACATGGATCTCACAACTTTTTACCGTAGAACAACTGAGTTGCGAGACTTGGTTTTTTTGACAAGTATTGTTTTTGATGGGATCTCATTTCTTTTTGTATTTTGTAGACAGCAGTTATGTATCTAGAAAACTGGACCGAAATTGAAAAATTTTACTCGACTTGGAGGTTGCACTACCGTGCCCCCAAATCTCATTTCTTTTTGTATTTTGTAGACAGCAGTTATGTATCTAGAAAACTGGACCGAAATTGAAAAATTTTACTCGACTTGGCGGTTGCACTACCGTGCCCCCAAATATTTTAGTTTTTCCTTGATTCATACACCAAACACTACTTATATTCCAAATTTGAAGCTTCTAGGTCTGCTAGAAGTGCCTTAGAATTTTGATGATCGGTGAGTCAGTCAGTGAGTCAGTGAGTGACAAAATTAAACAAAATTAAGTAACTTTGACCCGTTATAATTCTTAAACTACTGGTTCAAATTGAATGAAAATTTAAATATACCGTGTCTTTACAATGCCTGCATAGCTAATGAAAATTCAGCCTTCTAGTTTTATCCACAACGAAGTTACAGGCAGTCGAAAATGGCCTGAATTGCTTCGAGAAAAGGATGGTACGGCCGTGCCGCTTTTTTGCTCGACTTGGTGGGGGCACTGCCGTGCCCCCAGATCATGCAGCATTTGGACCTCGCGTCTACGTATTGCCATCTGGCGGATTTTCCAATCGCGAAAACCCTCATTGAATTCTTCTTCTTTTGTTGAAGAATCAAATAAAAAAAAAACTTAACTACAAGAATAAGCGAACATAACGACATACAGGGTGTTAGGTAAATGGGTATATGAGCCGACACTAGCCCATGTTAACATAGTCATATAAATGGTATGGTGAAGTCAGAAAATTGATATCTTCATTTTAATTATTTTAATTTTCATACAAATCGGATTTTATAAAATTTATTTTGTATGAAAATTAAAAAATTAAAATGATGATATCAAATTTCTGACTTCACCATACCATTTATATGACCATGTTAACATGGGCTAGTGTCGGCTCATATACCCATTTACCTAACACCCTGTATACAAGGTTTCCCAAAAAGTACTGTCAAGCCGAAGCCCAGAGGTAGGTATCACTAGGGCTACCCGAATACTCGATTTTTTCAAGTTATTTATAATTTTCAGATGATTTATGATGATGATGAAAATCTTTATCATATTTCAAAAACCGGGATAAAATCTATCCTACGTCCTTTCCCGGGACTCAACCATTATTTACTATTATTTATTTATAAAATATAGGTTATTAGGTACTCAATACACAAATCGGCTGAACCATTTAAGAACCTAGTAAGAGCAGCGGAGTAAATTTTACAGGAGCGCGAAAAAACACATTTTCGTTTACCATACTGGTATACTCAAACTTTTGAAAACTTTTTGATGTTTATTTTGAAGCTTAATAATTTAACTTTATATTTTACAATAAATTAATTAATTAACTTTTAAATAGCAAGTTTTATGGCCCTTACTAACACTCAAATGGTTTTCTTTTTTTTTTTACTTCGTAAAAACCAGAATCCAAACCTAGTATGAGCGCACTTACTAGGTTTTATAGCCTGACCAGGAACATAAAAACCCTCGCCATGTTGCGGAAAACTAATGGTACTAATTTCTTTTAATGGCAACAGTAACTGAAAACTTCATTGGCATGTCACCTTGCATGTCAGTCTATTGCTGTCAAAGTGTAAACAAACTTTATTTTAAATGTGCGCAATTGATTTTGTGAATTAAATTGCTAAAATCTTTTTATAGTCGTGAAATAAAAGTGGTTCACAATGTGTTAAAGTATTTGTCGAAGAGAAATACTAAGGGTTCGGACAATATTTTCATTGAATAATGTTTCCGACAAAGGTTGTCAAATTGACTGACATGTTCATCGTATAGTACAGTCCACTATGAAAATTAGCTGTGGTTTGTTTCAAATACCTATTTTAAAGTTTTTTGTCACTTCCTAAGTGTTGAATTTTATGGAATTGGGAAAGAAGTACCGAGTTTGAAGCGTTCATGAGCAGACATTGCAGTTGAATATTCAAGTTCTGAATTTGATTATTGATAAATAATCAAATAAATCCTACTAACTCGATTGATGGTTTCATTTAATTTATTTAAACCAGGTTACCTATAATAATATTTTTTCGTTAATTTATGAAAATATCAAATTAGCCCGTAATCCTGAATCCTGATACATAAAGTTAGCCTATTAATTTAACACAGGTACGACTGTACTCAGTGTTGCACTATCAAATGCAATTGACGCGCCTCTATGCCAGGGTTTTTATGTTCCTGGTCAGGCTATAAAATGGTTATTGGGGTCAGGGTCCATTTCAATCTTACCATAGGTTGGTCAAAACAGGAAGTGATCACCGAATGGTAAGAGGCACATTGAATATCAGACCCAAGCTGGAGAGGCGTCGACTGATGAAGTCTACGCTCCACCCAGCGCCCATCCAACTCCAAAACCCCGAAACCTTTCAGCTCGAGTTGCAAAATCGTTTCGAATGCCTAGGAGACTGTGATAATGTGGACGAATACAATGACAGGTTCGTGGAAATTGTCCAAACGACTGGGTCTAAGTTCTTTAAAACCGTCGTTCAAAAGGAACCAAAAAGATCTCTGACCTGAAGAGAGACGGAACTTGGTTCTGCAGTCCTCTGAAGATGCTGCTCAGTATCGGCATCTTAACAGACAGATCTCCAAGTCTTTGACTCACGACCTACGCCAATTTAATACAGATCGTATTAAAGAGGCGATTGAGCGTACCAAAGGCTCTAGTGTTCGCAAGGGATCTGTCTGTTGGCCAAAGCCAACTGACCAAGCTGAAGACCGAGGATGGCAAAGACATCTCGTTGGGGCCTGAGTTATTGGAAGAGATTGAGAAGTTCTACGGACAACTATACACGAGTGTATGTATACCTGTCACAAATCTAGCCGGAGAGCCAAGAGCTAGATTGACCCGACACTACACCGAAGATATCCCGGACGTCAGTCTGTACGAGATTAGAATGGCTCTCAAACAGCTGAAAAACAACAAGGCACCGGGTGATGATGGAATCACGGCTGAGCTTCTAAAAGCAGGCGGAACGCCGGTAAAAGGATCTTCAGAGGCTGTTCGATTCCGTCATACTCGAGGGAAAAACGCCTACGGCATGGCACAGAAGTGTGGTGATACTCTTCTTAAAAAAAGACGACAAAATCTTGTTAAAACTATAGACCCATCTCACTTCTGAGCCATGTCTACGTCCGAAACTATCCACCACCGCCGTGGAAGATGTTTTCAAGCTTCTGGACTGGAGCGGATTCGGCATAAATATCAACGGCGAGTATATCACCCACCTTCGTTTCGCGGACGATATCGTAGTCATGGCTGAGACCGTGGAGGATCTAAGCACAATGCTCGATGGCCTCAGTAGAGCCTCTCAACAAGTGGGTCTTAAAATGAACATGGACAAGACAAAAATCATGTCAAATACCCGTGTTTTACCCACTCCTCTGAAGGTTGGAGACACTACACTCGAAGTTGTTGAATTATGTATAGGTACCTAGCACAAACAGTCCAGTTAGGTAGGTCCAACTTCGAGAAAGAGGTCAATCGTCGAATCCAACTCGGCTGGGTAGCGTTCGGGAAGCTTCGCAATATTCTCACGTCTGAAATACCGCAGTGTCTCAAGACAAAAGTCTTTGATCAGTGTGTGTTGCCAGTGATGCTAGGTTTTTTATGGTCGGGAGGTGGGTGGACACGAATTTTCATTTCCCAGTAAGGCACATTGACCATTATAAAACCTAGTATTTTCATGCACTTACTAGGTTTCGAAATGGTTTATGTTACTTACTGGTTTTTTAAAATGGTCAAATTGGGTTTATGGTGTAGTTACTAGGTTTGGAGTCCCTTGCCTTTTAGGCTTCTAGTTGTTTGATCGCAATTTCTGTCTTTGTATTCGGTAGGTACCTTAATATTATGTAGCTTTATGATAAAAAACGAAAATCTGAAAACATGTTCCTTACTAGGTTCTTAAATGGTTCAGCCGAAATCAGCCGGCTCCTAGTCTAAAATTCTTATAATCGAAATTAAATGATTTAAACTACAAACAAAAATGATTCAAACGCTACTAGTTTTTAGGTTCAAATTCGACTGCTCTAGTGGACGCACGGAACGGCAACGTCGCAGTCGACCCACATTATTTGAATTATTTGGCGGGAAAATAGTTTTTGGCTTTTAATTCTGAAACGAAGAGGCCTAGAGATTTGAAATTATGTCTCGTGTGTACTTTAATTATAACGAATTATTTGATCTTTAAAACGCAACTCTAACTTATACGGTTTTAATAATCCACCGTGTGTTACGTGTCACCAGCTTACACATACATATCGGTTCGTTGTTCGAAAACGGTTCGAGATAAAGCTTTGAAAGATTTGAAGTCGGGTTTTTTTATTCGACTTTAATTTATGAGATATAAAACATTGATGTAGCTTAAATATTTACAAAGATACAGATGTGTAAGCTGGAGACACGGTACTCCAGCTCGCACATAGTTTTTTGATCGTGGTTTTAACAGTATTTGAGCTAAAGTCTTGAAAAGTGGAAAGCCTACTATTTGGATTCGACTGTAATTTTTGAGGTATAATACATTATCGTAGCATAAATATTTACGAAGATACAGATGTGTCAGCTGGGGACACGTGTCCTCAGCTTACACACAGAAAACAACTCATAGTTATGAAGTTCTAATGGCTCTAATTGAATGACTGAGAGGTTTGATGACTCTAATTAGGCTTTTATTGATGGTATACTTGGAATTGCTCTAGGGCCAATGAGGAAGTTGGAGACATTCAGGTCTTGCAAATGACATTTCAGAGTTTTCCAACGTGGCAAAAATGGGAACCAGCGATCAGTGGGTCTAGTCAAAACGCACTTTAAAATCGCAAACCCATCGCAAACCAGTCGCAAACAAATAAACAAATCGCAAAAGAGGTCGATAACAAAAAAGGCTAAGTCAAACGGCAAAAAATCGAATCGCAAAGCCCTGCCTATCGATAATCGAAAGACTGGATTGAAATTTCCCATACAAAGGCTTAGCCAACATGCATTTAAGACTCAATCAAAATCGAATCGAATCGCAACACCCGCCATTTTCATTGCGATTACTAAAACCCCGGTGATAAGGTTGCATTCGATCGAAAACCAATAGGGTGAGTTGCACCACCTAACTTTAAACGTAACTATGACGTTAACCGGTGTTTTTTGTATGGAGTTTGACAGATTTTAGACGTTTGTCAAAGTTAAACTAAGATGGAGCAACCCACCCTAAGGCTGTTTTGACATATCCGTATCGCGATGTCGTTTTGACAGCTAGTTTGACAGCGAAGCATAGACGTAAACAGAGAGCAGAAAGAAGGAAGAAACTAATTTAAAAAAAAAGCTAGAAAAAGTAAAAACAATCGCAAAGTCATAGACATTTTTTAACTTTTATTCGATTTTGAATGAACTTTTATATCGCCGCGTCGTTGGTGGTTCAATGTGCATTTTGGCTGCCATTTTCCGATCGAATCGAATCACTGGTGACGCGGCGACTGACATTAGTGAAAACTTCCCATTGGTTTGCGATGGCATTTTGACTAGACCCACGGCGGGTCTAGTCAAAACGCACTTTAAAATCGCAAACCAGTCGCAAACAAAATAAATAAACAAATCGCAAAAGAGGTCGATAACAAAAAAGGCTTAGTCAAACGGCAAAAAATCGAATCGCAAAGCCCTACCTATCGATAATCGAAAGACTGGATTGAAATTTCCCATACAAAGGCTTAGCCAACATGCATTTAAGACTCAATCAAAATCGAATCGAATCGCAACACCCGCCATTTTCATTGCGATTACTAAAACCCCGGTGATAAGCTTCGATTCGATCGAAAACCAATAGGGTGAGTTGCACCACCTAACTTTGACCGTAACTATGACGTTAACCGGTGTTTTTTGTATGGAGTTTGACAGATTTTAGACGTTTGTCAAAGTTAAACTAAGATGGTGCAACCCACCCTAAGGCTGTTTTGACAAATCCGTATCGCGATGTCGTTTTGACAGTTAGTTTGACGGCGAAGCATAGACGTAAACAGAGAGCAGAAAGAAGGAAGAAACAAATTAAAAAAAAAAGCTAAAAAAAGTAAAAACAATCGCAAAGTCATAGACATTTTTTAACTTTTATTCGATTTTGAATGAACTTTTATATCGGCGCCGCGTCGTTGGTGGTTCAATGTGCATTTTGGCTGCCATTTTCCGATCGAATCGAATTACTGGTGACGCGGCGACTGACATTAGTGAAAACTTCCTATTGGTTTGCGATGGCATTTTGACTAGACCCGCAGATCGCTGGTTCCGATTTTTGCCATGTTGGAAACCATATAGTTGAACGATGGTAGCGCCCCCCTGTCATTGAGTTTGGTGGGACAGTTCAGCGTGGGTCATCTATAGGATGGTTTTTGAGGTTTTCCGCCAAATTCTACATCAAAAATTCAAACCTGACAGATCGTTTTTAAATGGCAAATAGACCTGTTCCAAGGCCGTGAACTAATTTAAAAAATAACTTTAGCTAAGTGATGTGCACAAGTATTCGATTAACCTGTCTCTCAATGGAATAAATCGATTGTCATTATGATCAAAATCGATGTCATTCTTTCATGTTATATTAAATCATTATTTTCCGATTGATTTATCTCTGTCGCCTATAATAATAAAAAGTTACTCATGTGTTATTGAATACTAAATGGAGGGAAGTTAAATAATAATATGTCGGCGCCGGACACAGATGCTGCAAATTATTATTGATGATTAATAGTACCAATCTTAATATTATGTTATCTGTATAAATCTGTAGAGCAGAAGGTTTGTGATTCCTAAACGTAACACCCGACTGATGCGCAGAAAAAGATAACTGTCAATCAGTTGTGTCATGTCAAGTGTGAGCAGGCGGCTACGAGGTTATCTTTGAAAGCGTGTTGAGTTTGGTGGAACGTTAAATTGTAGGAAAAGTGATTGTCAACCATCCAAGATATTATCTCCTTGCCCGTTAACCCACGCCAATGGAGATTCCACCCCTAGAGTTCCTTCTGATAGAGACCCAGTGCCTTTATCAGAAGTGGGATTCGAAGGGCACTATTCAAAGGAGATAAATCTTTCAGCATGCACACCTACGCTACGCAACTCATCAAGTTTTACATGGATGGATGGAGGATGCTGACTCAGACATTTGAGAGTTGGTGCAGGTTGACGGAAATTATTGTGATTGACGTAAACTGGAAGGGTCTTTGAGTGAGTTGAGGGGGCCGGGCAAAGGGCGCCCGGGCCACCCTGTTTCCGTGGTTGAAGGGGCTGTTTACGCCCGGGCCACGCTGATTTTATTTTATTTATTATTCATTATTGAGCAATTACATATTTGATCCAAATAGCGTCCTAAATCCTTTTTAGGTTTGTCTAGACACTATTGTTCTCTAACTGATGTAATGTTGGTTTCCTGGTCGCACGGCTGCATGCCTGGATCAGCAGTAGTAGTGGTGCGGTTTGAGGTAAATGGTTGAAGGAGCCTTGGCTTAAGCCTTGCGCATCGGGCCATGTTACCTAAACCCTGGTTTCCTGGTCGAAGGGGCCTCACGCCCGGGCCAGCTGTAATGTTTTGGTTTCCTGGTCGAAGGGGCTTCGCGCCCGGGCCAGCTGTAATGTTTTGGTTTCCTGGTCGAAGGGGCCTCACGCCCGGGCCAGCTGTAATGTGTTGGTTTCCTGGTCGGGCCTGACGCCCGGGCCAGCTGTAATGTTTTGGTTTCCTGGTCGGGCTTCGCGCCCGGGCCAGCTGTAATGGTTTGGTTTCCTGATCGAGGGTCATCACGCCCTGATCAGCTGTATTTATTGTGATTCTACGATCTGATATTCGCACGCTCTGTAGTCAGGAATGGACGAGCTGTGATAATAAGAAATTGAATGTTTACAGATGGACAAACCCTGGACTAAGCGCACGAGGCCGTGCGATAGTCAGGCTGGCCGTGTCGGCGCCGGACACAGATGCTGCAAATTATTATTGATGATTAATAGTACCAATCTTAATATTATGTTATCTGTATAAATCTGTAGAGCAGAAGGTTTGTGATTCCTAAACGTAACACCCGACTGATGCGCAGAAAAAGATAACTGTCAATCAGTTGTGTCATGTCAAGTGTGAGCAGGCGGCTACGAGGTTATCTTTGAAAGCGTGTTGAGTTTGGTGGAACGTTAAATTGTAGGAAAAGTGATTGTCAACCATCCAAGATATTATCTCCTTGCCCGTTAACCAACGCCAATGGAGATTCCACCCCTAGAGTTCCTTCTGATAGAGACCCAGTGCCTTTAAATATAATAAGTGAGTCAGTCAGACGTCAATACCGAAGAAATTATCTTCGAGGTTTAATAAAACTTGTCAACATTATAATAATATTTTGCCCTGATTCCAGCCAACTGTGCTTTTGCCGGTCATTACCGCCCAAAAGGCGAAAGGGTTTTTGTTGATCTTTTTTTTTTAATAATAATATAACCGCATGGACAGATATAGGTGTACCAGAATCTCATGGCAAATAGGGAAAATAAACTTTGTTGAGAGCAATACTGGGGAAATTGGAATAAACGATCTTGATACTGTTTAATTTTTTATTTTTATGACTTTAATATTAATGAACATGAAGTACGAATATACATTTTAGGTAGGTATGTGTATGAAGAATGTTGTTATATATCAGGTTTTTTTTAACATAGGAAAATGTCTTGAAAAATAAATAAATCGTATATTACTTTAAGTAACTAATTTCATTATGCATCATTCTTTTAACTTATCACTTCATTCAGAACTAGAAAACGATTCTAAGAACTCCACTTGCATTTCTTGTTCTTCAATAGATGATCAAGATAAAGAGGTATTGTAAATAAATTGATCTTCCAGCATTTCAATGGCGAAGTTTCCTGATGTTAAAAACACTACATTTCTCTGAATGGGATTAAAATACAACGTATTGTTCCTTTTGATATCCCATAACTCTAGGGTATTAATACGACCACATAATAGGATCGAATGGCATATTTAATATTTTTCAATTCATTAATTTTTTTCATTTTAATTTTTCAAACAAATTAATTCGCCAAAAATAATAATAAATAGTTGGGTAATAAACTAAATGTATCAAAACATTTCAGTCCAACTTACTGTCAACTCGACGACGCGCTTTAAAATCAGATATTGACTTTGAATTATGCCTTATTTTACAATTCACATTGAAAACAATATGACTTGCTTGAGCTTTTTCGACTTTTTCACAAAAATAACAAATAGTCAAGAAGAGATTACAAAATTTTTGCAGCGGCTGACAGATTTCATAATTTTCTTTGACAAGTGACAACTAAACCATAGACAATTGCCATATGAAAAACACACTTTTCCAATATTTTTGTTTGCCATGAGATTCTGGTAGACCTATAGTGGCGAGCTGTAGGTGCGTGGTGACACCTCGGACCCCGATCTCCAGAGGGCCTGGATTGATTTGACCCTCGCCTCCTGGCTTGCCTTGACCGGCCGGCCAGGAGTGAAGTAGCAAGAGCAGATCCTATGCTCCAGGTTGGAAGGGTAAAATCATAAAATGTCATGACGCCGGAGGCATGCTGACCGATAACACAGTCTCACCTCTCGACCAGGCATGTTATGGATATCCGTAACCGTAACTTTCGGATATCCAAAATTTAATAAATCCAAAATATCCGTAACCGTAACCATAACCGATTCAAAGATTTCGGATAGTTTCGGATGTAGGCACAGCCAAGCAGTTTAATGATTGCATTTTGAAGTACATGAGTTTTTTCCCATAAAATAAAAGCTGATTTATAAGACCAGAAGAAGGTGACAGATGCCATAGAAATCTCTTCTGTACCCATTCTATTCGTAAGGCATGAACGGCATTTAGTTATCCAACAGGATAACTATTGGAATTTGCATTCTATACTTAGCAGTAGCACAGATATGCGTAACCGAAACCAATAAGATATTATTCCAATATCCGTAACCGTATCCATAACCGAAACTACATAATTATCCATAACATCCCTACTCTCCTCGACAACTTTAGCCGTTTACACCAATGGATGCTGCCCTCGCTGCCATCTGGAAGCTTATAATGGGGCAGCCCATTTGGAGTAACGGCAGAAGGAGCGTTATTATCAAAATGAAACATTTGATATGGCAGGCATCCCGCAAATTATTATAGGTATTACTTTCTTTCATCTAACTAAATGAATCCGCTATGGGTTTTAAAATTGAAATTAACCGTCGTGACCGTGACGTAATAGTGTGAACACAATTTCAGTTACTTTCCCTTCCCTTACCCGTGCGTTTCTAACTATAGGTGTTCCAGAATCTCATGGCAAACAAAAATATTGGAAAAGTGTGTTTTTCATATGGCCATTGTCTATGGCTTTATTGTCACCTGTCAAAGTAAATCAAGAGATCTGTCAGCCGCTGCAGAAATTTTGTAATCTCTTCATGCCTATTTGTTATTTTTGTGAAAAAGACGAAAAAACTCAAGCAAGTCATATTGTTTTCAAAGTGTATTGTAAAATAAGGCATAATTCAAAGTCAATCTTTGATTTTAAAGCGCGTCGTTGAGTTGACAGTAAGTTGGAGTGAAATGTTTTGATACTTACCTACATTTAGTTTATTACAGTCAGAAGGAGGGTTATGTTTATTTTTATATTATTCTTACCTAATAGCTGCTTTATCGGGGTTTTCAGGTGTAGGTATTTCATGCATTGGTGCAGAGGAATGGTGAAAATGTTATGACCATATAAAGAAAATTGAAAAAGATTTCATCAAGCAAGTTTGAGTAATTGAAATGCTGAAAAAGCTATTTATATTATATTAATACCTCTTTAACTTGATCATCTATTTAAAGAACAAGAAATGCAAGTGGAGTTCTTAGAATCGTTTTCTAGTTCTGAATGAAGTGATAAGTTATAATAAGTACCTATGATAGGTACTTAATAAAATTATTTACAGTAATATACAGTTTACTTATTTTTCAAGACCATGTTCCTATGTTAAAAACCCGATGTATAACAACATTCTTCATACACATACCTAAAATGTATAGGTAGGCATTCGTACTTCATGTTCATTAATATTAGTCATAAATAAAAATTAAACAGTATCAAGATCATTTAATCCAATTTCCCCAGTATTGCACTCAACAAAGTTTATTTTCCCCATTTGCCATGAGTTTCTGGTACACCTATAACTACTCCTACTAAACTACCACCCATTCAATCATCATTGGTTTCAAAAAATGATGGCATTGACTTCGTGATCGATATCACAATCGATATTTAATGTAAATCGATAATCCTTAATCGATGTGTACGTGTAATCGAGTAAAGCTTACGCACATCACTAATGAAAAAGTTTCACGTCGAGTCGAGAGTCGATTTCCATCTCGGTAAAAAACATCTAGGCCAACCAAATTCCATAAATTTTGAAGCAGGGAAAAGTTTATCTTCTTTGAAATTAAACAAACTGTTGCTAGCAATAATTCATAAACTATAATGCTATCTCAATGTATTAGTATCAACGAGAATTTCAGGAAGTTTTTAAGGCGGTAACCACCATATAACCTAGAAGGACACAATCAAATAAGTTTTATCCGATGAAAAGGTAACAGAGTGCCATCGAATGCTAAATCCACCTTTGCAGTATATGAACATATTACAAGACTATTTTCTCGAAAGATGTTGGTATCGACGTTATAGTTGGTGAGTTAACTTATTGTATTTTTAGCACATTCGTTTTATTAGTCATTAGTTTGTACACGCCCACTGTTGCATGTCCACAAGTTGACTAGTTTTCCGTATTTTCACAACTTTCGCACAAAACTTGCATATTTGCCTGATATCACTCAGTTTATTTATTTTGAGTATTGTAAACACAAAACAACTATGAAATAATAATTAAATTGTACATAAGTAGGTATAATATGTTTTATAGTTCCAAAAAACTTCTAAAATAAACTTTATACTATACAAGCTCGCTTAAAATAATTATGTATTTCAGATTTTCTAAATTTAAGGGAGGTGCTTATTTAATTTAAAAAAGCACATTCAAATTAGATTGTTCAGGTGCGGTAAAATCTTTTAATGGTCAATGTTTATTGGTGAATTACTCTATATTAAGTTAATCTTAAAACCTTAATATAAAAGTCTTCACAACTTTATCATTCTTATTTATCTCAGTTGAATGCTTTACTTTTATTTCAAGGGAGGTATTTGCTCTGAATGCAAAAATAACTAAATGCACAGGTAGATGAAAAACAACACAAGAAATATTGTATATTTGAGTTATTGTTTGCATCAAATATATTTTTTAATTTATGCTAATATTAATAACAGATTCATAATGACGAAATTGCCACGAAGAGCCGCGTGGCATCCAAAGTGTTCAGATTTTTCATAACTTTTAATGAAAGATTTGTTAATCAAGTCTACTTGTTATTCCCTCTGACTTTAAACACTTCAGTAAAATTACTATTATAATTTATACAGGGTGGAATTTTGTAATGCCACCAGGAGGGAAGGTACTCTTAATACTGTCGATAGAAAATTTTACTCAAAGAAAACATTCCTTTATTTTTGAAAAGAAACAGAACTGCATTCAAAGATTTCCAAAAATTTGCTTGCCAGACCCGAGAATCGAACCAACTCAAATCTGTTAAAAATTACACCTGTATTTTTATTGCATCAATCGTTCTTCAATAATTACAAATCTTAAATAATTGACATAATTATTTACAGAAAATTGTAGTATAAAAGTGGTAAATTGTCGAAAATTTTTCGGAAATCTTTGAATGCAGTTCTTTTTCTTTTCAAAAATAAAATAATGTTTTCTTTGAGTAAAATTTTTTATCTACAGTATTAAGAGTACTTGGTGGCATCACAAAATTCCACCCTGTATATGTCTTTAAGCCTTCAATAAAATTTGATTATATTGCAATAGATGCCATTCCAATAGAATGTGTTTCTTAAACCTAACCATGAGAATTGACACTACTTATCACTGATAAAATTCAATTCCAGTCCCAAATCTGATGTCTGGTCATCATTTAACTCTTAATTTTCTTTACTAAAATATCACAAATTATTTCAAGTAAATTCTTTTTTTTTTACATTACTTAACAGTATTTTTTAATGAAACTTACTATTTAATTATTATTTTTTTATTCCTTAATATATTAAATAGGAATTTAGATTATTTTTACATAATATTAATTTGGCTTAACTTTAATTTATCTTTTCCATAAAAAGTAGGTAAGTAGGACCTTCAGTGAATATAAAACTTTGAAAAATTTAGCCACATAGATTTATAATTTGTCATTCTTCACCAGTCAATCCTGTAGCACTTGTAATGGAAATATTTGCTTTACTACAAAAATAATAATATTTATTATGTACCTACTACAAAAATAGTAATAATAACTATTTAATATAATAGCAATACAGTGGTAAATATTTCAATTTCTTATTTTTGCTAAGCAGTAGATACCTAATACTGATCACAACCATGTCTATATCTATTTATTTTAACTTTTCCTTTCAAAATAGATTTTTAAATCTTAATTTAAGTCTATACCTAGAAGCTAAAGACAATAGACAATCTATTGTTTGAGGGTCAGACCTGAGGTCCTGCTTGTCGTCAAAAGTTGTTTATGAGCATAGATGTTTAGATAAATATTTTGTCACTTCCTTTGTAAAATTTGTTTTCTTGTCTAAAAGTTTGTTTGTTTCCTTAAATGTAGAGGATGTTGACAAACGTCGACATCTTTTTTTTTTTCATGTAAATTTTAAGTAGCAAGGTTACCAATTGCCTTTTTCGTCAATACGTGCGTGTATGCTCACCCACCATTACACACATCCTGCCTAGTGCTTTATAGGGACACCATATCACATGCATATCAGCCCCATAGGGTAAAAGTACCGCTTTTGGCCATTTTTAAGGTATTTTTTTGTTACTTGATTGACCTTAAATGTTGAATTAGTATAGTTAACTAATTAAAAAATACGAATACTAATTAAAAATAGCAGTGTATATTTTAAAAATTTTAATCATTATGTCACAACAAATTATGTTTGTTTTAGTGTGTTAACAAGATTAATTGAATGCTTAATTATGGTATCTCATTAAGTTGCATTAAAATGTAACCGGAATTAGGTATTCAAGTATTTATTAAAAGCCAACACTGACAAAACAATTGTTCTACAATCTTCTAGAAGTATAATAGATAATGTGCGTCATTGACTAATTAATTAGTTATTATTTTCCATTTATTTCCGTTTATTAAGAGTCATATTTCTCAAAAAGGTGTATTTTATAGGAAATAGTACTTTATGTAGTGCTAGTCGGCGATTTCTTTTGTTCCTAATTATTTTTTCATAAAATAAAATACACTGGAATTTAAAGCTCTATCTAAGACTTCTTCAAAAACAGTCGTTTTCGGCCGTAGATAGGGTCTGTAAATATGTTAGATCTTGTTAACCGGAAACAATCCCATAAAAATAATGCAATAGATATTTTTTCTTGTTTTTAAATCGGAATCCTTCTGAAAAAACTTATATTTGTATTGAACAATGATTTACTCTTATCGTGGTTCAATTTAAATCCGATCGTGTTGTCGTTAAAATTTTACAACACAAAACAATGTAATTCACTACATAGTAAATTATAGGATTTTTTCGTTTAGTCGTGATTCTGGTAATCGTCAGTAAAAATAATATTTTATACAATATAATAAGTAAAATGTATACTGTGTGTTTTCTGTAAATAGATCTCTTAACAATATTATAGGCCTGATTATGAAAAAGCTCTCGTTTTTTTCTCAGACACATTAAAAACATTATGAGAATAATTTCAAATTGACAAGGCTGAAAAAACAAGGCTTCTAAAAATTTATATTTATCTGTATTATATTATTTTATGTGACAGATACAAAATCTGAGCGTGTGAAGCTTAATACATATTATACGTATAAATACATAGCTAGTTAGGTTACCGTTAGCCTCTATCAAATAAAAAAAGCGAATTCATCATCTCATACCACAAAAACTAAAAAAAAACACAAGAAACATTATAATTAAATCGATAACTTGTTCGACTTACCAAAAAAAAAAATTATTTATTTGTCTTATATTTCAGATTGCATCTAGTGTAGTCAACGATTGCTGTGATATCTACCGGTTAAATTTGTGAGTTTTCTTTTATTTCTTATCCTAATTTTACAGCACTAAATCTCAAAAAATGTACTTATCCAGGAATTTACGCGATCTACCAATATTAGTTGTGGGAAGCTTGATGCGGTTTTTTCAGTATTAAGTCTTCTTATCTAACATCTTTTTACAAACTATTCATCATTATACATCTTACATATTCATTAAGTTTTACATTATTAAAATACCTTTTCATTGTGTGACGTGTGTAGAGATGACGATGGAGTTTCTTATTTTTAGAAATTGTACTGTTATTGTAAAAAGGTGACACCAGATTAACAAGATATTAATACAACTCAACTACCTATCCTGTGTGAAGTCTAAAGTTAACATTGTTTTTTATGTTAATAAGTTTTAATCTGTAAAATCATTTAGTAAAACATACTAACGGACCCCGCGAGTTCGTACACCTGATTTTTTTTCTTAGGCTGAGTTGCACCACCTAACTTTGACAGTAACTTTGACGATATCAGGTGTTTTTTGTGTGGAGTTTGACACATTTTTGACGTTTGCTAAAGTTAAAATAAGATGGTGCAACCCAGCCTTAATATCACATACATTTACCTCTAAACTTTTCCAATCAATCAAGATCTCGCTATTTTAAGACAACGCGCAACGTCCAACATAGGGGTTAGTTAGGCTTTATCTTAGGATCTAAATACTATTCGAAAAAATATACCCCGGATCGTTAGGGTTTTTATATTTTTATACGTGTCCAGTACCTACTTATTATCTGTCTTGACGGACAAATAATTGAAATTTTGTCCTCTAGCAGCTAGAGGAGAGGAGCTAGAGTCTAGCTTATTATTATACAGTGTGAGTCACGATAAATTGCACATAATGAAATTAGGTGAAACTAGACCTATTTTTATCGACAAAAAAGAGGTCAAATTTTTTATGAGTTTTTTTATTTTTTATAGAATTTTTTTTCTTCGTGACATACTGTATTAATTATCCCCAGTCCCACTGTTCCACTGTCCACAAAGTAGTTTTCAAGTCCTTAGATGCCTTAAGCGTTAAAAAAAATCTTGACAATATAATTCATTAGGCTCCTAGATCATAAAATTAGTCCTTGATTGATTTTTGTTTTAAATGAATGGTCAGAATCACACTAAGACTTAGTCTTTCTAGAATAATAAATAAATTAATTAGTTAATGGAAACTTCCAGCCTCATTAGAGTAGTGATGAGGCTTCGCGTTGGGTCTGGAACGGTGGCCGACCGGTCCCTTATTCCGCAACCGAGATGCGGTACGATGACGCATGAGGTCCGCGTGACGCAGGCGAGGCCCGGCGCTGGTGGCGGCCGGCGCACGCGCCTCCAGTCACTGTCCACCGCGCACCACCAGCGCGCGCACCACATATCGATACGATACGCGAAAGTCGGACGTTCGCATTTTTTATTTTGCATTCAATAGGCGCCTTCGAACTCCTTTAGAAAGGCTCTCATCCTTTTTGATCGCCGTTACACATCCGTTCTGTAAGTAGCACTCCTTTACTATACTATAACTGATTACAATTATTTATTATGCTGACTCTATCAAATGTCAGATTAACACATTTGTAACAATTGACACAAATACTTAAGTAAACTGGTTTAAGATTTGGTCACTCATATTCTCAAGTTGTTTATTTATTTAGGTAAAAAATTAACAAGTTGCAATATATTCGCACATATAAAACAGCTATAAATTCTATCATAAAAGCGTTAACTGCTTTCCAGTAAAACCATTAATCATAATTAAGATTAAAATGAAAACAATAAACCTGAGGAGTAATTAAAGTTTAATATTCATTCAAGACAGTTGTCAATTTAATTACTAAACTTCAAATAACTTTATAAAATGGAAACCGTTCGTGCAATATGCATTAACAGATGCGTCCGGTATTTCTTTACGTAAAGTCCAAAGTCAAAAGTGAATAAAAGTTTTACCTCGTTACCCTATTGGTTAATTTGATTTGCCAAAAAATTTACGAATCACTGTTTTACCAACCACTCAGATACTGTTGAAATCCTTAATCACATAAAAGTTACTATATTTTTATGCAATATTGATAGTTGTGTGCACGTAAAACTTCATAACCTGAAGTTTATAGTTCTTAAGTATTGCCCGTGCGCAGCGCAAAACCACTTCATGGCTCACATTAAGCACTTCACTGTACTATTCAAACTTTGTCATTGGCAAAGCAAAATATATCTTCTGATATCCTTTGAATTGTGCATGCTAGTGTATGTCATTTCAAAGTATCTTGAACACATTCATATCAGATTGAAATTATATTCACAGAGCAAAGAGCCGCCGGCCGTGTGAAATAATATAAAATATCTTGATGAAGGAGACTCCTTCAGAAAGTTAATTTTCCATCCAATTGTTATGTTTGTAGACATAAATAAATTATTTGGCCAATATCATTCGTAAAGTAAAAACGATACGATACGAACCGGTGAATTATGATCGATTTAACTGGATTATAAAACACCCAACTTCCGCGTTAAGGGTATTATTCTATAACTTGAACTTGTTAGTGTAAGCTTATCAATCATAACCACCATAATACGTACGCATAATATAAAAATCTTTAATATCCAGTTTTGCGGTTGCTTCTTTCCCCTTAAGGTTAACGTTGTACTTATCTGCCTAAATATTATACTGACACACTGTCAAACATTAATTTCAATTACACTTATATTTTGTAATTAAATCCAAACGATAACCTTTGCTCTGTAATATTGATTACTTTTTATCAAACCTCAAAGCGATTTTTTTACTTCAGTTAGACCTTTACCTTTATCTGATACCCGGTGCTAGTTGTCCAATGTTTGTAAACATATTATTTTGGTCAAGTTCATCTCTATTATAATACCAGCTGTTAAACTTTTATTTTTTGTTTCTTTATATTTTTGTTGGATTATTCTCTTTTGTTTTTTGTTTCTTTCTGAAAACAGTAACTGAAACCATACTCAAAGTTAAATCTCCAGTACCTATTTTACGTTTTTAGATCTAACCGTAATTGTTTCTCAGCTAATTGATTCTGAACTTACAATATTTTTTTAAATAATGGCTAGTAGACAATAACGAAGTTGAGATCGAGGATTTTGTCGGTGAAACAAATTCATCCATCTGTTACCGATTACCTCATGTGACGAAGTTTCAATTAATTGTCGACGTAACGATTACGATTGGTCAAGGTTTCCGAAACCAACGTGAATTTAGAACTGTTTACCGGTTACGGTTGGTATTTTTTAATCAAAATTAATGGTTTTCTCAATTTTATTAATTGTGTTTTCATTTGTTGTAGTTTGGCATAATGGCCCCAGTTTGCGAATGAGCGTTAATTTTTAAATCAATTAGGTGCTGTGAATCATTAAGGCACAACTAAAACAATATTTTGCACATTAATAAAATGTACAGGCTTTCATTTCAAGGGAAAATAGCTTCATTTAGTTTGGGACCGGAATCAAAATACTCCTGTACTTATATCTGTTTAATGTATAACAATAACGTCATACTTTTTTCTACGCATCGACGTTCAAATCAGCGTCAATACAATAACATAATCTAGTTATGCGGCGGCTATTAAAAGACAATTATTGAACATGCGTGGTTATTCTGTAATTATATATTTATAAGTTACTAACCTTTTATCCGCGGCTCTACTAGCGTTAATGTCGGGCGTTAGCAGCGTCATATACAGACCGGCACATTTATTTATTTTATTTAAGAGAGAACACTACTACAGAGAACTTTTTTTTTGTCGCAAAATAGCATCTGTTACAACCACATAAGAAGCCATAGTGCTTAGCTTGTTATGCTGTTGTTGTAGTGATAAGAACTCGACACCGCAGACTTTAATCCGTTCGAAAAAAGAGACGATGCAAAATCCTTATTCACATATCCCAAAAAGGGTTGAACGATATGTTTATACTAGACTTATTTTGCAGTAGAGTTCAAAACAGAAAATCCTAATCCTATCGTGTCGACAACAAACCTATACAATGTCAGCCCAAAACTAATCTGTGCCTGCCACAAACTTGAACTAATTCACCTGGTAACAGCAACTGAGGACTTGTCAAGCTCGGTATTAATATTTATGTCAAACAGGGAAGACATCAGTGTCCGGTCAAATGCCCCCATTAGCGTTGAATGAAAAAAAAACTGATTCTCATGAAAAAAAGTCATCTTGTTTTCTTTATTGCATGCTAAGGTGTATTTAGCGAAACATGGACTTTATTTTATGTATATTTGACCATCATTATGTTACCTGTTTCTGGCAAATAAAAAAATTTGAATTTGAATAAATTTTCTGCAAATAGGCTTTGTCGTATCATTTACCGATGAAGTTCTTCGAGTGTCTTTTAATCGTGAAATAAATCCTACCAGCTAACAAGTGTCGCGCTGCCTTAATAGGCTTATTATAATTCCTGTCAACTACCGGTCAGTCGATTTGATGCCTTTGTTGATTTGTCCATGTTCTGTTATATAACATTAGCTAAGGTTTCGCGCAGCACCAATTGATCATCGCTGCATATCGATGACTTGCACAAGAGACCGCGCAGACGTCATGGGGGACACCGCGACCCGCCGCGTTCCATCCTCCGTGTAATTGACTGCCATTTTATCAACGTTTGCGCCAGGGTAGGGTTGCCAGGTCAAAAATCACAAAAGCCGGACTTTGTGTTTCATTTGGCCGGACATTTTACCCTAAAAGCCGGATATGTAACGGGGGGGGGGGGGTGCAACTAGTGTCAGCTCATAAGTGAGTACTATCATCATCGGTTGCTAACCAACATCCTGATGCGTGCGCTTCAATGATTCTGTGGCTTGACTTTCGCCTGGCGCGGCAACAAAATAAAAAGCCGGACAGGCCGGACAAGGCAATATTTAGCCGGACGCCTGGCAACCCTACGCCAGGGGTTCCCAAACTTACTTTATCTACTGCCCACTTTGAGAAATCAAGTTTTTCACCTACTCAAAAACCACTAACTTCAAACGCCCCGATTTTTTTCTGGGTCTCTTAGCGCCCCCCTAGGGGCTAACCTGCCTACCTCCAGCGCCCACAAGGGGGCAATCTCGCCCACTTTGGGAAAGGCTGGTTTACGCGCACACAGTACATCGTGTCGAAATTAGGCCGCAAACAAAACCTGACAAGTGTGTGGCCGTGCCGGACCACGATGTAGGTAGAGTTAGAGGTTTCTAAGGTTGTTGCTAGATCATAAAATTTCAAATCTTACGTCAATAAACGTGAAATAAAAAGAACAACGTTACAACAAACTCTAATATCCTAAATAACGTTTTGCGTCTGCGTGAAGTTCAAAAACCTTAATTCCCAAATATTTTTTTACAATGGTAGATAGAGCCTTTAATCTCTGTATCAATCTCGCGTAAACCTTTATAATACTTATGTATATAATAATAAAACGCTGTACTAATTTATTCATCAAATACCAATAAATACCCATTTAGCATATCTAGCTTGTTCTAGTTGTGCTAAAAATATAATTTCTGAGACCAAAATAATTATATTATTATGTGGTTTTACATTGTCAATAATCGATGATTTAATAATTTGTGTTACTTTTAGTTTAGTAGTCTTTGATAGAAGTACAACATCATTTTGAGAAAATTGGCAATGAAAATTTTTGCAATATTGTATGCTAAAGTAATTTGGATCAGTCCTTCTTATCAATTTGCTTTATTCGTTGGTTCGAGTTTTTTGTTCCGCACTCGTCTCTTCATTTCTTCAACTATAAAATAATTTTTAATCAACCCTAAATACTTTACTTATCCATGAAAAAGGGGTTCTAAAGGGCCCTCGCCTACGGCGACTTTTAGTAGCGATGCAGTCGCGCTGCTGTAGCGCGTTTATAGCGCGTTGGAATCACTTCTGTAGTGCGTTGCAAATGCGACGCGCGTTAGTAGCGATGCTGTCGCGCGTTTCGTAAACGCGTGACAGCATTAGCAGCAGAAAAAAGTCGGCTAAAGGATCAAGGTCACGTTCAAAACACAAAATGTTTGACATGCAATGCATGAAGATTCCTAATGATTTACATGTATTTAAAAACCCAGCTGCGTAAAAATTATCTGAAAAAATAGAAACAAGACAACTTAGTATTCACAAATGTACGAGTACTCGAAGGCATCAATGTCCAGTTTTTTGTCAGTGTTAAGTACTTGATGCTCTATCTTTTCAATTAATTTTTTGCAAATGCGACGCGCGTTAGTAGCGATGCTGTCGCGCGTTTCGTAAACGCGTGACAGCATTAGCAGCAGAAAAAAGTCGGCTAAAGGATCAAGGTCACGTTCAAAACACAAAATGTTTGACATGCAATGCATGAAGATTCCTAATGATTTACATGTATTTAAAAACCCAGCTGCGTAAAAATTATCTGAAAAAATAGAAACAAGACAACTTAGTATTCACAAATGTACGAGTACTCGAAGGCATCAATGTCCAGTTTTTTGTCAGTGTTAAGTACTTGATGCTCTATCTTTTCAATTAATTTTTTGCAAATGCGACGCGCGTTAGTAGCGATGCTGTCGCGCGTTTCGTAAACGCGTGACAGCATTAGCAGCAGAAAAAAGTCGGCTAAAGGATCAAGGTCACGTTCAAAACACAAAATGTTTGACATGCAATGCATGAAGATTCCTAATGATTTACATGTATTTAAAAACCCAGCTGCGTAAAAATTAACTGAAAAAATAGAAACAAGACAACTTAGTATTCACAAATGTACGAGTACCTACTCGAAGGCATCAATGTCCAGTTTTTTGTCAGTGTTAAGTACTTGATGCTCTATCTTTTCAATTAATTTTTTGCAAATGCGACGCGCGTTAGTAGCGATGCTGTCGCGCGTTTCGTAAACGCGTGACAGCATTAGCAGCAGAAAAAAGTCGGCTAAAGGATCAAGGTCACGTTCAAAACACAAAATGTTTGACATGCAATGCATGAAGATTCCTAATGATTTACATGTATTTAAAAACCCAGCTGCGTAAAAATTAACTGAAAAAATAGAAACAAGACAACTTAGTATTCACAAATGTACGAGTACTCGAAGGCATCAATGTCCAGTTTTTTGTTAGTGTTAAGTACTTGATGCTCTATCTTTTCAATAAATTTTTAGGCAGTTGGGTTTTTATTTTCAATTTTTTTTTTAATCTTTTTAGTAAAACAACATAAATTTTTGCAAGCAAAGAACCCTTTATTTTGCTACCCCACTTTGCGCGCAGTCGGGTAAAAATATTGTAAGGCTTATCTTTTATGATAATATTATTATTTATTATCTTATCTCAAGTAGGTACGTTTTATTCATTACTGCAACTACAAATGCAATGATAAATGACATGTTAGTCTATAATCGTCACATTCGTGAAAGTTTAATCGACTAAATGTCATGGTCATTATCTGTACTGTGTAAAATTAATAATTACAATAATGTTTTGGCTATGGAACTTGCATGTCCTGAACACTAATCACTCAAAATAAATTTGTAACTCCTCACCACTATTTCTTTAGCCTTTAACTCTCGATTTATGCATTTTTCTACTAGCCATACTTTAATAAACAAACCTTTTAGTATTGCTTAAAGATATGCTAACCAATTGCTTAACCTCGCTTACCAAGCCATAATTTTGCTAGAATCTTCTGCTGAAAAAATGTTGAGCCTACTTATAAAAATGTTTATTAAGAATTTATTTTACGTAGGGCAGATAAATGAACCTAAATTAAAAACTAAAGGAGTCTATGAATCCTTATTCACAATATTAATTACAATTAATACTAATGATAACATTTTCTAGATTACTCATAATATACTGAACTGAGTGAAATGCCTGGAGCGCAACACTTCTATTGCCGCACAAAAGACTAGGGCATTGGCCGTGACATTACATCTTAAGGCGATTACATGGCCGAACGACCTTGAGCATTAGAGCGAGACAACGCGCCTCTCGCCGCGCGCCCGCGCTTCTGCCCGATATCAAAGAGCGCTCAGAATACAGACGCGAAGCGCTGCCAATTCTAACATAACTGCCTACGGGCATGTTGACTCGATTTTAATTTACGCAGATCGAAAAACATTGCGATGCTTATTTTGTGTTTCAAAACAGAATTAAAAAAAAAATCATATTATACAGAATAATAATAATTCTCGTCAGCATAATTTTCAAACTAAAACAAAATTAAATTATTGAAATATAATATTTCAATTAGTACATCATTATACTTCAATTAGTACCATAATATGAAAAATAAACAGTCATTTAATTTTCCTCCTGAGGCTGAGGTTGACGATATTCGTGTGTCAAGTGAGTGACCTTCTAAACAATTTTTTATGTGTGTGTACCTACCTAAATGTAAATGTCTGTCTGTGCAAGTATTCAAAATATTGGTGGTAAATATTGAATAAAATATTATTGATCATTGAATACAATTTTAGACTTTACTTTCTCTGTTATCTTTATCACTGTACCATATTTCAAGAATTAAATCATTTGAATTTGAATGAAAAAACAAATTCAAAATTTGTTAGGTATGCATCGCACAACAACATTTTTGGTTTGGGATTATGCTGGCCTGGCTGGATTATAATAATCCAATTTACTGTTCTTTTTTTTCTTCTTTAATGTACCTTTTTACACTTGTAATTGCCATTGCTTGTCTCGTGCCAAATAAAGATTTTTAATATTATTACATTTCGAGCCTCGTTAGATTTGCAGCGTCTCGATGTTGATCTGCCCCCGCCATTGTGTGTTTTGAAAGTAAAACACTAGAATACATGGAACACATATTTGGCTATTATGAGCCTGACAATGATGAAATATAAGATTTTAAATTTTCGGGTTCCATTTCAAGTAAAATAGATAAACACGGATCTCAACGCGACATTTTTATATTATGAGTTACTTGTCAAGTACGAATACGAATACTGGGTTGTGTGTCGAGGTAACGCCACTACAATGTAACATTATGAAAATATAATGGTAGTTTAAAATATTTAAGCCCACCCAAACGGACGATTCCGCCAGCCGCCAGTCTGCTTGTGATCATGGCTGCATCATAGGCAGCCGAAACATCAAGCCGCACACAAAAAACTCTTTTTTTTCTATGCAGTTATTATTTTTGATTTGATTTTGAAATAAATCATATAAAAAAGCTATGAAAAGCAGTAATATCAGAAAAGATGGCGATGTTTGAAGAAACATTCTATGGATATAATTTTTGTATTATTTTTCCATTTTCTTCACTAAACTTTGAAGTTTTGGCAAAATCCAATATCTAATTTACTACAAGTGATATAGTTATTATCATTGGAAAGAAGAGAAGCTAAAGACGTTTTTAAATGATCTTCAAAACAATCCACTAACACATTTCATTGTTTTAATCAATTTCTGAGTTAAGTTTTTTATCGTGTTTTGTACTTTTGTTAAGCTTTGGCGGCTCGTAATTAGCTATCCAATCATTATCTGGATATAAAATGTTTTTATTAGACTAAAGACATATTGGATATTAATACAAAAAAAAAAATCGGTTGAAAACACGCGAGAAAAAAAAAAGAAGCAGTTTTAGGTCAAATTTCGGAAAAAAATAAATCAAAAATATAAATAAAAAAAGTAGCTCATTTAGGGTCAAATGGGCGAACTTGTATTCAAAATGACCATTTACGAAGTTTGTTTAACGTTCTTCCAAACACCTGTATATTTTATATTATTATCAGGGATCGAAATAGGTGGTATCAATTTACCTAACCTTATTCGCGACGAGACGATTGAGCTGGATGAATCGAAAATTCCCTGGGAATAATTCAGATTTTTCGTGGGGACCAATGAGATAAAAAAACTCATACCAACCAAAACCAATGGACCAACGGAGTACCTTGTAAATTACCAATAATACCAATCGAAACGCAAAATGCACAAAAGTGATGTGATTGTTTCCAAGAAATTAATAAAATGCGTTTCTGCTAATTACAGAATTTAAATAATCCTTTGTAGGTATTTTTTGTTGCCTTGTGATTTCCTATACCTGAGTGCGTTGTTTTATTATTATTATTATCTACTAATACATTAGAAAAAATATGTCTTGTCTCGAAGTTTATATTAATCTAGAACAAATAGATAAATCAGACAAATAAATCTAGAAAAAATAGGTATAATCAGCATCTTGTGTACTATTTAAATTATCTTAAATTTTTTATAATGGCTATACTTATTTAAAATGACGTATGTACTCAGAGGTGGAATTGTGTAAAGCAATCGTAATCATTTGACAGTTCATAACGTACGATAAAGTCAGTTAAACAAAGCGTTTGACAGAATAATATAACGAATGCTTTACACAATTTCACTTCTGATCACTAATTCAGCTGCCGAACTACTATGAGTACCGAGTGTACCGTCTGCGCTATAAACTCTTTATAGAAAAACAAAGGAGCGGAGCGGGCCGACATGCGACACAGCCTCCCCGTGCGAACGCTAGTGAAAGACTGAGCTCCCGCTATCGCGCGGCCCGCTTGTGGAAATTACAGGGTATTTTGATTGTATGACACGTAATAAGCTATTTTTGAAAAAAAAATGAACAACAATTTTTTAGATAATTAAATTTTCTATCATTTGGTGAAAGAATCATTAAAATCGCTTCAGCCGTTTAGGAGTAGTAGGAAATTTATTTGGTGAAATTAGAAGAAAGTTAAGATTTTTTTCTGTCAAAACTAATAGTTGTAACAAAAAAAACGAACAACAATTTTTTAGTTTAAGATATCATACATCTCATACATATTTTTTTTTCTTGTTTGGATCATCCATTTAGGAGGAGTAGGGATTCAAAGAGAGGTCTTTTTTGCAGTTTTGCCTCACCTATCGCCTTAAATTAACCAACTTGACAATGAGTAACTCGTAAATAATAATGATAACGTAATACACTTGATATCAGCTCGTTAAGCAACATTATTTCTTTACTGAAGGAAGATTTATTTTTAGTTTCAAGTTGAATGTCCGGTTTTGAATACGTCTAGAAGGTTTTTCGATGTTTCTGGTGCCTAGCAATTCGCGATGACCGTGACTACTCCCCGGCACAGCAGCGAATGACCTCTTCCGTAAAAAGTTGCCTTTTATTTATTACCTTAAGTGTGCCATTTTGCAACTAATTTAGTATGTAACCGCCGACAATATTCCATCAACAAACCCCTACCTGTTTTACAAACCGCAACTTAATGTCTCAGGGTCTACCCGCAGAGCCTGATCGTCGACTCTTGCGCAAAGTAATTCCCAGCAGAGCTCAAAGTATATTATGCTAAATGGTAGATTTAATGTACGGCTACCTAGTTCACAATATTGTTAATCAAGCTGAGCACGCGTATTTCCATAAGCCTGACGTAATGTTTGCGAAGGTTGGGATGGGACGAGAGGAGTGGGGTGGTCTGCATACGCGTCTGTGGCACTGGGTCAGTGGTTCCGCAGGGCGCAAGCGCGGGCGGCGTCGAGTCTCCGACTCTGGCGCAACACCCTTACGTAAAACCTGCGGACTATGGACCAAGACCCGGTCGCTGCAGTGAAAGTTGTGACTGCTTCACAGAACACTCGAGACGAAAACCCACTACACCAGGCTCTCCTGTCCATTCGTGCAATCGTCCTTGAAGTTGAGCAAATCCACAGAAGACTAACACTAATTGTACGTATTTATGTAATCGTACGAGCCACGGGTATATACCTACCAGACTGCGCAATATTGCAGTCATATACGGAAAATACAGTTTGTTTGGCATTAAAAAAGGTAAAAAACGAGTTATCCATCTATCACAAATTAGCACAAAAGACTTTGATTGCCTAAAATACTTCTCCTTTAATTAATGTGCATTTGTAATATGTATGTGGAACGGCTTGGTTTTAAGTTATGTAAAAGTATAACTTGCCACTATAATGAGTTTCAAGTGTAGGTGTGAGTGTAAGTGAATTTCGCCGTGAAGAGCAGGTCAAGGTCGTTCACAATGAATGGTTGTGCAAGAGGCGACCGCTGCTCGGATCACGCTCGGTGTAGTATCTTCCCGCTGTTCTCAGACGTCACTGGCTCTAACCGACTCGTCACCAGCAATCATATCATTTTGAACCAATCTTCCTAGGTTCTCGTAATTCTATACTGACATACATTTCTTGTCATTTTATGGCATCCTATGAAAACAACACTTTAACCTTGCGCTACATATCTTCCTTGATAATTAAATCCATTACCCGCTCCGCCTGTTGCTGCCGGTTACAGCTTCGCCTTTATTTACTCTAATAAGCAGTACCTACATACATCAATGTACAACCAGAACCCACATCGTCATTTGCTAGAGTTCCTGGGTATATTTTGTATCAACATGATCTAGTAGGTATTTCCTTGCATGGTGTTATGCGATACGGATTCGAGGAACGTGATAATAGTTCGACTACACGACCACGGTTCGACGTGCTCTTCAGACAAACAAACATAGAGAATATAGAGTTCTCTACGTGATCGACAATATTCTGTTGCTTACTGAACTAATCTTACAATCATGAGTTATTAAAGTACGCATTAACATACAAAAGCGCTGCTAATTGCGGATTTACCACCGCAGATAAACCATTTGATAATCAGTTTTATATCGAAACATTATTTTCTTGGAATTTTGATGATACATTGAGTAATCACTCGGTCCTGTCCTGTGCCAATAAGGCAAACCCATAAAATGGTTAGATAATGAGAGCAATGAATTATTTATACGAAGCAATAGGTGGGTGAGTGTGTCAGTCAGCTGGTAGGCGTGGTGCTCGCCTGACAGGTATCGCCCCTCTTTTCTCAATGGTTACTCGAGAAGCATACAACTGCAGTTGTCGTCGTAACCGTCGGAAACCTCTTAATCAGTGATTCCGTATGCGAAATCTTCAAACAGTTAGTTTTTAAGGACAGTGCCGCAATGTGCTGTTAACGTGCTTGTGCTTCCGCCATTGTATCCATCCACTCGCAGGATTGCGTATTTCGTGTGTGTTTGTGAAATAAATATGTAATATTCACTTGTACCTTGACAACACAGTACCTTGCCAGTTATATTTCCCTATTCCGTGTAAATAAAACGATTTTGGTTCTAATGTTAAATGAATCAACTATTTGACGAACCGGTGTTATTTTGCTGACCGCTTTTAAGTGTAAATAAGTTTTTAACATCGCCAAAGTCAATGTATTATGCCGGAACATCTCAAATTTTAGTTGTTGTTGTTTTTGTGGAGGGTTTAACTGGTTATTTATACAGCAATTTAATGGAATTAAGAAGTTAAGTCCACCCATGGTCTACCATTCATAAATTAAACATTATTTTGTTAATAATATTCTTTACAATTAAAATTGTCGTTTTGTAATAGTTAGAAATATTCTAAGCCAAGTTGGCTGAAATATGATTAATGTAACATTTAAATAAAATAATATCTTATCATTACAGTTACAAATCATGGACAGTTATTTACATGTAATTACTATTTATAGAGTTCAAGTTCAAGAGGGTCACTTGGACAATAAGCGCATTTAATTGTGTATTAAAGGTGTACTTCTAACCACTCAAGTTTACCTGCGGTCTTATGATGACTGAGCTGAATGAATAATTTAAAACATAATGTATTGTGGTTCCTCATAATTTAGTTATAATATTGAAATAGTACCAAATCTAATGTGACAGCTTCTAAAATTCTTTAAAATTACTATGTTTGATAGAAGATAAGAATCCGTTAATAATGGCATCAAAGATGCGCAGCTATCGTCTACATTATGTAAGCTTTACGACACTTGCGATATCAAGGAAGTTGTCTTTCTATTCGAGATCGCCTACTATCGTCACAAACGTGTAGGGAAACAATCCAATTGGTTTTGCTCTTAAAATAACATTAATCATAGTATGAATTTCATTATCTTATCAAATGAAAAACCAAAATTTTTAGGAAATATTTGCCAGTATTGAATAATCCACAAAATCTAACTGAAGACTTCAAAAATAAATGCAATACTAATTTTTACTGACAGTTTACAGCACTTATTGAACTTTAAAAATCTTTAAAGCAAATATTTACCCATCTAAAAGTTTGAACAAGTAAACTTCGTTGAAATCATGGTCTTCAAAGACATTGACCTCCCTGTCTCTTGTTATTGGCTATCATTGATTCATACTAGCGGCACAGAGTACTAATTATGTAGTATACCTGAAAATATGGTGGACATGTAGATTAAAAATGATGATAGGGAAACATGCCCTTCCGGCATGCAGTACCAAACTACAGCAGTTAGTTATAATAATTATAATAAATTACAATTGCATATGTTTTCCATTTTATTTATGTTTAGACTGAAAACTGAAGTTCAGTTGTTAGGTCAGTCATAAGTGGCCAAGATAGGTATGTTATTGTATTGTTTGAGCACGGGCTAGGTAATCCCCAGCGGATATGGATTTCCATGACGCGCCTTGTAATGGAAAATTTCTTTTTTAGTTTTTGACAATTTCACACAGCGTCATCTAGCCCCAAAGTAAGCAACTAATATGCTTGTATTATGGGTGCTAGCTTAACAAATATACTATTTAAATACACACATTATATATAGAAACATCCAGACCCACCACAGAAATTCAACATTTCAATTTCTGCCCGGCTGGGAATCGAACCCGGGAGCTCTCGGCATAGTATTCCGTTTCGAACCACTACACAAATCGCATACTAAAATCAAAACATAACTAATTGCCTGCATTTTATTGTTTCAGATATAATTAGTCGATAGAAAACCAACCCAAAGATGGAAACCATATACGACTGGTACAGAGACCTCATTGACAACAAAGGCGGTAAGTGTAATATGTGTTAATATTAAATTGATTTTAAAACACTGACAATAAATTAATAGTCACAATGTCAAAATATAAAAAAGCTGGAAAATTATATGTTTTTTCAAAAGGTCCTTCTTAGTAAAGTCAATAAAACAGAGCGGATAGCAAACTATTAAGTGCAAAATGTCAATGTTAAGTTAACGCGCATACCATATTCAATATTACGCCTCTGTATAAACTCCGGTTTTGCTGACGTCCATATCCTCTTAAACATAATCACAATAAACTTTGACTACTTCCCACTAATATTTTATGTTTCCACGTCATTGTACGATAAATATGGTCAACTATGCAAATGGGAGAGTAGCAATCGTTGATTCATATTGACACAGACACTGATGCATATATGAACAGCATCTCATATTTGTAGTTAGTTTAGCAGTATTTTATTGAAAATACCAACATGAATATGAGAAGCTGAGGCCTTAAGGAAAATAACACATTTTGTAGTGTTTGCAGTTAGTGGTGGAAGACGACATTGATTTCTAATAATTCAGTGTCAATATTTGTTATTAACTCTTACGTTCGTTGTTTTTGCTATTGGCAAATCCTTCAAGTTTGTCTGCGTAAAACGCGCAATTGAAAAATATTAAACCAATATTTTGATTAGTCATTTCGGTCATAAAGTATTTTACCTGATATAAAAACATCTGGCTCTGCCAATCTGACCAGGACGGATGCTCTTAGAATTAACGTTCTTCCTCTCTCTTCTTCGTAGGTTTAATCCTCCATATGCCTCTGGTATATTAGAGAGGGCTGAGCAGGACTTACTCCTGCTCGTGCAGGGAGGCTAAAGGACATTGCACATTTATCAACCCGAAAAGGGATCGTAACCGTATCAACTCGAGGCGGTCTTATCCGCACCGACGTAAACGCCTTACCTCGCAATTGACAGCGCGCGAAAGGCGATACGGTGTTGATCCCTTTCCGAGTTCATAAGTCTGCTATGAGCTCACCTGATAATGATGATGATGATAAATTTGCTTGTCCCTAGATCCTCGCGTCAAAGACTGGCCAATGATGTCGTCGCCATGGCCGACGTTCGCCGCCTGCGTGACGTATGCGTACTGCGCGCGAGTTCTTGGGCCCCGGCTCATGGCCAACCGAAAACCATTCGAGTTTAGGACTGTGTTAATTGTCTACAACCTTGCACAAACACTCTTCAGTGCCTGGATATTCTACGAAGTGAGTACATTTTATTGCATTATAAATAAATCTTTAGCAAACGATTCGGTGAGTAGGATTCTTGTTTGATGTTCTGACTGAATACATGCCATAAAATAAAATATGCAATGGATTGTCTGATTCTGTTTAATTAAGTTTATTATACGAGCCGTCATCTGAGATCCAAAAACCGTAACAGGTCTTTCTTGTTATTTGTACCCTTCAAGAACAGAGTGATTTTTTCAAGTGCGTCAACATTTTCTCTTAGTAGGTTTAATAAATCAATGTTTAAAAAAATCTATCTGATTTAGTTTATCTAAGACGCCTTACGCTGTTTCTTATAGTTTTGGATTCACTACACCTACACTTTATAAATGCACACTATTTAGTTGCATGAATTGCAAATAATTTCAAAGTTTTTTTTTGTGGTGCATTAAACAATATTTTCATCTTTCACAGTATTTAATGAGCGGATGGTGGGGTCACTACAACTTCACATGTCAACTAGTCGATTATTCAAGGACTCCATTGGCAATGAGGGTATGTATTGTAGAGGAGTTTCCTACAAGTCATGTTGTTGTTTAACACTTTGTTGACAATGACTTGTTATTTTTAAATAAATATGATCCAACGTTTAAATATATAATTTACATTACAAAGAAAATGTCTGAGACAAATTCTCGGAATAAAAAGATTCTAGATAAAAAATTGTGTCCAGTTGGAGATGTGTCACACAGAAAATTAGGCATTATCTGCTCGCCACACTGTTTTATTGAGGAAAATGTGTGCTGTCCTTACTATCTTGTAATAAAATGACACGTTATCCTATGAAAATGCTGTCAATAAAATCAGTTATCAGCATCCGTCTAGACTCTAGACAGTAGAGTTTAAACGCAGCGCTTTGAATGTGTCTCCGCAAATGACTTCCGCGCGTGCGTAAATCGCCTTCGCAGATCCCAAGTATGTTCGCGGCCTCGAGTCGGGTGATTGCAGTTTCATACTCTACATTTCTTGCAATTTAATAATTATTTGCATTACTATGCATATAAAGCTCAGATAAATGATTAGGATGTGTAATTACGAGCGATACACGCATATTTTTAACCATCCGTATTTTGGATAGAAAGAAATAGAAGATGAACTTTTCTTACGAAAAAAAACTTGTTACATATAAAAATGAGAAAGTATATTATTAAGAATTATTACTTACAGTCGACTAGACGCCAAACTAAACATTTTTGTTGCATCTAACTTAATACAACTTCATAAGATTTGCATTGCAAGATGTGCCATCATCTGCGAAAAACTATTTACCCATTTTAAAGTGTATTTATTTTTCCAAATGAAGAAACTCCCAAAGTAATTAAATTGGATAGTAAAAAACGTGATTGTATGTCACATAGATGGCGAATACATGTTGGTGGTACTACTTCAGCAAGTTCACGGAGTTCTTCGACACTCTGTTCTTCGTGCTGCGCAAGAAGAATGAGCACGTGTCCACTCTCCACGTGATACACCACGGGATCATGCCGATGTCCGTCTGGTTCGGGCTCAAGTTCGCGCCAGGTTAGTAACATGGACGCAGCAACTAAATTCCAATGTGATTACCATAAGTTTACGTTAGGCGTGCTCCTAGCGAGACGTCAAAAAATCTGAAGATTTTAGTTCTTGAAAGTAGCCGCTAGGGGCGCTGTACAATTTGTTATACATTTAATGTCATTTTTTATGTATCTAAGGGAGCGAGCACACCAAACGTAAACTCATGATAAGCACACTGATCGATCGTCAAGTATAATACGCAATACCATTTTTAGACACACTATTCAACATACTCTACAAAAAGAATGACCACGTATCCACTATGTACGTCATCATACCAGTATTCACAATTTTATTCACAACGCCGTTTACAAAGTTCCGGGTAAATCTGTCACTCATTCTGGCGTTTCTTTTTGCGTGAGAGGAATGGAAACATTAATAAATTCAGACAACGTTTTTAGAAACGGCCTCTTATTGACCTAAAAATCTATACAGGCTGATTTTATCAGTACTTATCCACATTTTTTTAATAAGCTCTATAGAACAATTTCAAAATACAACTTTATCTTAATTATTATTCACGGTATTTTCCGCGAAAAAAAATTATTGAAAAAGGTTAAGGCTTATTTTCGCGTACCATTATGTCTATTAAGCTTTGTAGTAAACTGTGTGTACGTATTTTTCTATGAACGAAGAAAATTAACCACGTCCGTGAGCCAATTTTGAAACAGCGCGCATCGGATAAAAATAATGAAATAAGAAAAAAAATGTTGTTTTTTTTCACGTTAATCGATTAAGTTACTGATTCTGACTCGCTCCTAAAAATTTGGATACTGATAACAAAATCACCCTGTATAAACTGCCTGACAGGTTGTTTTGTTTTATTTTCCTCGAGTAGTTTTAAGACCCAATGTTTAAATGAACGTGAATTATTCCCTGCGTCATTTATGTATTATTAGCTACCTAATGACAAAGTGGAAGGTGTGAACATGAAACGGATTTCCGCCCCTTGTTCTTTTCTTTCAAGTCATCACAACACACCCGGCTCGACAATATTTACCTTGTCACAGATCCCCTAAGTTAATCAGATGCATAAACAATAATACTGGTAAAGTTTCATCAAAATCCGTTCAGTAGTTTTTGCGTGAAAAAGTAACAAACATACATCCACATCCACAAACTTTCGCATTTATAATATTAGTAGAATTTTCGATGCGACAACCAGCCAAGTGATCATGTGAAGAAAATCCTCATAATTTAAATGTGCATTTGAACTAGGTATATTATTATTACAGTTGCTTTCGTACAGAAGTTAATATAAAGAGATTATTTACTATTTTATTATAATAAACCAACCGTGATTTTATGAAAAAATAAGGTTAATGATACTCATAAAAATACTCGTGTGGCAAGGTAATAAAAGAAGTACAATTTAAAAAATAAAACTATTAATAATTAACCCACTGATTTAAAATAACTGTAAAAAAAAGAAACAACAAAAAAAGATTACGCTTAAGTTAATTACAATCGAAACATGCACCAGGATTTATGAAACTTTAATGTGTAAAGCGATGACTGTACATATTCAATAAATAAGACGAGAATTAAGCCTTCCTAAAACTAGCTATTAGTTACATCTCTTTAAAAAGTAAATGTTTGCTAATTGCCTACAACATAATATTATATTGAAAAAAAAAAACCTTGAAACTACGTTACGTTATATTGTTTTCCATGTTTTCTATCTTTTGTCCTTCAAACTTCTCTTTCTTTGTTTTTTTATCTTGTGTTTTTTATAAATAAGTATATGAAAAGTTATTGAAAACCTTTGTTACATTATTTTATTTTTCTTGTGATTATCCACAATTTATGTTTTAAAGTGCATTCGTATGCATATTAGATAGACCCAACGTCTACCTACTTAAATTTTTGGAAAAGAAAAATCGTCAAAAAACCCCATCAATGTAGGTAAATACAGGTTTCCTGACCACCCTGTATAACCTATCAAATGATACCTTCGCATAATTATGAAACTCGCATCGATCGCATATTTTTTAACTATGGCCTTGTGTGATATATTTCCGCTTGGAAGTGACCCCAAAGAACAAGTTTTCGCCATACACGACATAGGTACGCAAACGTGCCGTTCGTTTAATTCAAATATCCGTTATTTGCAATTATAATAAACCACGTGGTGATATTTGTGGTCAAACTGGTACTTATGACATGATGGACAGGATTTATGATCTTCAGCTGTATATCTCCATAAACTTTTACATAAACATATTTAGTTATCATTTATATCTCTAGAAAAAGTAATAGTAAACTGACAAACTGTAGGTATTGAAAGGATTAAGAAAGGGAGTTTGGAAAATTTGTTAATTTACACCATGTATCTGAAATTATTATAAAACCATTCCTTTTCTTCAATTCTAGAAGAGTCATAATCCACTCCAGTAAGAAACTGAGAATAGTGAAATGACTTTTCCTGTAGGTAAATTAACTATTTCAAAAAGAATACTTAGTACTCGCTCGCAGTAACTGCCGGAGTCCATACAAGCTTGAAAAAGTGGTTTTTCTTCGCAATTCCCACCCTATAAAATACAGGGAATATTAAAAATGTGTATTTTATCAATGTTACACAGGTAAAGATACTCATTATTTGAATGTTTTCATTTTGCAGGTGGCCACAGCACTTTCTTCGCGCTGTTGAACACTTTCGTCCACATAGTAATGTACTTCTACTATATGGTGTCAGCAATGGGGCCCAAGTACCAGAAATTCATCTGGTGGAAGAAGTACCTCACCGCCTTCCAGATGGTAAGTTTTGATAGTACTTCAAATGTTCTATTTAGGCCCGATTCGACCAAACTTTTATCCGATAATAACTCATGGTATAACTGGCACATTGACAGTTTCAGTACATTATGGGGAATATGTCAAAACTGTCAATTTATTCTGAGATTAATATTTACTTTTGTTTGATCGAATCCACTCTAAATAGATCATATTGTAATTATATTATATTTTATATAATAATTATGAAGTTGAACAATAAACTGACATTAAACAATAAAATAGCTTAACTACTAAACGCATTAACGATTGACTGATCCACACTAAAGCATTTAAATCCACGTTATTACGTTGTAACTAGATAACTGCTTCACTGGTATAACTGGCTTTCATAAAAAAATACTTTTATTTTTTTATACGTATTCTAAGCGATATAATACATTTTAAATTGTTCTTCTATCAATATGATATACTAGCTTCAAACATAATAATATAGTTCTATCTATTTATACAGGGTGTTTCTTGTAAGGTGTCAAGCCGAAGGCAGGTGATAGGTGAGGACTAGACCTATCGATTTCACCCCCATGTATGTTCTACGATTTTTCATAGTTTAGAAGTTATCGTTAATTTTGTGATTTTTTCAAATTGTATGACCCAGTAGGCTTTAAATTTTTTTATCTTTTTTTTGGGTCGACTTTCTCAGATTTCTTTTTTTGACAGATTCCCTATTAAATGCAGATTTTTGAAAAAAAATAATCAACTTCCTATCTTTGATGCAAGATACAAAATTTTTGCTAGAAACATAAAAAATATGCTTTTAGCGGAACATTCTAAAATTTTCCACTTAAAGGTTTGAAAAAAAAAAGAACTTCCATAGGTCCAAAATAATTTTAAAAACTGCGCAGTTTTTGGAACTTTCATAATAACACAAAAAAACATGTACTTAATAGGCCATTATTTTCTGTAATCGCTCCACTAAAGTGGTAAGTCGGAGATTCCGTTACATGTTTTTGACTTTCTTAGGACTAACTAATGTTTGCAATTCTCTAAGTTTACGTTACGTAGAACACATTTAAAGACAATAACTGAACAGAACATTTTTTTATCCACAACGAGGAATCTCTTGCCATTCATCTGACCTGATGGAAACTGATGGATGATCAGCGAGCTTCACTCGGAATCCTAAACCACAGATGAATTGGCTGTCCTAAATAGGTGGCCTTACCACTAGACCACAGTGGTGGTTGTTACTTTACGATTAAATTCGATATACCTACATATTAGTGTGAGAGAAAGGGAAAGAGTTTGTGTGTGTGTGTGTGTGTGTGTGTGTGTGTGTGTGTGTGGGTGTGTGTGTGTGTGTGTGTGTGTGTGTGTGTGTGTGTGTGTGTGTGTGTGTGTGAGAGAGCAAAAATGGGTGTAATAATTTAATTTTTAAGTAAATGTTCAAAATGTCCGCCGTTGACCTGAATGCACATTCGACAACGACGCAAAAAAATTCTTCGTAAAACCTTCTTCATTTTAATTTGGTTTTGTGCTTCAGTCAGCTTTGTCCGCAGTTCATCAATATTTTCATATTCCCTATTGTATACCAGAAGAAGGGCAAGAGCTTCCTCGTTGTGGATAAAAAATGTTCTTTTCAGATATTGTCTCTAAATGTGTTCTACATAACGTAAACTTAAGGGATTGCAAATATTACTTAGTCCTAAGAAAGTCAAAAACATGTAACGGAATCTCCAACTTGCCACTTGAGTGGAGCGATTACAGAAAATAATGGCCTATTAAGTACATGTTTTTTTGTGTTATTATGAAAGTTCCAAAAACTGCGCAGTTTTTAAAATTATTTTGGACCTATGGAAGTTCTTTTTTTTTTCAAACCTTTAAGTGGAAAATTTTAGAATGTTCCGCTAAAAGCATATTTTTTATGTTTCTAGCAAAAATTTTGTATCTTGCATCAAAGATAGGAAGTTGATTATTTTTTTTCAAAAATCTGCATTTAATAGGGAATCTGTCAAAAAAAGAAATCTGAGAAAAGTCGACCCAAAAAAAAGATAAAAAAATTTAAAGCCTACTGGGTCATACAATTTGAAAAAATCACAAAATTAACGATAACTTCTAAACTATGAAAAATCGTAGAACATACATGGGGGTGAAATCGATAGGTCTAGTCCTCACCTATCACCTGCCTTCGGCTTGACACCTTACAAGAAACACCCTGTATATATATCTATTTATTAACATCTCAACTTGCACGATTCGGAGAGAGATTTCACCATGACATTTAATTTTAAAGGCAAAATCGATCGAAGGCTATAGGAGATAGTTAATATAAATTGCGTACTTTATCTTAACCTTGTATTAATTTATAAGTTTTTATAAAATGAACCTAAATTAATATTTTTTATGGAATTATTATCGAGTTCAAGTATTTTTCTATTAAATCAATTAAATATAATAATTTAAGATACTACTTGTGTGTTAACGATATCATTATAACAGATTAGTAATGTAATTTGCGTGTTCTTATGATTCGAAACTTTTTGTGTAAGCAAGTATTTATGTTTAAACCCTAGAACGTAAAGAATTAGCAATTTATCATTTCTACTGATCTCTCGTAATAAAAAGCTTGTGTACCTTTAAATATCAAAGGCAACAAATTTCCGCAGTTAACAGCATTTACTGACGTCAATTCTAACGACCAGTAACGTCATCACAAAACCAACATAGTGGTCATCCAAACCCGTGCGTTAATCCTTCTTTTTTGTCTCTTTTTAGTCCTCCATCAATACGCGAAATAACATAACCACATCGCGCGCAAGAAAGATAAATACACTCATATTTTTACACTTAAAGCCAATATGTATTGTAGCAATAACAAATATTTTACTATTTCTGTAATGTTAAACAGTATTTCTTGCTTTGCTCTGTGAATAAAACTGTTTATGTTGTATGATTGTTGAATGGAAACTGCATCCTTAAAAGTTAAGGAGTTAACTCTAAGGTTTATCCTAATTCCTAAGGTTAGGAATCATAAATTTGTTTGATGTATTTAAAATTATTAGATAATAATTAATTTAATTAAACTCCTCGCAATATTGGCCAAAGACCTTGAAAATGAGAAATTACTGTATTATTGATGCCGTAACCATGGTCTACAATGTTGCTTCATTTCTTAAGATATTCAACATTCTTGGGAAGGTACAGGGCCACAATGTTAGTCATATGAATGTTCCGCGTGGTGATTGACGCATTAAATGTAGTGTGTTGCCACCGAAAGCAATATTGACAAAAATGTTCTCTTTTGGGATAAATAATGGTGAGTAATTCGGTTTTTACCGAAAGACACCATTATTGACGCAGATATGTTGGCTTTGAAGGAAATGTTACCGGAAAGAAAATTGGAAATAAAACGGCAATCATTATTTCATTGTCGCAAATCACAATATTGCATCGCCATCGCAGTCAATATTGCTCTTTAAAACTTTTACCGTTGTCTCCTTTTACAAACAGCCTAGTTCCACCACAGTTACTGAAAAATAGCTCTTAAAATCAGAAAATAAGCATAGCTTTCTGCCCTTCAGGTCCAGTTCGTGATGATCTTCACGCACCAACTGCAAGTGCTGTTCCGGCCGTCGTGCCAGTACCCGCGCGTATTCGTGCACTGGATCGCGCTGCACGGGTTCCTGTTCTTGTTCCTCTTCAGCGACTTCTACAAGGCGCGCTACAACAGCAAGAAGGCCAAGTCGAAGAAGATGACCAACGGCCTCTGTATGGTGAGTGCATATTTTTAACGCTATCGCTAAACGTGCAAGTGGGATTCTTTGCAGTAGAAATTATTTACACATTACATTGATACTCGAAGTTCATGCAGTAGTCAGTCGCCAGTAAACGTCGATAAATAAAGTTATATCACAATAATAGACTAATCGATGTTAACAACACTGTTTCTCGAAACAAAGGTGCCCGTAATTGTGGCAACTTAACAATAGTCAATGCAAATTGTAGTAATTAGTAACGTAATCGTAAACATTATTTTATTTTCTATGCTAATGGACGTGTATCGGCGATAATTTGATTTGAATTAAATACAGTGGCGGCGCAAGAACTAAACTTAACAATAGGCGGGCAAGGTACAATTCGCGAGGCCCTCTGATGGAGCAAGAAGGGAATATAAATTTTAAAAATTACTTAAAATTAGACAGTTTTTTATTCTATAGAAAACAAACCTAAATTTTTGCTTATATTCTTTAGAACACATCATAAAAAGATTATCAGAAATATCGATTATTTCGTTCATATTATATGAATGTTCATTTCGTGCCCCGAAGAGTGGAATATCTTCAAGTTATGATTAAATTCTAATGTATTAATTATAAGAAAAACCTTGTGGCGTGTAGGTTCTTTTGAATTTTCCATACTTTTCAAATTTTTTTTCGATTCTGAGGCGCGAGGCCCTTTTGCACCGCCCATGCCCAAGACTTGTGCCGCCTGTAATTAAATACCTACTTGTACCGTAATGTATATTCATTTGGGTTCTGATTTGACATTTTATTGTATTCAATTAATTGAATCGCCACTGTATGTAACTGAATTACGAATAACACTTATTTGTTTTACAATCGAACCTGTGTTTACACGGTTTTTACAATGATCGTACAAGGAATAATATCAAACTTTAAACTTTTGTATACCGTTACGCCTTCACCGTTGCCGACTATTGGAAAAACACCGTTTCTTGCATATTAATCATAATGTCTAAAAATATAAAGATGTAACCGCAAAACTTGAGAACCTCGGAGAGAATATCCGCAATATTTTACATGTTAAAAAAGTAATACATATGTCTTTTTTTTAACTATTGACAGAAATATGTCTAATTAATTGTCTTGTATTAGCATTTAACTTGCCATTGTTGAAAACATTTTTTTTTTTTTTTAATCTTTAGACAATTTCACACATCGCCAGCTAGCCCCAAAGTAAGCAACTTACGGCCGAATACTGAAACACTACTCAAATCTGTCACTCAGCTGACGGGCTCCTAAATTTAAGTATCCTTCAATTTTAAATGGTATTCTCAAACGCTACTCAACGGATTTGAAGCCGTGATCAGCTAAGCAGCTCTCAAATGTTTACATAATGGCAACATTTACCAAAAAAAGTATGTTTTCATTTACACAAATGATAACTTTACGTTTTTTATCCATTACACGCAGCATCGTTTGGTTATGTTTTGTCTTTTATGGAAATATACTCAATCAACTTAACAAAGAACAGTTTATTTTTAGTTTCTATTATTATATAAATCCCGTTTTATCATATAAAAAAATTTATGCTTGCATTTTTATTTGATTAAAAAAATTATTTTAAAGGTGATACTATTTATTGTTGAAATCTATTAAGTGGCGATCGTGGACCGAAACGTAACCACAATTGACATTTATCATTGTTGACAGAGCATCAAATTGACAAATCAACAACTCTTGGAAATGCTGCTATGCGATGTCCCCATATTCCTCAGAAATAGGCATGTTTATGTAAAGCGATTTCATAGCAGCTATTTTGATTGTTACTTTGTGCACTATACGATGCACAGTTGGCTGTTCGATGTGGAGGATATCACCTAGTACACGTTCATAACTTCCCGTTGCGTAGAACAGTAGGGTTATAATAACCTGAATGTCTCCAACTTCCTCATTGGCCCTAGAGCAATTCCAAGTATACCATCAATAAAAGCCTAATTAGAGTCATCAAACCTCTCAGTCATTCAATTAGAGCCATTAGAACTTCATAACTATGAGTTGTTTTCTATGTGTAAGCTGAGGACACGTGTCTCCAGCTGACACATCTGTATCTTCGTAAATATTTATGCTACGATAATGTATTATACCTCAAAAATTACAGTCGAATCCAAATAGAAGGCTTTCCACTTTTCAAGACTTTAGCTCAAATACTGTTAAAACCACGATCAAAAAACTATGTGCGAGCTGGAGTACCGTGTCTCCAGCTTACACATCTGTATCTTCGTAAATATTTAAGCTACATCAATGTTTTATATCTCATAAATTAAAGTCGAATAAAAAAACCCGACTTCAATTCTTTCAAAGCTTTATTTCGAACCGTTTTCGAACTACGAACCGATACGTATGTGTAAGCTGGTGACACGTAACACACGGTGGATTATTAAAACCGTATAAGTTAGAGTTGCGTTTTAAAGATCAAATAATTCGTTATAATTAAAGTACACACGAGACATAATTTCAAATCTCTAGGCCTCTTAGTTTCAGAATTAAAAGCCAAAAACTATTTTCCCGCCAAATAATTCAAATAATATGGGTCGACTGCGACGTTGCCGTTCCGTGCGTCCACTAGAGCAGTCGAATTTGAACCTAAAAACTAGTACGGTTTGAATCATTTTTATTTGTAGTTTAAATCATTTAATTTCGATTATAAAAATTTTAGACTAGGAGCCGGCTGATTTCTGTATTGAGTACTTAATAACCTATATTTTATTAATAAGAAAAAGCTAGGTAAAACAAAATTATATTTTAATATACAAGTATAATAACGAACTTGTTTCCAAAGACTCAAATATTTGTGGCGTTTCTAAACGCAACCACTTTAATTTTTATTTAAATACCGTGAAGTCCCACGATTCTGCCACGTCAAGTGGCAAAAATGGGCAACAACTATACAGGGTGGAAACGTTAAGTGATCTCACTCGATTATTTCTTAACTATACAAGATATTAAAAAACTGGTTACTGATCCTGAAAGTGCTTAATGAGCTCTTTCAAACGGTACCAATAATAAGTTACAGAATAAACTGGATCTATCTGAAAATTCAATGTTTCCAGCTTCCATACTAAATGTATGCCAGACACACAATATTAGAAGTGTATTTTTTTTAATTTAATAATAAATACTTAAAATAAACTCGTAAATTGTATTCTTATTTTAAATTATTAATGAAAAACATTGGTTTTAGGCTTTACTTGCTATAATATTGTCAAGAGATGAGTGTCATGACTGTGGTAGTACTAAATGTATGGAAGAAGGAAACATTGAATTTTTGGTTAGATCCAGTTTATTCTGTAACCTATTATTGATACCATTGGATAGAGCTTGTGAAGCACTTTTAGAATCAATAATCAGTTTTACGATATCATATGTAGTTTTTAAAATAATGTGACTTTACCAAATGTATGGAAGCTGGAAACATTGAAGTTTCGGATAGATCCAGTTTATTCTGTAACCTATTATTAATACCGTTTGATAGAGCTCATGAAGCACTTTCAGGATCAATAACTAGTTTATTGATATCTTGTATAGTTTAGAAATAATCGAGTGAGATCACTTATCGTTTCCACCCTGTATTTTGCTCTATGGTTACAAACAGATTTTGCATGACATTGACAGATATGTCAAAATCCACCAATCACGCAGCATTTGGACCTCGCGTCTACGTATTGCCATCTGGCGGATTTTCCAATCGCGAAAGCCCTCATTGAATTCTTCTTCTTTTGTTGAAAAAAAAAAAATTAACAACATTATAGCCTGCGGGTCTAGTCAAAACGCACTTTAAAATCGCAAACCCATCGCAAACCAGTCGCAAACAAATAAACAAATCGCAAAAGAGGTCGATAACAAAAAAGGCTTAGTCAAACGGCAAAAAATCGAATCGCAAAGCCCTACCTATCGATAATCGAAAGACTGGTTTGAAATTTCCCATACAAAGGCTTAGCCAACATGCATTTAAGACTCAATCAAAATCGAATCGAATCGCAACACCCGCCATTTTCATTGCGATTACTAAAACCCCGGTGATAAGCTTGGATTCGATCGAAAACCAATAGGGTGAGTTGCACCACCTAACTTTAAACGTAACTATGACGTTAACCGGTGTTTTTTGTATGGAGTTTGACAGATTTTAGACGTTTGTCAAAGTTAAACTAAGATGGTGCAACCCACCCTAAGGCTGTTTTGACAAATCCGTATCGCGATGTCGTTTTGACAGCTAGTTTGACAGCGAAGCATAGACGTAAACAGAGAGCAGAAAGAAGGAAGAAACTAATTTAAAAAAAAAAAGCTAGAAAAAGTAAAAACAATCGCAAAGTCATAGACATTTTTTAACTTTTATTCGATTTTGAATGAACTTTTATATCGCCGCGTCGTTGGTGGTTCAATGTGCATTTTGGCTGCCATTTTCCGATCGAATCGAATCACTGGTGACGCGGCGACTGACATTAGTGAAAACTTCACATTGGTTTGCGATGGCATTTTGACTAGACCCACTGACCAGTGGGTCTAGTCAATAGTCTAGACAAAGTGCAAATTATAATCGCAAACCAGTCGAAAGGTGGTCGAAAAGTTCCTTTTTTGTATGGAGTTTTGACGGATTCGATTTTCGATTCGATCAAAAAGTGCGTTTTGTCTAGGGGGGCTGCTCTCTGTTTACATCTATGCTTCGCCGTCAAACTAACTGTCAAAACGACATCGCGATACGGATTTGTCAAAACAGCCTTAGGGTGGGTTCCACCATTTTAGTTTAACTTTGACAAACGTCTAAAATCTGTCAAACGCCATACAAAAAACTCCGGTTAACGTCATAGTTACGGTCAAAGTTAGGTGGTGCCACTCACCCTATTGGTTTTCGATCGAATCGAAGCTTATCACCGGGGTTTTAGTAATCGCAATGAAAATGGCGGGTGTTGCGATTCGATTCGATTTTGATTGAGTCTTAAATGCATGTTGGCTAAGCCTTTGTATGGGAAATTTCAATCCAGTCTTTCGATTATCGATAGGTAGGGCTTTGCGTTTCGATTTTTTTCCGTTTGACTAAGCCTTTTTTGTTATCGACCTCTTTTGCGATTTGTTTATTTGTTTGCGACTGGTTTGCGATGGGTTTGCGATTTTAAAGTGCGTTTTGACTAGACCCGCAGGAACATAAAAACCCTGGCATAGAGGCGCGTCAATGAGGATCAGTACTGTTGTAGAAAATTCAATGAAACTAGTATCTACGTTAATCTTTAAGACATAAGAAAGATATATCTTTTTGAATTATCCAAATCGGACCATTACTTACGAAGATATTAAGTAATAAACATAGGCCGTTTTTGCCGCTAAAAGTCAACGTACGCAGGGCCGCGTGACGTCACTATATCCGAATCGAGCGCAGCCGGCGTACTATTGGGATGGAAAATATTTTTTTCCAGCTAAACTATCAGTTTTAGAAAAAAACTTTTAATAACATTTATTCATCAAAATAAAGTAACCTATCGACCAGTAATTTTTAAAAATAAAAATTGTGAAAAATGAGTATCGCTATGTCCAAAAACCACATTTTCATAGGATTCGATGCAATGCGGAGACGCGGTTGGGGTGAGTGTAACTTAATGATTGTTTGTATTGAACATAATAATACATAATATGATGCAAATACCCAGTTTCTGGCCTGGGGGGGGGGGGGGGATAAGTCATACCCAGCTTATAGCCTGGGGGGAGGGGCAAGCCTTACCCAGCTTCTGGCCTTGGTGGGAGGGGGGGATAGGCAAGTCATAACCAGTTTCTATGGGCTGGGGAGAGGAGCTAGCCTTACCCAGCTTCTGGCCTGGGGGGAGGGGGGGTCAAGCCATACCCAGTTTCTGGTTTCGGGGGGGGGGGATATGTAATACCCAGCTTCTGGCCGAGGGGGAGTCATACCTAGCTTATGCTTATGGATTGGGGGAAGGGGCTAGCCTTACCCAGCTTCTGGCCTGCGGGAGGGGGGGGGGGGTCAAGTCATAACCAGTTTCTATGGGCTGGGGAGAGGGGCTAGCCTTACCCAGCTTCTGGCCTGGGGGGAGGGTGGGTCAAGCCATACCCAGTTTCTGGCCTGGTGGGGGGGGGGGGTATGTAATACCCAGCTTCTGGCCGAAGGGGAGTCATATCCAGCTTATGTTTATGGCCTGGGGGGAAGGGCAAGCCTTACCCAGCTTCTGGCCTGGGGGGAGGGGGGGGTTCAAGCCATACCCAGTTTCTGGCCTGGTGGGGGGGGGGGTATGTAATACCCAGCTTCTGGCCGAAGGGGAGTCATATCCAGCTTATGTTTATGGCCTGGGGGGAAGGGCAAGCCTTACCCAGCTTCTGGCCTGGGGGGAGGGGGAGGGGTCAAGTCATACCCAGTTTCGGGCCTGGGGGGCCGGGGGGGGGGGTAAATCATACCCAACTTCTGGCCGAGGGGGAAGTCATGCCCAGCTTATGACCTGGGGAGAGGAGGGGGGCGGGGGAGTCATACCCAGCTTCTAGGCTAATATTAAATAGATTTCCAGGAAAGAGCAGCTGTCCTTTCCTGCAGCAGCTGGCCCGCCCATGGGAACGGCGAATAGATAGGTAGGTACGTAGGTTTAACTCAGAAAAACTAAATAACAGGTAGGTATTGCGTGTACATCGAAATGATCTTCATAGCAATGTCTTGTAGCCTAGGCAGAGTGTATCTGCCTCAGCTATACCTTATTGTTAGTAGTAAATAAATTAATACTTATACATTTTTATATTTTACTTGGAAGAAGATATGACTCTAACAACACTTATGAACACTTTATTTGAATAAATCGCCAAATATACCACCGCGGAGACCCCAATCGCGTCTCTGCGTTCCATTGAATCGTATGGATGGATGGATTTTTTGCGTTATTTTTCACAATTTCTATTTTTAAAAATTACCTATCGATAGCTTACTTTATTCTGATGAATAAATGTCATTACAAGTTTTTCTGTAAAACTGATAGTTTGGCTAGAAAAAAATATTTTCTATCCACGCAGTACGCCGGCAGCGTTCGGATCGGATATAGTGACGTCATCGTCCCCGCGCCGGGCGGTCAGTGAACTTTTTTAGTAATTTGGCCATAACTTCGTCAATTTTTGTCGTAGAACAAAAATTTTTGGACTGTGTATTAAGGATTTCTTAGCCCTATAAATCTGCATTCACAGCCAAAAATCGAAATGATCCTCATTGCATTTGATAGTGCAACACTGAGTACAGTCGTACCTGTGTTAAATTAATAAGCTAACTTTATTTGTATCAGGATTCAGGATTACGGGCTAATTTGATATTTTCATAAATTAACGAAAAAATATTATTATAGGTAACCTGGTTTAAATAAATTAAATGAAACCATCAATCAAGCTAGTAGGATTTATTTTATTATTCATCAATAATCAAATTCAGAACTTGAATATTCAACTGCAATGTCTGCTCAGGAACGCTTCAAACTCGGTACTTTTTTCCCAATTCCATAAAATTCAACACTTAGAAAGTGATTTTTTTTAAAAATAGGTAGTTGAAACAAACCACAGCTAATTTTCATAGTGGACTGTACTATACGATAAACATGTCAGTCAATTTGACAACCTTTGCCGGAAACATTATTCAATGAAAATATTGTCCGAACCCTTAGTATTTCTCTTCGACAAGTACTTTAACACATTGTGAACCACTTTTCTTTCACGACTATAAAAAGATTTTAGCAATTTAATTCACAAAATCAATTGGGCACATTTAAAATAAAGTTTGTTTACACTTTGACAGCAATAGACTGACATGCAAGGTGACATGTCAATGAAGTTTTCAGTTACTGTTGCCATTAAAAGAAATTAGTACCATTAGTTTTCCGCAACATGGCGAGGGTTTTTATGTTCCTGCCCCCCTAGACAAAACGCACTTTTTGATCGAATCGAAAATCGAATCCGTCAAAACTCTATACAAAAAAGGGGCTTTTCGACCACTTTTCGACTGGTTTGCGATTATAATTTGCACTTTGTCTAGACCCACTGGTCGGGCTATAACATCACAAATCACAATCACTACTAAGACATCACAAAATAGACGAAACACAGCATTTGCACAGAATTGGCCGTAAGGATCTATATCCATAGCCGTAAAACTTGTATTAAAAAAAAAGATGACAGTTGACTGCAATATTGAGAAACAGTCAGTGTTGCCAGAAGGTTACTCTTGTAACCTTTTAGCTGATTTTTGAACTGCTTTGGTTTACTTTTAGGTTACACTAATGAAAAGGTTACTTTTAGGTGATTTAGTTAGTAAAATATGATTTATCTGTGGTAATTAAATAGATTAATTAGATTTACGAATCTCTGATGGATGAGTGATACCCGACCCGAGGTTTCCGCCAACTGGGACCGCAATCAACTAGGACCGCGGTCCCAATCGCCAGATCAGTAAAAATTAAATACTTTTCTGGGACCATTCATAAAGGACAATGACCAAAAATGTATGGAGTGTGGTCCAAATGTCAACCACCACCTATGTAGTAAAATAGTCTACTAAATACTGATTCATTATAACCAAACCGCAATCAAAAATATGCTGTCAGTAAAAAGTTATGACTGAATGAAAAGTCATGTTTTTACCTTTTCATCTGAAAATTAATGTTCTTGATATCATTCTATCCATCGCACATTTCGGATTAATCTATGCATATTATGTCATGTCGCTTAGTGTGCCGTGTTAGATTCTCGCTAAAAGAAAAAAAAAACTCAGAAGAAAGACAACAATATTGGAATTATGGTCGGGTGGTCGCTGCTCCGCCCCTATTGGTTGTAGGGTGATGTTATATAACCTAAAACCATCCTTGATAAATGGGCTATCCATAACAAAAAGAATTTTTCAAATCGGACCAGTAGTTCCTGAGATTAGCGCGTAAACTACTACAATTTTTCATACAGTCATAACTTTTTACTGACAGTTTATTTATTTTTCGTCCCATACTGAAAGTTAATCTCTATTTAATGGACCATAAGCCAATATAGGTCTCATTAGTGGTGGACATTTGGACCACTTTTGGTCATTGTCCTTTTAGTACGATACCGATTTTGGCTTGAATAACATATTTTTTTAAGTTATCTATGAGTGAACCTAGTCGCTGGAAGAAAAATATTTAATTTTTATCGATCCAGCGACTGGGACCACTGTCCCAGTTAATTGCGGTCCCAGTAGCCGGAATCTACGGCCCGATCGCGAACGTCTTCGCTTTCGCTTCGCGAAGCCCACACTCGGCCTCGTCGGCACGCGCACCGACGATCGCCAAACGGCTAGAGTACCTTCTGTACTCGCCACTCTGCCCGGTGAAGCTGGAAAAGCTCCTCCAACTACAAGCGCGCGTCCCTTCAAAAAAAAAAAAAAAAGGCGGAAACCTCCCCGACCCGACCGTGGATCACCAGTATTCTACTACACAGTAAAGTATAGGGTAAGGTGGGGCACAATGTTACACGGGGTACAATGTTACAATGCATATTTCTCCGTCCCTTTCTATTAGTTGTATGATGTTCAGCGGCTCAGTTCAGCAGCTCTTATGAGCTTGACAAACGTGTATACCAACATCATACAACTAATAGAAAGGGACGGAGAAATATGCATTGTAACATTGTACCCCGTGTAACATTGTGCCCCACCTTACCCTACCTAGGTTATTAAAAGTTGATCGATCTGTGATAAATAATTTACCTGATTAATTAGTTTTATGAAGTAGGAATTTTATTTCATTAGTGATACCCGACAAGAACGTAGATCATCGGATTTCTAGTAAAGTGTATCTACCTTAATTATTAAAAATGTTAATTGATCTGTGATAATAATCAAGCTGAATAAAAACGTTTTTGATTGTTATTTTAGTATTTCATTCTAGCTATTATATTTCCAAGAATAACCTGGTTTTGCCATGTCTGAATACAGTTTTTTTTTCGTTTTCGGTAAAACCGGTTTTGTGACCCCCTAAATCCCACCCTTACGTTCATATAAAAAGAATGTGCGTAATCTATACGTACATAAGGCACCTAAAATAATAGAGAGGAAAGAATTGATTGTATTGAACAATGAACCGTCTCAGCTATAAAAGACCCACTAAACTGAACTGTCCCACCAAACACATTGATAGGGGGCGCCACCATTGTTCACCTGTACAAGGTTTCCCAAAAAGTACTGTCAAGCCGAAGCCCAGAGGTAGAGTATCACTAGGGCTACCCGAATACTCGATTTTTTCAAGTTATTTATAATTTTCAGATGATAATGATGAAAATCTTTATCATATTTCAAAAACTGGGATAAAATCTATCCTACGTCCTTTCCCGGGACTCAACCATCTCTATGCCAAATTTCATCAAAATCGGTTCAGTGGTTTAGGCGTGAAAGCAAGACAAAGTTACTTTCACATTTATAATATTAGTATAGATGCAATGTTTTTGCCTCGATTAAATAAAACATTGTGATCAAAATAAAAACTTATTATCAAAATTTATTTTATAGGTTATTAGGTACTCAATACAGAAATCAGCCGGCTCCTAGTCTAAAATTCTTATAATCGAAATTAAATGATTTAAACTACAAATAAAAATGATTCAAACAGTACTAGTTTTTAGGTTCAAATTCGACTGCTCTAGTGGACGCACGGAACGGCAACGTCGCAGTCGACCCATATTATTTGAATTATTTGGCGGGAAAATAGTTTTTGGCTTTTAATTCTGAAACTAAGAGGCCCAGAGATTTGAAATTATGTCTCGTGTGTACTTTAATTATAACGAATTATTTGATCTTTAAAACGCAACTCTAACTTATACGGTTTTAATAATCCACCGTGTGTTACGTGTCACCAGCTTACACATACGTATCGGTTCGTAGTTCGAAAACGGTTCGAAATAAAGCTTTGAAAGAATTGAAGTCGGGTTTTTTTATTCGACTTTAATTTATGAGATATAAAACATTGATGTAGCTTAAATATTTACGAAGATACAGATGTGTAAGCTGGAGACACGGTACTCCAGCTCGCACATAGTTTTTTGATCGTGGTTTTAACAGTATTTGAGCTAAAGTCTTGAAAAGTGGAAAGCCTACTATTTGGATTCGACTGTAATTTTTGAGGTATAATACATTATCGTAGCATAAATATTTACGAAGATACAGATGTGTCAGCTGGAGACACGTGTCCTCAGCTTACACATAGAAAACAACTCATAGTTATGAAGTTCTAATGGCTCTAATTGAATGACTGAGAGGTTTGATGACTCTAATTAGGCTTTTATTGATGGTATACTTGGAATTGCTCTAGGGCCAATGAGGAAGTTGGAGACATTCAGGTGTTATAATAAGTATTTGGTCCACTGGTTGTATGGCGTTTGGTGAGGGGTTTCAAAGAGCTTCCAAATTATGAATTCAGAAACAACACCGTTTCTTTAGAGATGCGGAACCTCGCTCGGAATTGCATGTCATTATAATAATATTTTTCAATAGCGTTCAGCCGTATTGCGTTCCTGCGATTAGATCTAAAGTCCGATTTTTAATTCGACGGAATTCTGACAGCTGTCATTTTTTGACAATTCAGAGGTAATAAGCCTTTTTTGCTTTGAATTATTAATAAATAATATGAAATGAAATTTCATCAAGTACAACTTACAAGAATGAACTATTGTTTGTTTTGTGAAATCAATGTACACTAATTATTATGTACATTTTAGAGATTAAATAGAAAAAAACGTGTTTTTAACACAGTAAAACAACATATTATCATAAACGAAAATATGTATTGATCATCAACCATCATTATCGTCATCATAATCAACTTGGATTATAAAATTGGCATCTTGTTAAATTGGTTATTTTATGAAGCTAAGATTTTATTAACAAAAGGATTTTCATAAAAAAGGTTTGTAACCCATGGATTATTGGCCAGGGAGTCCAGTAATAGAAAAATAATTTCCCAATTTTTTTTGTAACTTCAAAAATATGATAATAAAAATTCAAGTAACCATTTTGAAATGATCAGTACATTTTTAAGCCTTAGTTTTTCAAGTGAAACCTTAAATTCAAGAAAGGATTATTTTTTAATTTGTGAAAATGCTCTCCATTCTTAGTGGGAATGTTTCAATGTTAGCAACACTTCTGAAATGTCAAAATTCCGTCGAATTAAAAATCAGAGTATAGGTACCTATTTCCTCCAGGCTCGAAAGAAATGATAACGATGACACACATTATTTACCACTATTTAGGTCGATTTAGGTATAAGAATAGGATTTAATATACCACGCAAGCACTCTCAAATTTAACAGCTGCTTAAGACGATTTGACAGTTGTTTGAGTAATGCTTAGCGTTGAATGGCGTTTCAGTATGCGAAAATTCATTCGAGTGGCGTTTGAGTGCAACTTAATTTGAGAGGTGCTTAAAAATTGAGAACTGCTCAGATATTGTTTTGAGTATGCGAAATGTAAGTTTAGGAGCTGCTTAACTATTTGAGAAGCCGTCAAATATTTAAATGGCGTTTCAGTATTCGGCCGTTAATGCTTGTGTTATGGGTGCTAGCTATAGTCTATCCAATATAGCTTGATTAGAATGACAGCTGCCATAACGACACGACATAACTTTGTAGTAGCGATCAATGAGAGCTAAATATTGGCGAACAAGAAATAATTCACGTCTGACCTACAAACAATATTTTCGACGACAGTGCTTCCAATAAAAATGTTAATTTCGTGTAAATGCAGCGTTAAATTACACCAATAAGTAGTAATTCGAAATTATAAAAATCAAGCTAGAGTATTAACGACGTCTCTACAAGGTTATCTCGAGTTACAAAAATGTTAGTGATGGGACATATCGACAAATGTCATATTAAATTAAAACTAATTTTTTAACATATTTAAGTCAAGTTATACGTTTTTCTAAATGTCCACTATTAAAAACCAAAAAACATTTCATTCTTAAATAATCAAACATCGGAAATCAATCACCGGTAATTTTTTGGGTATTCATAGCACCGTTGCTCTAGAAGAGATGCCCACCGCCCTCTAGCGAGAGGAAAAAACCACTGAAGAACACTGATGATAATGACTACGACTTAGGTTGTACACCCTTGACATGCATTTTAAATTTTACTGTCTTTAAATTTAAATTATAATTGTCATTTTTATGAATAAAGATATGAAGAAAAATTGGGTGCATTTTTTTATATCATTTTTTCGAAAACTTATCGATACATCTATGTGAACCGTACGAAACATACCCATCACTAGTCACATTCGTTTGACAGCTGTCATTCTAATCAAGCTATATTGGATAGACTATAATTTTATTCATTTTTTGGCTTTCAAGGTTTGCGTTTAGCTCTTCTAACTTTTGTATGTTGATTAAAGACAAGGACTTTTTTAATTTAAGATGTTTAATCAACTCCTGTTCCTCTCCGCAGGCTGTCATGGACGAGAACAATCTAAGCGTGAAGAACGGCTACAAGCAAGAGGCTGGTTCGGAGATGGGAGCGTCGTACGCGTCGTCCGCCGCCGACGCCTTCGTGCGCAAGCGGCCCGTGTCGTAAGCCGCCCGGCGCTGATCTGAGACTGATTCCAGAGGGAACCTCACCGCCGACTTCATCGATCTTTTGTAAATAAATCTCCAGCCTCAGGCTCAGTGAATCACCTCGGCCGTATGGACTCGATCCCTCGCCTGTCCTTTCAACTCACGAATCCACTCCAGTGGGGTCGGCGAACACCCGAACGCCTACGATTAGCTTTAAGGTCTCAATACCGGACGCGGAGCCGGAGGGATGGGGCCGTATCACAATGTTTACTACGAGTGCTGACGAATATTCGTCACTCACCTCGGCCCGGTAGCCAGTGAGCCGCGTGGGACCGTGGTGGCGGCCGGGTCGCGTGGATGCTTAGTTACCCTTAGTGAAGTGCATTCCGCTCTTCCCGTCTCATGTTGCTAATTCGTTCCAAACGCATTGAGGTCTGACTGCGACGAATCTGATGACTGATTTATTTAAAAGTGACCTCTTTTAGGCTATATTATTCGTCAATAATTTGCGCAGAAAATGACGTTGCCAGTTGCAAAAATTCGTCAGCAGATATGTCGCGATTGGGCCTCGGTACCCGCGGTCGACGCCGATCCTAGGAGCGTGCCTTAATCATTCCGCCGCGTAGGCTGAATCGTTTTGTAATAATGTTCCCACTTCCGACGCACATTACGAATGTTGGGGCACTTTCTATTTGATTCTATTAAATATTAGAACAATTTGTTAACTTATGACGACCACATTTTATCGAAACATTTGGAACAAATATTTTTAATGCACAAAGTCATTCCAGAACTTACGTGGATGATGAGCTGATACTTTGTCATTTTAAGTACAAAGAGTGTAGGGACTGAATGATAGCATTTTATGCATTGTTATATCTTGATTGATTCGCTATCCAGCTTGTATTTCTGTAACTTTATTTATATTAATGAATTGTTTGTAAACTTATTTGATCAGTCGGTCTTGTTAACCTGTCACAACACAATAAGTAAGCGTAGGTGAAGTGAGAAGGGCATTTTGTATGTGTATATTTTTATTATAAATGAATTAGCTGTTAAATCATTTAAGGTACTTGGAGGTTAACGGATTTATTTGTAAATATAACTTTGTTACAGAGTTTGCTGGTTTTATGTAATTATTAGGTTTAATGGGACTAGTTACCAAACTCTGTCTTGGCTATTGATGAATCATTAGCTGCATTTTTATGTTGTTGCACTGTGCTCAAGTTTTATATTTTTATAATCTCGAGTTCTTAAATAAATCATGTATCTTGTTACACATATAAACTTGTTAATACCTTTTTTGTAACAAATCGAACAATGAGGACAAATTCTTGGAAATATTGTTGCACTTTTTTAGAAGATTTATAGCTACGTAAGTAATTCTCTAAGAAAGTGTTTTATTTTTTAACAAATGCTACTTACTACAAAACTGAGGCAAACACCCGAGCAATTGTATTCTTCTCGAATGGTATGTTAGTTATTCTGGGAGTCGATTTTGAATATTACCAATATTTTTCGAATATTTCGTGAACTTGCTGAACGATTAGTGATTTGCAAACAATGAGGGTTTTCGCGATTGAAAAATCCTCCAGATGGCAATACGTAGACGCAGTGGCGGCGTAGCATGGGTTGGCACCCGGGGCGATCACCCCCCCCCCCCGTCACAAGTCACCCTCTGGTACCCCCCAGGATTTTGGGGTTACCTACCGATTCGAAGATTGACAGACAATCCTCCCCCCCCGTATCATGACATAGACCGCAGATGCAGATGTGCCAGTGAGTACTTATCTAATAAATCTGCGCGACTTTTGTCACCCCCTGATGCTTGGCACCCGGGGCGGACCGCCCCCACCGCCCCCCCCTTACGCCGCTACTGCGTAGACGCGAGGTCCAAATGCTGCATGATTGGTGGATTTTGACATATCTGTCAATGTCATGTCAAAAATAACCAATCATGCAGCATTTGGACCTCACGTCTACGTATTGCCATCTGGCGGATTTATCAATCGCGAAAACCCTCATTGAACAAAATTAATTGTCAGTTGTAAAAACATTGGTTCAATGAAAGTCATTTACATTAACTATATTTTTTAATTGTTTAAGTGTTTACGTTGTTTTATTCGCGTGTATGTGATGTGATACAAAATCGACTCCCGGCTCGAATGCACAGTGTGGGCGTCTCATCAAGATGTGTAGTATTGTTTGTATCACGTTTGGTGTGTCGATGCTTTGGATGTCGCAAGTGTGGTGAGTGCCGGTAGCTTGGCGCTAGATCTGCTCAAGTATTGCTGTGTATTCACTCTTTTGCATCTTTATTTATTATTTTAATAAAGGATTTTACAGAAATGATGTGTTTCACTGTAAATGTCTTGCGTGCCAATAAATGAATCATCCCCGTCCTTACCTTGTTGTTTCGCCATGAAATACCTGCGGTATTTAAAACCTTGCCGACTTTAATCAGAACGGTCCAAAGGTTAGGACAAACAAACCATTGTGGTTAAGAATTGCGTTACATCAACTAATTGATATAGGTAATTAATTAATTACACTTATACATCACCTGTCACAGACGATTAGTGGTTTCAAATACACCTAAATATAAGTCAAAGTTTATATCGTCTTTCGTTAAATTGGAAGTGATGATGATGATAGTTGTGATGACGGTACCTACTTACTAACTAACTACCTACGAAGAGTTATCACATCTCACAAGATCCAAAAGGTGGGAAGAATATTAAATGGGAGCAAAGAACTGGTCTAATAATAGATTCGAAATGAGGTTGACTTCCTGTAGTTTATTTTACAAAAAATAAGTTTGTCGGCGCCGGACACAGATGCTGCAAATTGTTATTGATGATTAATAGTACCAATCTTAATATTATGTTATCTGTATAAATCTGTAGAGCGGAAGGTTTGTGATTCCTAAACGTAACACCCGACTGATGCGCAGAAAAAGATAACTGTCAATCAGTTGTGTCATGTCAAGTGTGAGCAGGCGGCTGCGAGGTTATCTTTGAAAGCGTGTTGAGTTTGGTGGAACGTTAAATTGTAGGAAAAGTGGTTGTCAGCCATCCAAGATATTATCTCCTTGCCCGTTAACCCACGCCAATGGAGATTCCACCCCTAGAGTTCCTTCTGATAGAGACCCAGTGCCTTTATCAGAAGTGGGATTCGAAGGGCACTATTCAAAGGAGATAAATCTTTCAGCATGCACACCTACGCTACGCAACTCATCAAGTTTTACATGGAGCATGCTGGCTCAGACATTGAGAGTTGGTGCAGGTTGACGGAAATTATTGTGATTGACGTAAACTGGAAGGGCCTTTGTGAGTGAGTGAGTTAAGGGGGCCGGGCCAAGGGCGCCCGGGCCACCCTGTTGCCGTGGTTGAAGGGGCTGTTTACGCCCGGGCCACGCTGGTGTAATGTTGGTTTCCTGATCGCACGGCTGCATGCCTGGATCAGCAGTAATAGTGGTAGTTGGGTTTGAGGTAAATGGTTGAAGGAGCCTTGGCTTAAGCCTTGCGCGTCGGGCCATGTTACCTAAACCCTGGTTTCCTGGTCGCATGGCTGCATGCCTGGATCAGCAGTAGTAGTGGTGCGGTTTGAGGTAAATGGTTGAAGGAGCCTTGGCTTAAGCCTTGCGCGTCGGGCCATGTTACCTAAACCCCGGTTTCCTGGTCGAGGGGGCCTCACGCCCGGGCCAGCTGTAATGTTTTGGTTTCCTGGTCGGGCTTCGCGCCCGGGCCAGCTGTAATGGTTTGGTTTCCTGATCGAGGGTCATCACACCCTGATCAGCTGTATTTATTGTGATTCTACGATCTGATATTCGCACTCTCTGTAGTCAGGAATGGACGAGCTGTGATAATGAGAAATTGAATGTTTACAGATGGACAAACCCTGGACTAAGCGCACGAGGACGTGCGATAGTCAGGCTGGCCGTGTCGGCGCCGGACACAGATGCTGCAAATTGTTATTGATGATTAATAGTACCAATCTTAATATTATGTTATCTGTATAAATCTGTAGAGCGGAAGGTTTGTGATTCCTAAACGTAACACCCGACTGATGCGCAGAAAAAGATAACTGTCAATCAGTTGTGTCATGTCAAGTGTGAGCAGGCGGCTGCGAGGTTATCTTTGAAAGCGTGTTGAGTTTGGTGGAACGTTAAATTGTAGGAAAAGTGGTTGTCAGCCATCCAAGATATTATCTCCTTGCCCGTTAACCCACGCCAATGGAGATTCCACCCCTAGAGTTCCTTCTGATAGAGACCCAGTGCCTTTAAGTTAATATCTCAGAGCTTGATCTCGCTGCTTTTAGAGGTCTTTGAACTTCAAATGAGCACTTAACTAAGTATTAGGCAAGCATGAACTGCAGTCAAACGCCTGCTTATCTACACTAATATTATAAAGAGGAAAACTTTGTTTGTTTGTTTGGTTGTAATGAATAGGCTTAAAAACTACTGGATTGTTTTTAAAAATTCTTTCACCATTCGAAAGCTACATTATCCACGAGTAACATAGGCTAAATTTTATTTTGGAAAAAAATAGGGTTCCGTCAAATATGTAGATAATGTAGTCCACGCGCGCGAAGCCGCGGGCGGAAAGCTAGTCTACTATATAAAAATAAGTCGGGTTTTCCTCCCTGACGCTATAACTCCAGAACGCACGAACCGATTTCCACGGTTTTGCATTCGTTGGAAAGGTCTCGGGCTCCGTGAGGTTTATAGCAAAGAAAATTCGGGAAAAGGGGATAAAACGGGATCCGCGCGTACGAAGTCGCGGGCGGCCGCTAGTAGTCGTATAAAACTATGTATTAAAGTTTTCATGTAACTAGAAACATATTAAATTAACATTTTTTAAATGATGGTCTAACTAAAGAAACTGGTGGTCTTTGGTTTGAAAACGCCTGAACACTAATTTCAGCAATATTTACCTGAGCGTCTCTCACTGCTCACACTTAGCAATAATACTTACCTTCTATGACGATGTCGTTAAAAGCAAATGGCACTGAAACATTTTGTAAAAGTTGGTGAAGCTGAAAAAAAAATTACAAGTGCTTACTAAAGTATCTCATATTATTGTCTATCAAAGCTAAGCCGAATCTAAAAATGTAATTAGGTAAACAATGCATGGTCTTAGTGTGAGACACTAATGTTTTATGAAGAATAGATACGAGTATCTATGAAGGCAGTACCTTCATAGACATCTATCACAGTGATTAGACTGAGTAACGTTACGTGCGTACCTACTACGTACTTACTAGCTTGCGATTATTTAAATTTTTGGTGGATTTTTTGAGTTTCTTTACCAAAAATACTGCGCGCTTATCGTAATTTTCTAGATTTTATTACGAATTGGTTTTCGATATGCATAGAAGCATGATGTGTTTATAGTGTAATCGTTCGGTTGTGAAAAACTACGATGTTATTGTGCTCACACAATGTCGATCGTGAGGCACCAAGATGAAAATCACTACCTAAAACGAACCCCGGCAGGCTTTTTACATAGGCATACCTAACTACATATAATATAGTTTGTTGGCATTACTTAGGTACGCGTAAATTGTGAGAGTTTTTATAATATAAAACTGCATCATTATTTAATTTTAAAAACTTACAAGTGTAAAACTTAATTGTCTTTATTTTATTGTCCTGAATAGGTATCTTCTACCCAAATCTCACATAGTTAACATTCTATATTTGGATCCTGCCTATTCTTTTTTTTTTCTACGGAACATAGCGTCCATTTAGCATCTCCATAATAAAATTCAATATAAATTGGTGATTAATGCATCAAAGAAATTAATTTTAACTCAGCTTATGAGTTTTCCTACTGGAATTTAAAGTTCTAAAGCGGATTTAACTACTACTTACAGTTACTTACCTACCCTACTAGGCTAGGCTGTTAAATGTACAAAACAGGTTGTTATGATGAATTTTGTAAAGTAGTTATTTAAATATTTACTCTAAACACAAAATTTAACTAGCTACGGGCGTCAAGTAAAATAGCTATGTTATTGCAGATGATTGGTCTATTGGGAAACTCATAAATGTGGCCGCTTACCAGGACACCGTCCTTGCCTTTACATCGCATATTAAGCGGTCAAAGAGTTGCTGATCTTAAACACACTAAGCTATTTTAGTAGGTACTTTAGCTTAGGTTTAACTTTAGCTCTCATAATAAGTTATGTAGATATCTAGATGAAAAGCTACATAAAAGCAATCTAGATGCAATAACTACAAATTAATCAAGCTATAAGTACCTAATACAAAAGTTACTTAGACTTGAAAAACATTCTACATTCTTAATTATACCTACTTAGATAGTCCATTCAAAATCTAAATCGAACATAGCAAACGCTCCCGTATACGATTTTATTTGTATGTTGTACCTAGTTTATGAGCACAACCAAGTTTGCAACCCTGAAAACCTTGTGCTACTCCTAAGGTTCTTGAATTCTGTATGACTTATGCCCGTTTTCACCATCAATCCCTAATTTTTAAGTGACCCCTATAAAAACAAAATGCCTGTTATGTGTTACCATAGGGGTCACTTAAAAATTAGGGATTGATGGTGAAAACGGGCATTAGGTAACTATTTCAGGTTTTGTCAACCTGTCCCTTACATCTCGTGTCATATCAAATTAATTATCATATCTTTATGTGCGTAACTAAGTATACAGGGTGTTAGGTAAATGGGTATATGAGCCGACACTAGCCCATGTTAACATGGGCATATAAATGGTATGGTGGAGTCAGAATCTTATTTTTAATTATTTTAATTTTCATACAAATCGGATTTTATAAAATTTATTTTGTATGAAACATAAAAAAAATAAAATGATGATATAAAATTTCTGACTTCACCATACCTTTTATATGACCATGTTAACATGGGCTAGTGTCGGCTCATATACCCATTTACCTAACACCCTGTATAAATTATATCGGAAAAATACATCTTGGGAAGTTCGTAACCACACACTCGCAAACGCCTTGACGTCCTGCTGACTCACCCGTTCACCACTTGACTATAATATTCAAAATATTCATCTCATTGTAACAAATCTTTGAATCTACGTGTTCTTTACTTAGAATAGCCGGAATGCAAAAATCATTTGATTTTTCTACCTCCGTTGTAATGTCTTCCAGCTTATGCAATTGATAGAGCTTACAGAACTAGGATTATGCTTCATACGTGCGTAGACTTATTTATGTAGGTAGGTACTTAGCCTTAGTTTATAATATCGGAAAGAACATCTCGGAAAGTTTGTAACCACACACCCGCTAAAAAGCTCATGTCCTGACTCACAACATGGCCTATTAAAATATTCACCACATTCTAGCAAGACTTCAACTCATTAGAGCGCGTATTGTACAGAATTTTAATTCACCACAAATGTTATTCTTTGTTCGGAAAATTACTAGTTAATACTACACCTATGTCTCAGCATAATCTTATAGCTGAATAACTTATTATAAATTGCTTTTCAACAACAATGTTTCAAGCAAAGCACCTATAAGGTGTGAAAATAAACAATTTTATTTTATTAAAAAAAAAGCAAATAAGCAAGCTTTCAAGTGGAGAGCGTATCTTCACCTTAAAAGGCCGGCAACGCACCTGTAACACCCCTGGGTCTGCGGGTGTCTATGGGCGACGGTAATCACTTACCATCAGGTGATCCGACTGCTCGTTTGCCTCCTGTCACATAAAAAAAAATTTAGATCTCCGCCTCAATAGCTCTGCCTTAGGACACCAGGGATTCTGGACAATGTAATTTTAGGCACAGAACAGTTATAAATAGCTATAGGAAAAGAACAGATACAACTTATACCTATGCGATTTTATCGAATCGATATAGGTAGATACTTAGGTACGTTGGGATAGTTCCGTTTGTAGGTATGTAAGTACCTCTATGTAAATCAAAAATATTTCACAATCATGTTATAAATTAACGTATTTACCCTTGATGACACCAGATTTTCAAACTTAGAGGAGCTAGGGGCATTGTTAATTGTTCCTCCTTACATTTGATCTTAACTTACATTTGAGGCAAGGCAATAGATGGTATTTGTTTTTCTAAAATATTTATGTAAATTAGTTTCCGTAAAAACTATAAGTTAACTATAAGTTTCCGTAAAAACAGAACATTATTATGAATTAATAAGACAAGGTAGTACAATGCTTCATAGGTTTTAAATAAAAATTAACATGACTATGTTGGTGACGCGTAGGTACCTAAGTACCTATACGTTACAAAAAGCCTTTTAGGAATCTTGTAATGTTTGACTGTTAATTAGTTGATATCTAAAATTTAGCCTACGTATTACGACGTATGACGTACCTACAGTTGAATTATGTTATCTAAACAGCACGAAGGTACCAAACGTGGATTAAACCGGATCCAATAACGTCATGATCAAGATTTTCAACTGCCATGAATAAAAACTTTTATGTGTTTACTATACTTTGGTTTATTGGGTATATGAGACTTGTAAACACGTGTAAATCTGCAAAACGTTTAAATGCAGAAATTTAAAAATCGTTTTTAACTTTGATTAAGTACTAAACGTAGGACGTCCACCCGCAAGATGGACCGACGACCTCATAAAGGTAGCGGGATGGCTGGATACAGGCCGCCACCAACCGGCCATTGTGAAAATCATTGGGGGAGGCCTATGTTCAGCAGTGGTTTATTATATTTTTTAATTGGTTATCGTCGTCTAATAGTATACTCAACTACTTATAGAGGATTATTAACTTCAAACCCTTTCACTGGTCATCATGGTGTTTTCTTCTTGCATCATTTTTGTAGAGTTATACATTTCCACCCCTTTTCATCTTCTCCTACCAAATGGATTTAATTCTTCTTCGATAGTAATTTGCCACTCCTATTTTTAATATGTTTATATTGTTCATGCGGAAAACCGTCAATTGTCGAAGTCTTTAATAAGTGTTAACAGCTAAAATTCACTTGTCATGTCATGAGTTTGTTGACATTTTCATTTTCAGAGTCTAGAGTAAGTACCTACATACCTCGACAATCATATGGTTAGCAAATTTTAAATTCGTTAACAATAACTAATTTCATTGTTAAACCTTAATTCCTAAGGTTTTTTCTGATTTTCAGCAGCATATCTTTGTACAGCGATTCACTTCATCGGTAGGTAAGCATAAGCTTTCAATACACCGACTGAAAGTACGAAATTATATTATTTCTTACATTCGTGTCTATTTCAAGTACTTTGAAATCAATTATTATTTCGCTGGGCTACTTTAAAAAGAAACACCAACAATTATTGACGTCAACGTGGGTATTTCCATGTAAACTCTACACTCTACATAGAAACGTTTTCACAGCTCATAAATTTCAATTTACCTACTAGTGTGTATCCCCTATTATGGTGAAACTATAAGGTCCTATATAAACATTAAGACTATGTGTTATTGTTTATGGAGTAAATGATTATGAATATGATTATGTTTTCATAGACAAACTGACGCGAAACGTGAACGTACTCGTTACTAGGATCAATTGTGAGTTCATAAATGGTAATTACAAAACTAATACTCTTGTAACTATGTGTGCCCACACCTAGGACCGTCGTCAGAACCTCTTAGCTAACTTAACGTAAACACCACAGCGTATTTATTTACAAAATAATTCTACGGCGTAAATGCTCAAATGTATGAGTTCATTAGTTTGCATGCGCCTAGATAATAATATAATAATAAAGTTATGTATTCAAAGGGAATTAAATTCCTGCACATAATATGTGTTAGAGATCGTTAAAATATTCATTACTAAGACTATTTTTCCATTTAGGGATCTGTTTGCAAATTATTAAAGTTTAAAGTGTCAATTTTTGTTCGAGTAGGGCGTCCCCCGGTCCCCCCCCCCCCCCCCTCTAAAAACTAAACTGTAGGTTTGAAAAATCTGGAAAAATTCTTAATAATAGGTACTGCTTTTCATGAACTTTCAAGGAAAACTATAACGGTTAAGATACATCAGTTATTTTAAGAGTAATAGTCAGTTAACTCATGTATTATACAATTTCTTAACTAGTAAAAAATCCTTAGAAGAAATATATTGTGTTAACGACGGACAACTACGGAACCCTACACTGCGCGTGGCACGACACGCACTTGGCCATTTTTTTTTATAAGTACCTACATCTAGGGAGGATCATTCAATAACTTTAAATAAAATAAATAAATTCTGCATTCATTCATATAATACTAGTTCAAATGATCCCTTCGAGCCTCAGCAGGTAATCTTCTTCTTTTAATTAATTCGATGCAAGAGACATCCCTAACTTTACAAGACAGATAGCGAGAATCAGCCCCCAACACCCTCCATGTAAAGACTACGGCACGTGAAGTTAAACTTATACCGTATCATAGGGACGATTTCACTAAAAATTTAATGAGATCCTGAGAGATAAATAAGTAGGCTCGAGATGTGACAAAAATCTATGCCACGTGGATCACGTGTTACACCCAGTGGTTTAGCACCTCCCAGTCTGTCTGGTACAGGTTGCTTCTAAACTAGTTATGCTAAACTTGATGATACCAGTTCTTATACCATAAATTTTCTATGGAAGTGTGGTGCCGAACAGAAAGCTACTCAAAACATATTAAGCAGCAACATCAATCAGCAAAGGTCAAAAGATTAAATCCGCTAAAATAAGGTAATTATCTGTAGGATGACCAGCTTTAACTATCAAGTTTGTTAAACTTGGGAGATACAAGTAATTTGCTCGTTAATCAGATTTAACCTTACGTTGCATTTTAAAGACCCTAGGAGGATACTTTACTGTTTTCCTTTATTGGCAGACTGTTACGATTAATATAAAAATGTGTTAGCAATTAATAATTGTTTAAAACACTTTTCTCCAAAAACAGGAAGTATTAAAAATAAAACTTCGTCTCTGCTAAACTTTTTTAACAAAGTAGAACTTTTGACTAGACTTGTTTAATCTGATGAATAAAATTGCATTTAATTAAAAAAACAGATCTATAGACGCTGTTAGAAATCGCATAATGTCTGACCGCATTAAAAAATGGACAGCAAAAAATATCGTCTGATAAATCAAATCTTTGTTCATTTTGCAACAAGTGAGGTAAGTACATGTTTATTAAGACATGGTGTGCCATGTGTAGGGGTGGTTAGGTACGTAGGTAGCCAGTACCGGAAAGGCAGCCGTGGTCGTTGGTAATTGACCATGACTTTGGCACCAACTTGACATTCCACCGGGTAAACAACTCCGCTGGCAGCCACGTCGCGCCGGCCTGGCCTGCGAGCGACCTTTGCACCATCAAATAGTGGCCGGCAAATATTTGAACAACATTAATACTTACCAAAATAACGTGTGTTCAAACAGGTGCCCGGAACAGACAAGCCACAATACTCAATTGATTTAGATAAGTCATAAGTTATAGTCCGATTCCTCATTTTAAATTGATGTTGGGTCGGACAAACAAGATAATTTTATGATCATTCACTAAAAAACAGTTAAAGCTAATTCAATTAAAAGTTTTTAATGGTCATTAATTTACACTATTTAAACATTCTGGAAGTATCATCTCATACTAAAAACAAACGTCAGACAAGTGCGGCGAAGATTTTGTAAAGTACTTACTGAACGAATTTTCATGAGCTTTTCAGCAATAGGTAGAGTGATTCATGAGAAAGGTTTAGGTACCTACATAATTTACAGATATTCACACGTTCGAAACCGCGGACAAAAGCTAGTGTAATATAAAACACATATAAAATATGTATAAGTAGGTACTATAAGCACCTGTTACCGGCGTATAAACATCCTAGTAAGGTTTTGCTTAATAACAAAAATATGAAAAAATCTAAACAAAAATACTCATGACTAAGAATTTATTCCATTTGTTTTTAATCGATAAACCATAAATGGATTCCTTTAACAAAGGTATAAGTAGCTTGTGCACTCCTCTATGTAAGGTGAATGGTTATCTATCAGGTGCAAATTACTACATCAATATGGAAGGAAGCATCTTAAATATATTTCAGTAATATTCCTACATAGATTTTTAAGCGATATGAATTATAGAGCTAAATGCAACGTGTCAGGATTATTAGATCTACATCGAGGCTCTGAAGGCCCTTTGAAACATAAAAACTACCAACACACATTACAGATGACATTTCCTATTACTCCATTTGCATGCGACTCAAAAACCCATGAGCGAGTAATAAAATAAATCAAGATCATTCAATATGTAGATGACCTATAACAATGGTAATTCCCTCGTATGAAAAACCTTTCTCTACATTGTTCAGAAGTGAGTCATACTATATGAAGGTATTATCCAAGACAAGGGCTTCTAGACAAACTAGCTTCCGCCCACCGTTTCGCTCAAATAAATTAAGTAAATTACTGTATGACTATAGTATAATAATCATGAGTACTTACTGTGACTCAGTATGTCTTTATCATGTATTTCATCCCGAAAAGGATTTCTTTACATAGCTAGCAACACGTAATTAATTTGCATTGAGAAATGATTGTTTCCCATAAAAACTACCTTTATATCGGCCGATTCTATGGTTCAAGGAGACAGGATGCAAAGGCGAGTCAAAGCAAGAGACAATAAATGCATCCTTACTACGAGAAAAGCTCTTTGCAATTACTTAAATTGCATTCTGATTTACCTACGTTTACTTCAGGTATCTAGCTAACCTACTAGAGTTCAATGAAATATCTTCATTAAACCACAAAATAGGAATTAAATTCCCAACAAAATTTAGTACTTCTGAATTGGCTTATACGTCTATTTCTTAAAAGTAGGTATTATACCTACATATTTAGGACGCCCGGACGGTCCAACCAAAAATAGACCTTTCTCCCATAACTAAGCTGTTCATCAACGAAACACCTATTCTCTAATTTGAAATTATAAAAGATTGCTTTGCTAAATTGTCATTCCGGTACGAGTATATCAAAATCGCTACTGGTAATTGGTTAGTTAAAAATTTACTTAGTTAAAAATTGTCTTCTACTAAAGTCAACTTCGGTAGTCATATGACATATCTTAGGTATTATTTCTAAAACCTGCGTCTAAGTAAACATACTGCACCGGCCTAATTGCTCGGGTACACAATGTATGGCACGACCACACTCGTGTTGTTGCGAACTATCATTATACGGGGATTAACCTTCACCTTCTACCATATCCAAGATATTTGCCTGTTTGTTCACAGTGTTAGCTTCATTATGCCACCTTAATTAGTTATTTAGCTTTTGATTATGGACCATTAGGTAAAGACGGCAGTTAAGCAGGTTTCGTAGTTTCGTAGAACACGTAGTGACAGCGTGTCTAGAATAGTCTTGAACTCTCATAGTTACAAAGTAATTAAAGCTTCCATAAAATGAAAAAAGTCGTTTAATACCTAGTTAGTTTATAATATTTTGAACAGTTTTTGTGTAGTAAATAAGAAGATTTTAAGTTATTTTGAATGCGGATTGTCGTAGTAGGAAGAATCTGTGTAGCATCGTCTACGAAAGCACCGGGACGAGCAAGGAATCCGTAGCGCGTAGAGACATCATTAGCGGGGAGCTCGTAGCAGCTTTCGAGATTTCATATTACCCTTCTCGACTCTGATTTCCTACGATTCTTGTCATTTGTTTTTTCTAATACAAGAAGATAATTATATTTCAATAACATGCTAATTGCCTAATAATTAAATGCAAATCCTATTTTTATACTATTTTGATGCCCATTGTGTATTCATACGTGTCAATATTTGCGAAGTCAGATCATCACCGAAGTGGTTCCTATTCAAAGCGGGCTTTAGGAGACTTAACACTTGAAACCAACACTTATCTACGATTTTCATTGACGCAGTATTTAATTTTGCTCTCTGGTTGATTCTAATAATGAATAGCAATTTTATTTGTTTACAAAGTTTGACGACGACATGACGTTAATAAAAAGACTCTAGTTGGATTTTATTGATGGGAAAATTAAGAAAAACAATACCCACATCCTATGATTGATTAGGTGACAAAAACGGGGCTTTTCAGGGTATACCTACATTTGTACATAATCTTAGATTTATTTATTGTTTTGGTGATTGTTTGTGTAGATAATGTAGATGTTTTGTATAAACCACAATGAGTAATCGAATTGGTACATAGCAGCTTCTCGGAATATTCCATTGATCCTTACATAAAACGCAGCTTCTTTTGGCATGTTTTTAGAGTTCACGAACCTAAATTATTACGTCATGCACACACTTTGGTCGAATCGGATTTATGTATACACATTATATTCAGAGTTCCGTATATTCATCGTATCAAGATTTGATGACATAGTTGGTTATTTCAGTTGAATATTAAAATCGAAACAGTCACTACATTAAAAAAAACTTCATTCATTTTCAGGGGTTTTGGGCTTATCAATCGCCTATCGGTGCTCTTTACTAATTTGAAAAAATAACTTTTGCATTCATATGATACCTGACTCAATCTTTTTTTCTAAAAAAGCTTTTTATGTTGTAAATAAAAAAGCCCCGCTTAATAGATCACAATTACATACATCTTTCATATTTCAGGTCAATTTCAAATAATACCTACCTAGCTTTGAAGGCAGACGAACAGCATGACCGACCTTGGGAAAAATTCGCGGACCCTAAAAAACATACATTAAATTGACCATGCAGTTAATACGACTTAAATCTTGACACCGTTCCGTGACGCAAATCATAACAAGTTTGTAAATTAACCAACCATCAAGAGTAAAAAATTGAAAGTATACTAAGTACCTATAACTACAGGCGGCCGGTAGATGGGTATACTTAATTTGATGTTCCTTCGTTGATAAAACTGTTCCGAAATTGTTGACGTCAAGTAACGTCTCCAACACTAGGTATATAAGAACTTCGTAGTCACATGTATGTAGGATATTATCCTCATAAGTACTAAAGTATACAGTGTCAGGTGTTAAATATAAATCATAATTACTTACTACCTAAAAACATAAAAGATTAAGCTAACCTTCTAGTTTGTCTACTTTTTTGATTTTTATTCTAAGAATAATTTAACTTAATCGCAATTAAGCACCAGTCAAATGTACTAATGGTCTATGTTAAAGTACTTAATTCTAGTAGAATATTATTATTGTAACCAACTTTAGTTAACGCTTAATAACTAGTGAGTATCGTAAACTAAGAAATCGTAATCGTAAAAAAAGAACTGCTGTATTATTATCACTATAGAGACAGGAACAGGGCCACAATATAACATTTATAACATAATCAATTTCGTAGTCGCTAACAGCAGATGTACTTAATTCTTACACTTTATTGAATGGAAATGTTACTGTACTAATGATAATAAATTAAATGGTCATAGACTATCATTTGAACTCAAATCATTGTACCGAAGTCAATTATTTTGCTATTTTGATTATTTCGTCGGGCGTTTTTATTCACTTCGTTTTTCTCTCCTCAATCAATGTTGTTGTTGTAAGTTGCACAAACATGTTACCGTTATGTAGGTAGTATACGGTGATTAGTTTATTAATTCAACAATTATTTTGATGGTTTTAAGTTTAAGAAACAATACTTGAAATTATTGGTCTGTCTTAACAAACTACACTGAAATTTTAGCAAAATTATTAACTTAACTACCTACTTAGACGTCGTCAGGTCTAGTGATTTGTAATTAGATCTTGAGGCGTGTGATAACAGGTTTGAACCTCGCGATAGACAATTTTTAGTGGTAATGTGGTATAGTGTTTTATAGCTGAGTCACTTTTTTCATTAATTGCTAGTTTCATAATGAGCAAGATTAATTAGTGTTACTGTATCGTGGTAATCATTTGTTTATTTACTATTGTTTTTAGCTGCAATTATGCACGGTTTCATAATAAATTCCTAGATTCCTTGGGTAAAGTCATATTCTATGACTCTACCTAAATTAGGTTACGTTTAGTCGATCATTTTACAAGTATTTAGGCGACTTTAGTCTGCTAACACGTAGACTTCTTATTTGTAATTATAATTAACTAAAACTTAATGTTTACACAGAAACCATTGACCTCCTAGATATCAGTAAGTCCATTTTGAACTTAACCAATATAGGCATAAGCATAATATTTCACGAATTATTTGACCGTGAATGATCACGGTCAAGTGTATCTGTGGGTAAGAATAATGATTAGAAGCTAACCGGTTAATCTCCATTTTATTTCCTGATTGTTTTTTGAGTTATTTTATTTACTAAACTATGTCAAAGTTCCACACCTGTTTTTTAACGTTCTGGTTTAGCGACAAGGAAAAATACTTATGTACGTCTAGTCAAACTGAAGCACGCATGTACGACGGTAGTATCGACCAATTTGCATAAACGAGTTTCCTTTTGTCCCTATGTCTGAGAGTCCTCCACCTGGACATGAGCTCCCCTGGTTTACCTGGAAGTCTTTAAATAGACTTCGGATGCAGATCGGCCGTAGTAAGGACAATCTGTTCAGATGGGGATTCTTGGATGGCTCAAACATAGAGTGCAAGTACGGTTTTGTTCCCCAGTCGATGATGCACATGATGTCGTGCCCTGCGTACCCAAACAACAACTGCACGCAGGAAGATTGAATGAATGCTACTGACCACGCCACTCTTGTGGCGGAGTCTTGGGCTGGTAGTTACTGTTAGATTTGTTGTCGACACGACATGAAGAAAAACGAGTTCAAATAAGTAGGACAATCTGAAAATCGTCCTGCTATAAATTGGTGATGCCATTTTTTTGTCTTTAATGTAGTTACACCTAGGCTTGACAGATCTACTATTTGTAAGAACTTTGCAATGAATATTAATTTGATAAGATACTTTGATCAATCTAAATTTATGGAATTGATCTACAGTATAGTAGAGACAGACATCTTGACTAAATAAGCCAAAAGGCGTATCGTTTTGTACGAGTCGTAGGTGTAACGAATAACAAATTTGACGTAATAATCAAGGTTTTGTCATAAAGCCTTACAATTTCAGATAACAATTAAATCAAGCTAGAGGTCACGATAGTTGATTCCGCTATAGTTTTAACTAGTACTTTTACTAGAAGTTATAGGATAGTTTATTTTATTTCTTTCTTTCTATATGTAGGTGCAACAACCTTAGTTTTTTTTATGATGCGAGTATAATAGCATGTTGTTTGATTGTCTTAACACTTTGTAATGGCAATTGCGAAGATTTGCAATTTGGAAACGAAAACAAAGTAATTGGCATGTACTATTGGAGTATTGTTAACGAAGATATGTCACAACGTAATACATGTATTTAGAAGTATTTGCTAAATAATTAATATAGTAACGAAAGTCCTATGCCGTATTTATGATAACGATAAGTATCGATCGGAAACTTAAAGCTCTTTAAGCTTTAACTTAAATTACCCAAATTACCCATTCAGTCTGAAACTGCAACAAACAGTTACCTATTACTGCTTTTAATAAGCCCCATAATATTAGAAAAAAATATTATGTATATAAAAAAAACTATTATTTTTTATTTAAAACTATATTATTTTTCCTACGAAAAAAATTAACTCCACGTTTTTAATTCATGTTGCGTGTCATTACAAAGGTCATTTCTAAACCTGTCTTTTGTTTTATAAACGTATTAACAAAATACCTATGGCCTAATTAATCCCAAAAATAATAAATAGATAAGCAATTAGGGTGTAGAGTTGTTTACGGAAACAAAGTTATTGTAGTTAATTGTCTCGATCGTTATAAAACTATTACTTTACTGTATTAAATGCGTCAAAAGCATCCGCGATATTCCAAATCAATGCAATGACTGTATTAATTTCCACATCCTTTACAAATACTAAGATACAGTTAGTAATACCTACTTATAGGCCAGTAGAATTAAACACAAAAATTGATTAAATCGGAAATAATTCCTACAAAAGATTTTTTTGCTTTAATGGCTTCATTGGTTGCCCATTAAGACTCTCCTAAGTTTTCGACTTCGACGGAGTTGTGCTTAAGTGGTGGGGGCCCCCGAAAGGGGCGTTTTTTCGGTTTTCCGGTTATACCGCGTAAAGGACTTACCCTATCGAAAAGTGGTCTTCATGACGGTTGAAGGGCACTTAATCCTGCATTGAATAAGACCAAATTCAAATGTTTTGGACAAACCGTTCCCGCGCTAAAGTTCGGAAAAGTAGAAAATATACGTATAATTAATGACCCTCTCCACGTCCAATGGCTTGTTACCCACAGGCTTCCAAGTCTTGAAAAGGGCCACCTCAACCAGTGTAACCCTATCAAGGCTTACGAGCTTGATGCGCCTATCCTTGTGCGTCCCAGCCGTTCCTTAACTGCGGTTGGTGCACCTCTTCCTTGCACTCTCCTGAATGACCCTGTGTTACCTACTGTGGCTGTCCCTCTTCCTTGCAGCCTCCTGCACAACTACGTTGCCTAGCCGTATGCCTGGTCCAAGGTTCGACGCCACAAAATCAACTTCGCACGCGTGAAAATAGTTTAAATACTATTTTCCGTGCTTGCAACATTTTTCTTTACTGCTTCGGCTCTATTAGTAGTAGAGTGATCGTATATATCCTATAGCCTTCCTCAATTTATGAGCTATTCAACACAAAAATTATTATTTCAATCAAACTAGTAATTCTTGAGATTAGCGCGTTCAAACAAACAATCAAAAACTCTTCAGCGTTTTAATATGAACTTGTTGTTGTTGATTTTTGGCGTCAAACCTTAGACCAGGCATACGGCTAGGCAACGTAGTCGTGCAGGAGGATACAAGGAAGAGGGACAGCCACAGTAGGTAACACAGAGTCTTCAGGTGAGTGCCAGGAAGAGGTGCAGCAACCGCAGTTAAGGAACGGCTGGGACGAACAAGGATCGGCGAATCCAGCTCGTATGCCTTGATAGGGTTACACTGGTTGAGGCGCTCCTTTTCAAGACTTGGAAGCCTGCGGGTAACGAGCCATTGGACGTGGAGAGGGTCATTAATTATACACATATTTTCTACTTTGCCGAACATTTGCACGAGAACGGTTTGTTCAAAACATATGAATTTGGTCTTATTTAATGCAGAATTAAATGCCCTTCAACCATCAGGAAGACCACTTTTCGATAGGGTAAGTCCTTTACGCGGTATAACTGGAAAACCGAAAAAGCGCCCCTTTCGGGGGCCCCCACCACTTAAGCATAACTCCGTCGAAGTCGAAAACTTAGGAGAGTCTTAAAGGGCAACCAATGAAGCCATTAAAGCAATAAAATCTTTTGTAAGAATTATTTCCGATTTAAAAGCTAATTCTACTGGACCATGACAAACTATAATAATGTGTTGCAATTATTACAGGAAATTTTTTTTTTTCATGTTGTTTATTATAAATATGACGTAGCGGGAAGTCTAATATGGTTAAATTACTATCTCTTTAATACAACATTAGGTGTATCGTGTATCATATAAATATCTGTTTTTATAATTTCTTTAAATATCCACCACAATTCTATCTGTGGGGACCTATAAGTGGTTATCAAGTGTTATTAACTGTAAAATAATCAATTATGTAAGCCCTGGTCTTCCTAATATAAATAAATAAAAAAAACATAAGATTTCACAGAGTTCAGCTTGATATCCCATCTACGGCAAATGTTCTCTTTATCACTTTAGCTACCGGACGTCTACTGTTGGACAGGTCTCCCAATGATTTCCATTGTTTTTCTCACATGGTAAATAATTAGGTATACTCGTACTCCAGGGTTTGTCGGAGTAGGGTACGTGAACCCTAGGGTTTCGCCATTCGACGGCCCCCTGCCGTGCGAAAAAAAAATATAATGGTGGCTTGAAATTTGACAGGCACGACCCACGTGCGGCATACATGGTGGCCTTTTAAAGGCCTTATTTTCTGCAACAGAACATTTTATTATTTTCTTTAGGGGTGGGGGGGGGATTTATTAATTTAGTTATGGGGTTCGCTGTCACCTGAAAACCTGAAACTTTAACAGTCGTGGAGCTGATTTTGCGTAACCCTTGTCGTACTCTAATTAATTATACTAAGCCTTGACAGTTGAGTAAGTTTACTAGCCAAGACTGTTTCTTTACATGTTACAAATTATTAGAAATGTAAATATGACCGATGTTTATATGACTTTGCAACTCTTTGAATATAATCGTAATTATTTATTACTTGCCGACTCATTATTATAGAAGCCAAAGAATAGGTACATTTGTTTTTGTGATTTAATAAATTGCGCATTAACTCGAATCAAAGAGTTTATAATTTATTTTTTTTTGCTGGTGTCCGTTTTTGTTGCAGATTCTTTACTTTTAGAGTAGAGAGTGATAGTAGTAAAGGATCATTCCTGAAAAACGTTATTTAAAAGGATCGTCTCACTTTCACACCTACTTTCAAGAAACAACAGGACTAAACCTATTCAAATTTTTATAACTCCCTACGCAGTCCTATGCATATTGTAGGTACTCTTTAAGAAAACGATTTTGATTAATCAGTGACGTAAGAGACTAATCTCCGAAGTAATTAACGCATTGTATCGAAAGGGCAGTGTACCAAGAGATTCCTTGATTAAAGCACGCTATAAGGTGCCCGTAATTGGTTCCAGCTTTTTCTATAATTAGAATGAGATAACAAGAAAAAATAAATAAACCGGACACCAATGCACCGTTCAAGAGCTGCAATGACGTCAAATGAAAACCAGGTTTGCCGGGTCGTCACTCGTCCTTCTCGCATATTGTAGCATCGCAAAATTGTTGCTAAATTATATTGTATCAATTTATTTTTATACCAACAAGAGACAAATCAAAAAAGCTATAGGGCATTATTACATCCCAATGCAATTATACCTACTCTAGTGCAAATTAATAGGAAAACATTAGTAATTTGTATTTTTTTTTAATTAAAAAATTAAATGTGTAAATTTTTATTTTGACGTCATGGCCGATCCAGGTTTTGTTCATTCATATTAACTTACATTTGACACCAAGTAAAACATGAAAATGATATCCTGTAACTTATTTTAGAACATAAACAAGCTCTACACAAAGACTACAAGAGATGCAAGGGCAGAGGTGTGGGTATAAAAAACCTGAAAACTTTTTTTCAGATTTAATGCCCTGCCCAAGTATACTTAGAGTGACGCATGAAGTCAAGTTGAAGGCGCTTGAAGAGCGATGTGATAAAAGGGTAGTGTGAGCGCGCGCGCCGCCAGTACTCAGCCCGCAGGCCACACGAACGCAGTGGCGCCCGCGCACCGCGACTCACACGCCCGCTACCCTAGCGCCCCCACCTCGAAACTTTGCTTTAACCCGTTTACCCTCGGTAGTGCTTGTGCTCTTGGACTGCAGAACATAAATCCTGGACGGAACATTGACAGCCACAACCAGAACTTCCCATTCAGGTGAGTCTACGAGAAAAACGTGCGTGAAATTCACCTCGGCTAAGTCATGTGATGATGCGGACTCGTAAAGCAAGGCAGTTTGAGTTACTTTGAAAATTTTACAATCAGTTTTTCATAACCAATTGTTTTAATAAGGAAAATCTATTGAAAAATTTAAGATATCTCAACTTTAATTTATACGGTTGACCTTGTAAACAAAATAAGGCTTTATAGTGTGATCAACGTGTATCTAGTAATTACCTAAATGGTAAATTAAATTATGTGCCCTACCTATAAATGTCTTTGAAATTCAATATTACTTATAATTTGTTCGGAGTCCATAGAACATTTTGTACATAGGTACCTATCTTATTGCAAATCGCTTACACAAATAATGGAGATATAGATTTCCATTAGAGCGACTACGTAACGCTAAGATAATATGCGGTAGCGACACACAGCGCACAGGTACAAAATCTCCGGCCTCGCTCCAAATTGTCTAATTTTTACAAGAGATGCTAATGAATGACAATTCATTTGATAACTTGCTAGATGAGACTCGCTCGCAATCAAAGGTCACGTGCGAGATGAAACGGACTCCGCATGAGAGGCCATTGTTTGCGATTATCCTTGAAACGCGAAAAATTCTTGAACATTAATGCTAACCACATTCCACTCCTCTAATACAGTTCATACAAACGTAAGACATCAACGAAAGTTTGTCAACATTCTGCTGTGACAACATCCGACGCGACCGCCGCTCTGCACATTGTCTACGTACGCAACAGCGGTGGTAACTGTTAATATTAGTAGATAACATGCAGTGAACGCAACAGTATACTAAGAAAGGAGCTCGGTTTTGAAGCCAAGGATCCACCAAGGCGTTCCACAGGCGTTAGTATTCCCAACGCGTGTGGCAGCGAGGCGGTGGGCGCGTGACGTAAGGTCACCTCGCCTGGCCACTGACATGACACGAGATTAACATGACTCCTGCCCGCGCCTAGCGCTATATGGAACGTATTAATGGCCTCATCTCTAATAACTCGGCGAGTAAACTCGGGAAACTAGGAAACGCTCCTCATGGCTTCCCGTCAGGGCAATTTTACCTAACGACCGCGGTAAAGTATCCACAAGTTGTAACACAAAGAAACCCTTTTAATTTGAAGTGTTATAAATTTTGAGACTTTAGACAAGAGGTAATTCGCTTTTAAAATATAATACAATCCCAGATAAAAAAAACATTCGTGACGGTTTTAAATCACGATAAATACAATAACTTAATAGCCGTAACGTTAATAATAGGATATTTGCCGATTATTAGATTGGCATAATGTTACAATAACATAAAAATAACTTAAATCACATTATTGTGACTTGTATAAGTTGTAAGTAATGATAGATAATTCATTCAAAATTATATAGGTACTTTTAAGAAACTCTACATGGTCCGAAATATGGTTAACCTACCTCTAACACATGACACAACATAGAGTCGATTCGTAGTTTAGTGTCGCAAATAAAATATACATACAACGTGCTCTTTTTGATTTCCTGGAACTCTAGGGTATTAATAAGACCACTTCAAAGAATGGAATGGCATTACATTTTTTGTTAAATTCAACAATTTTTTTCGACTTATTTTTTCATACGAAATTATTTAACAACTTAATTTTTCACTGAAATAATTCATAATTTACATACACTTATCACTAAAAACTCTGCACAAAAAGACTAGGTGACAATTTTGAAAAAAAAAAACTAGATTGATGATACTATAATCTAAATCAACTAGGCATCTTCTAAATCTAGAATCCACAATATCTTCAAAAATATGCTTTTAGAAACACATATTCCTAAGACTCTTTAACTAGTTTTTATTTATAGAATATACCCCTAAAATTTCCGGAAAACAAAAGGAGCACGTTGTATATTAACTCAAAGTATTTCATGCATGCAAAATAAAATATTTTATTTAACAAATGCTACATTTGAAAATGAAATTTACAGGGCTTAATTTATAAAGTTTTATGTATTCAATAAAAATAAAAGGTGTATAATTAACATTGTATATTGTTAAACACCACTTGGAAATAGCGTTCAGTCCGGTACCTCTGGGATTCACCTTTAATAACAAACAGTTTTTTTACTTCTTATAATATTTAAGAATCCATTTATGCTTTCAATGGTTGCTTGCTTTTGCAATAATTGTGTTTTTTCTTCCTATTGCGTTCTCTCATAGTACCTAATTGACGGAAAATATTATGCTAGCAAATATTTTGTTGCTGAATAGATCCACAAAAAAATGGTTTTATTTCAAACTGACGCGAAGTTCAAGAAAAAATATTGTAGTATGATAAATTAGTAGGTACTTTAATAAATTATTAAGTATCCATATATTAAGCATCTAGGAAGTCATTTGGCTTTACCACGAAAACTATTGACAACCAATAGGAATAATGTAAGGTAATTAATGAAGGCTGATTATCTAAACAAGGAAAGCTAACATCGGAAATCTTGAAGGTCTGCGAGCTAGTAAATAAAGAACCCAAGTCGAAACTTGATTAATTTAAATTTAATAAAGTTTGTAATGACCACTAACTACACGAACTCCTGGTTGACAAAAATATTTGCATAAATTAAATCGCGCCGGTTTGATGTTGCGAACAAACAGATTGAATTATTTTTTCCCACGTTACTATTACATACAATAAAGAAGTGTGCATACTTCTAAAGATAGACTGTTTAGCTGACTCTAGACTACCTACAAGTCAAGTTTCATTGAACCTTATTCGAACTTTATGTACGAAAATAACCTCACAACCGGCTTTTGCGACAGCCTCTGAAGACGACATTGAGTTCCTATAAGAAGATAATTATTTTGGATCCGCTATTTGTGAAACAATAGATGAATAAGCACACCGTAGGTTGTACATCTTTATAATTCTAGAGGTTAAATCCTTGAAACATCTTTCTAAACCTTCTGTGTAATACTTTATGTATTTTTTTTTTAATTCAGAAAGAAAAAATACATAGATTTCCTGAATAAAATGAAAATAAAATACGTTTATTTCGAACTAGGGTCCATATAAAAAGTTTATAAAAATTGATTAAGGTTAACAGATGGGATGGTCTCATTGGCGTTAATAATTTTTCAAGGGGCCAGACCTTTCTGGTGTGTGGGACCGGCCGAACTACGAACGACTAACCTGCCAATCTCCAGCAAATTACCTTTTTCATGTTTTTCGGGATGCAACACAAATCCATACACAGATATGAAACGTCGTTTAAGAAAGTTTGAATGACTCTGTGCTTAATAATAATTATATTAGCACGTAAGTACACCCGGAGTCATTTCTCGAACAAATTAACAACGTTACTCTAAAATGTACAATAACGGGTTTTTCCATTGTCATTAAATATATATTTAAATTTAATATAATAATCAGAATCATCATAATCTGATACCGTTACTTATTAACCTTATTTATGTATCTATGCCAAATAGAAAGATATTTACGGAAAGGCTACCCACCCATCCGGACAAAAACGATGATGAAGCTAAGTGTGTTAGGATGTGTTACGATGAGAACAACTTTCTCCATCGAAAAATATCTTAAAATTTTCATCAATATCTTAAAATATTCAAAAATTTTCAAAAAAAAACAGTAGTTTTTGTCGGTCCCGTAACGAAATCGGTCCTAATACAAGATAAACTGAACCCCTTGCTTTTCCCATTATCTTACGACTTAAATAAATGATAAAATGAATCCCATATAAGGGGGCGTCCATAAATTACGTGAGACAATTTTGGCTATTTTTCAACCCCCCCGCCCCCCTTGGTGAGATTTGGTGAGATTTTGCCTGACCCCCTCCCCCACCCCCTAATCTCACGTTATATTTAAAAAAAATCCGAAATTTAATAATTTTGGAGTATCGTACATTTAATGCATGTCATTTTTTACGCAGTCGCTAGCGGATGACGATCGATATAAAGTCGCACTAAGCCCACTGATTACGAATAGATCCAGAAAAACACGATTAGTGACAGCGGTTAGTACTAGGGTCTCGTTGTTTTTTTTTTACAGAAGTACCTAGTCTAATTATTGTTCCTTTCTACATAATCTAGCATAATCGACTTCGATAAAAAAAACTTGTTTTATAATTTTCTTCATTTCGTCATTTATTCTGCATTTTAGTATTCACACATGCAGACGGAAGCATTTTTAGTTTTATTTGTTTAGTCGGTATAGAATAAAATGTCATTATCATCATAGAAAATATATTTTTTTAGGGTCCCGTAGTCCTGACAAGGAACCCTTATAGTTTCGATATGTCTGTCTGTCCGAGGTTTTGCTTGGAAACTATTGGCACTAGAGAGCTGTTATTTTGTGGAGGGATGTATATTAATCACGCCGACAAAACGGTAGAATAAAATTTTGAAAAAACATTTTTTTAGGGTAGCTCCCCTACATGTAAAGTGGGGATGAATTTTTTTTTAATCTTCTACACCATCGTGTAGGATATCGTTAGATGGCTTGGGGGTTTCAAAGACTATTTTTCGATTTAGGGATCCGTTTGCAAATTATTAAAGTTTGAAGTGCCAATTTTTGTTCGAGCAGGGCGTCCCCCCCCCCCCTCTAAAAACTAGACTGTTGGCTTGAAAAACCTGGAAAAATTCATAATAATACTGCTTTTTATGAACTTTCAAGAAAACTATAACGGTTAGGGTAGGTAGGTCAGTTAGTTTAAGAGTAATAGTTATTTCACTCATGTATTATAAAATATCATATCTAACAAAAATTCCTTAGAAGAAAATATTAAAAGCGACTTTAGATGAAGTAATTGCTTGCTTCTGAAATATATTTTGTTAACGACGGACAACTACGGAACCCTACACTGCGCGTGGCACGACACGCACTTGGCCAATTTTTTTACTTAAGATTTAAACACAGTTTTCTGGCTAACTCTATTTCTCTATTTCTTGCGGAAAAAATTACGTGATATTTCCTGAGACCCCCCCTCTCCCCCACGTGAGATTTAGTGAGATTTTTGTTGACCCCCTCCCCCCCCTAAAAGTCTCACGTAATTTATGGAAGTAAAATTATCGTACTTATTGCATTTTCAGTCTCAATTTTCATTTCAAAAGGAAATTAGCATACATTTTAATTACCTAAAAGTGTCACGTTTTAGCAACGGAAACGAAAAAGTTCATTGACCAATTGAGCATCAAGTCCTTGACTAGCTCAGTTTAATATATTGGCCTCTTAGAATGTATAAAACCTGATTTATTAATTATCAACATTTTATATGCAATATTCATAGAGTTAACCAGATTATATGATTCTTGTTTCTAAATCTTTTCGCATCGCATTTTTATTGCAATACAGAGATGAATGATTATAGCGCTGTACTTTCATTAGCCGAAAAATATGCTGACCTTACTCTTTACATGCTTAAGGCACTGTTCCTGGTTTAACATATACGTAAAGTGGACATATTAATTATACTTGAACCGCGTCTCGATCATGAACATCGGTTGATACCTTGTTCTCCAGTCAAAACAAACAAATTGTATGCATATTTTATAAACGACATTTTTTTTGTTCACCTATCACGGTGGCAGACGACATGTCCAACTTTTTATGAATTATAGCAAAAAACTATACAAATATTTACTTGCTCTCAAGTCAGTAAATTCTAGAATCTATTTATATTTTATGTTCGCCAAGCAAACAATCTATGTTCTGTGCAAATGATCATTTATGTGGCACTTGAACGATTGACGCCAATAACTTTTTTGCAGACTGTGGCGTGTATTCAACAAAATAATATCTACGTTAGCTTGGTTTTATATTTTTCACAATGTTCGCTATATGGCTGCAAACAACATACGAATGTGAAAATTACAAACGCAAACTACTGAGAGACATCATTGGAAACCAATGGGAAGTAATATGAAAATAAATGGTTAATTAAGCTTTTTCCAAGGTTACAGGAAAATCATTACATCTCCCTTAAAAAATTAATTGTAGTTACATATTTCATGACATCTTTACCATGCGGATTCTATAAGCAGATATTGTGTGTGTACCTTCATGTAAGTATAAAAGGACTATGTTCGTTCTTCATACATTATTCGCCTAAAAACCAACAATTTTGACATATTACTACCCGAAAGCGAAATAATACCATTCTGAGTGTAAGAACAATGATTCCTGATGGACACTTGCCATAAAATTAATGATTAAGAATATTAAATCACAGCGATTTTATAATATGTCGTTTATGACAACATGGCGTCTAATGTATTGTGTGAATGTATGAACACCGATTCGCGAAAAATGTTTTGTATTGTCGTCACGCCGAGTCGCAGCCAAATAGTATAAAATAATAGAACAAGTTTTAGAAATACAACTCGGCATTCCACTTTTATAATATGCCCACATATTGCACGTAAATAAACAACATGAATCGTAGGTTGTTTCCACCCTTGTCATCTGACACATGAAATAAACTCCTATTGTATTATAGATATCGAAGCCGAATCGTATATAATAATAGAAAGGGTTTTGGAGATCACTCGGGGTTCCACTTTTATAAAATACCTACATATTGCATAAAAATAACACGAATCATGAGTTTTCTTTTCACCATTTACATCTGACACGAGATAACAAACTCCTATCTCCATGACTACCGTCGTAGTCTATGCCAAAGACTACAATATTTTAAGCAAGAAGTTTCAAACCTTAGCAGCTACGGTAACCCCTGGGCCACATACATCATGATAACATTCGGTCGACACCGGAACGAAGTCTTGCGATTATGCAAAAAAGTATCGTATTCTAGTGCGGCTATATCACGTTCAACCGGGGTTTTAATTCGACTAAAGTCCTGACTAAAGACTGGAAGAAAATACGCCGCATTGTATGAGCACTTCGTGTTCGTTAAAGCGGCTTCAGATCTAGAGCCCACATAGTTTTCTTTCCAATAATATCCGCAAGTAGCGCTGCATGATCTTTATAACAAAAACGGCAATAGTTATTAAGGTGCCAAAATTATATGATTACTTTGGCACGGTATTATACACGTTCGAAGATTTGTCATTTTCATTCATTTCATCATCATCATCATCATTTCAGCCACAGGACGTCCACTACTGAACATAGGCCTCCCCCAATGACTTCTACATCGCACGGTTGGTAGCGGCCTGCATCCAGCGCCTTCCCGCTACCTTTATCAGGTCGTCGGTCCACCTTGTGGTGGGTTGACATTGCAGAATATGACTTTTGATAGGTTCATCATAGAATTCGGCGGGGATATCCTCACGGAGGAAGTTCGTAAAAGGGCGGAACAAGATCTTATAATAATGCAAGGCCGAAGCTGTAACGCGCGTGCTCCTACGTGTAATCCGGCGAGTATGCAATAAATAGTAATGTCTGGTAAATAGTGGTAATACGTATCGTTCGTTCGTTCGTTTCAGCCGAAAAGACGTCCACTGCTGGACAAAGGCCTCCCCCAAGGATTTCCACGAAGACCGATCCTGCACCGCTCGCATACAGGCACCTCCCGCGACCTTCACCAGATCGTCGGTCCACCTAGTGGGAGGCCTGCCCACGCTACGTCTTTCGGCTCGTGGTCGCCACTCAAGAACTTTCCTGCCCCAGCGGCCATCAGCTCTACGAGCTATGTGCTCCGCCCCGTCTATGTCTATATGCGCTACGATTACAGGGTATCATTTTGTATAGTCGCAAGACTTCACTCCGCTGCTGTCAAATCCATGTCGCATAATGTTATCGCAATGTGTGTGGCCCTTGGCCAAATCACAGAAGCCTATGCGAAGAAAGAGCACTTGAATGACAATGAAAATCAGGGTTACCATTTTATAAGATCTCCTCACTATTGAGGGTAACAAAGTAACATTAATAATCTAGCCATTAATTACATTTATTACCTATACGAGAAAGTAAAGCAACATGCGGTTTTATTTTAATTTGTAAAATATTTGTAACAGTTTGTTCCAAGTTTAGTTTTACAACAGTATTGCTGTTTCAGCTGTCACTGTGAAGCTTTGGGAAAATAAATAAATAGAAAAAATATTAACATAAATACCTATTTATTTAAGTTTTTATGTTCATTATCATAATATGCCAATTTAAGTTACACTGTGTGACAGTCTTTGACACTAAACAAACTCTTCAGCTTAATAATACCTACCTACAGGGCGTTTTTATAGTTACTCTTGCTGATGAAACAAGAAGGGTTGATTCTACTACTGAAATACAACTACTTTTCTTACAAGACCAATATCAAATTCTCAAAAAAATTCACTTCTTCGTGATGGTGATAATTTCTATGGAGAGGTTTTTTTATATTCGGTCTCTTGGGATAAGTTATTCCATTTGAGCAGTAGAATTAATCCTTTTTATTTGATCACATATAAAAATAACACAAGTGTTTAGGAAAACTTCTTCTTTGGTATGGTATCACTACGGAGTTATAATGTCGGCAACTTTGTATCACTGACTTGTAACTTTCAAACAGTATGAATAGTAAGGGCACCACATTGGTTTTCTTTCTGAAAAAAGGCTTTCACTTTTAGTACTAACCCTTTAGCACTATTTCATTGAAATAAAAATACAATAAACGCACAGAAGACTGAAATTGAGTCAACTGACGTGACATTTATAATTTGTTGACATTATGACAGTTTGACAAGACTAGGGATTGAAAAAGTTTTAATTGAAAAAGTAAAATGACAATTTATTAAAACGATTCACAAGGATATAATCGATTAAAAATATTTTTAAAATGTTCTGATACTTGCCTGTAGCGATTATCCAATCCTGGTTTCTACTGATAAACTACCTCGTGGCAAGATTTTAATAAAATAATAAAATCTTTATCTTCTCTTTCACAATCTATAAAAGTTCATTTGGTCTATTATTATACATGTGCTATGAATGAGGGTTTTCGCGATTGAAAAATCCGCGAGATGGCAATACGTAGACGCGAGGTCCAAATGCTGCATGATTGGTGGATATCTGTCAATGTCATGTCAAAAATAACCAATCATGCAGCATTTGGACCTCACGTCTACGTATTGCCATCTGGCGGATTTTTCAATCGCGAAATCCCTCATTGGCATAGATTATGAGAGACTGGCAACTATACTAGGTTGATATAATTATGTTTCTCACACTTCAACTGGCATTGGATTCAACATCGGATTCTGACACTTTTACAGTTATGATACCATGAATATCAGTTTATGGTCCTAATTATTTTTATTTTATTTACGACCTTCGACCAGTTGGACACTTTAGATAGCTTCTTGTAATAGTGTCAATATCTTTTTAGCTTTTAACGCAAATCTAGTCTTCAAAGCAGTTTAATCGATTTATTTTATTTTCAAAATCGATATTTTATTGTCTATGATGGCCGCAGGAACATCACTATACATGGACTCCCAGCAATAAAGTACGGTAATGCCTCGTACAGATTTTATCGGCAAAAATTATGGAACTTGATAGGTTTTAGACCATGCCACGCACCAAAACGTCCGGAAGTTGTAATAGTATTATAGAATAAACGTTAAAAGACTTATTTATTTAATTTTTCAATGCTTAAGTGTCCATTAGAATGAAAGGGTGCTTAATGTATTAAAAAAAATAGAAAATAATTATGATGGGTTAATGTTTTTGGGCGGTTTTTAGGCGGTTTCTGACAATGTCCTTTAAATAAGCATTACCTATGCGTGCGTATTGTGTTCGAAGTTCGAACAAGAGGTAGTGCTAGCAACCTCTAAATCGACTTGGGTGACCTCTCGATCATAAATTGGGCATTAGCAAGGATAGTCATTAGACGGTGTCGTGTCGCCGCATGCACGTCCGAGGCGGCCTCGCGCGCTCGGGCTGCGCCTGCAAATGTTTACATTTGCGCCGGCGACGCCGTCCGCGGCGTCCACCAACGATTAGTTGCAAAATGATCGCGTCCGAATTGAGTTCAGGGTCGCGCGTGCTGCCTCCGGGTGTTGCGCAAGCAACGCATCGCCGCCCGACAACACTCACCTCCATCTAATCTTAATAAAGGTACCCGCAAATTAACCACCGACTTTGTAGCGGTTCCATGAGGACGTTGCAATCACAACGCTGCAATTGCTAATTGGCTCCGACTATCTAAACCAGCAGCGCGAAGGCTTTTTGTTTTCCAACCTTGCCCCCGACCTTTAGTGCTCAACTCGAAATACAATTAGATCTAAACATGCTGACGGTGGCTATACCTATGACTGTGCTTTCGTAGATCTCCTCTACATATCAATGAGACATGTACTACACGAAAGTACTTAATCGAAATTATGAATGTCTTAATTGTGTACATTTTGGACGAGGTTGCACTCTCAATAATCCAGACAGTCACAGTTCCGAAAACATTATTCTTGATTTTTATAGATGTTATTTACAAAGTGCAATGTTGTATTATTAGGCATAATACAACATTGCTAGTCTTGCTAGATGTGATAGAGTTGCAATAAGGCACTCTACATTTTACATTACTGCAAGTTCACCTGACAATGATGGATTTTAAAGGGTTTTTCGGTAAACGTATACTAGCCGAGGCTGTTATTTTCCTTGAAAATCAATAAAGAAGTCAGTTAATATCCTTATTTGACTTATGATTTTTAACAATCTATCGGATTTTCCACAAGTAGGTATCTCTGTTCCGAATCACCAACCGAATAGTTCCCCAATCACAATGCACAAGAGCGAAGTGAGAATAATTTCAACAGCTAGCGACCGTGTAACACAACTCGTAGTTAATTCGTTCATTTTGCAATATATTTCATGTTTTATGGTCACCATATTAATATGAAATGCATTACAACCAAGTTGGAGTTAGTTTTGCAACTTATAGCGAGTGAACACAATGAGTACAATCAAGGGTGTGGTGTACACATTTCGGCAATAGAATATTTTCGTAATATTTTGTTGAAATAACTAATCACTGGAGTGTAGCAAGTGGTTAGTGCTGAGTCACTCGCGGTAGCGCTCCACTTTCTGGATGCAATGTCAGTTACGCTCGCACGAGAGCATGGCTCCACGCTTGCCTTTCCGCCGCAAGCGCGCCCATTGCATTGCCTAAATGAGAATTGCTTTATGCTCTTTACGCCCGCTGCCCGCGCCTAATGTAACACCAAAATGTGTAATAATTACAATCGCCGCACATGCCATCATTAAGTTGTTCTTATGCAAACATTAGTCTCTGCAATATTGATCATTCACCATTACTATCATGAATTGACTAGTGGATAAAATACACGAATACTTAAGCAATCGTTAGCGTCATAAATACTGATATTAGATCTGTGTCACTTTATCAATTTAAGCTAACTCTACATTTTTTATGACATACTCAGCTATTACACACAAAATTATAGTCATCGTTCTTATTACTGACGTTATGTAGAGACAGATACTTACTTATATCAGGCCAACGATCCCGCATTCGTTTTCATAAGTGCTTCATGGAGTTTGTTATCGCCCTACTTGTGCACCATATTTTATCTAATGGTTAAGCAATCTTATCAACTTAACCAAATCAAGCTATTTTTATCAGACTGGCTTGTAACCTCACCGCGGCGATCGCTACTAACTGTCACGTTATTTTCCGCGACTTGGATATTGGCAAAAAAATCTATATGCAAATTATCATATTATTGCCAAATGTCTATAATTCCACGTATAAGTCGACCACGTGTTTCAACACGTCACCCGTTTACTTAACTAGCTTTATATTCAAGAAGCCCATTTATACTGTGTGGCTGTGGGTATTTTATGGAAAATTACTTTATTTATCAAGGAAATTCAGAAATTCAAATTAAAAGTACCAATGAATAGATAGAGGAGAGACAGTCACACTACGTCTCTACGTTGCCCTGGTTATAAAGTAACCAAGACAAAAACCATTCAGCATATTGAAAAGGAAATTTCATATGTACTTCCTAATAACACTGCAAGTTATGCTGTGCAGCGCACATATAAATAATATGTTAAGTTGTGACTCATCACCTGACAATACAACAAAGACGATCTGCAGTTATGCACAAGGTTCCGATCGGTCCATTTGATAGACAAACTTAGTCATTTTGCCGATAAACTAGGAATTATAACAATGCCTACCTAAGTGATTAACCTCGGAAAAAAAAATGTTAGTATTCGCATCGAGCATCGATACTTAGTAGCACCTCAAGCATCCTAATCAAGAATAAACGTCACAAACGTCGTTGGTGGGACTCTACATAATTTACAGTACAGTAAAAAAATTAACAGCACCTATAAATCTACTAACATAGGTAGTAGAAAAAGTGAATAGCCACTTTTCAGGCTCTACTGATTTCAAAACGGAAATCATTGAAAATTCCGATGTGAGATTATTTTTCAATGTTGCAGGAAACGGTCAAAACCAAAGATGTAAAGGTATATGGAAAGAGAAGTTTAGTGTTCTGTTTATATCCTCAGTTTTATCATACGTTTCGTGAAGCCAACAAAAGAAAGTGGAAGCAATTGCAGTGGCCGTACTACACATGTATGTAAGCCGAGACGATAGAAAATCGATCTACCGCGATGAGTGTGTGCGATCCGCGGAGACTAAGTTACTTTCACACAAACCGTTGAATGTCGTTTCCAATACAAAACGGAATTTCAGGCGCGTTGCGTGCGCCCACGCGCCAATGTCAATGTCGGGCGGGATGTGCTAACAAACGTAACACTGAACATAACCACTGAACCGCTCACAGTATATCGATAGAGTTTATAGAGGTGCTATTATAGTATTCTAACCTCATATTACGACTTTATAGGACTATTTATAAGCAGCTTTTCCTGGGATATTTAAACCTTAAGAAAAGAAAACCCATCGAGAAACTTAAGAGTACACAGGTGCGTATCTATTTAGGTTTTAACACTCTAGAAATTTTAAAAAACAATAACTTTTTTAATTACTAGTTATGCAACAACATTATCTGCCAAGTGCTTGACGCAAACGCGAAGATCAGCTCATTTTGAAATAATAAAAACTACATCGCCTATGCAATCATACTTAGTCCGTTTTGTAATCTCAACTGCAAGCGCAGGCGTAGAGTATGTCCTCTATTTAATGACCCACCTTGGGATGATGGTCGTACATCTTTTCTCAATACGGCAATAGGTACTCGTACCTAACTGGCCCGGGGACTAATGTCAAAGTATATTAACAAAACTGAAATTATTTGTACCTATTTTGGAAGTTGGTTAGGATCTCATTGATCTTACAGAGGGCGATTCCATGATATACGTAACCTCAGAAAGCAAGAAAAAATCTGTTGGATCAAATTTGCGCGTGCCAAATTCTAGAATAACTAAGAAGCAATAATTAACTAATCTCACAACATTTTATCTCAACACTGTCGGCTATCTTACCACATCAGTCATCATAGAGCTTACTACATCTTACAAATCTCAACTGGTTCTCACACAAATAAACAATAAACATCAACACATCATTGTTATCATTGTTACTAGTAACTCGTAAAATAAAGGACGTTTTAAATTGTATGTACATATTACGTCATGGATTATTCATTCTTAGATAAGATTAAGTAGAGCCGCGTAATCGCGTAATAATTCGAAAAAATACACCTTCTTACATGGAATCAAATTGATAATTATTAGATTTATATCAAATTATATTCTATTACAATATATAACGTATGATTAATTACTTATTAATTAGAATTGATTTGTATTGAATGATATAAGTACTCGTTTAATATTGAATAAATCATGAAATGACATGCGTTTTATTAAAAATAAAAATTTTAATTTAATCAATTACGTAGGCAATTAGTATCTAGTGTGTTATAGTTTACGCACCGCACACGGGTCATAATATCCATACAGTGTTCCATTATATGCAAATATCAAAGGGCAAAAGCAAAGAATATGCAATAAGTAGGTACCTCTTGCTTTATTAAAAAGTGCTGGCAAGTTAGGTACATCTATTTTCCGCATTCAATTATTTCTACTGCTACCATTTTTTTTGTAGAAATTAGACTTTAATTACTAAATTAACAATAGACGACGTAAATTATTTGATTCATTTAGATGCAATGCTCTAGACAATGAAAAATAGTCTCCTTATGATTACGTACAAATACATACCTACGTCAAATGGTCCTTACAAGGATGTTCACTCTTTACGACTCACTTTGTATAACATTTTTTAAAGATTTAAGGCTATAGTTTTCACAAAACGTGACACTGAAATTATAATGTACTCGTAGCGTAGTAGGTACGAGTACATTATAATTTCATCAAAGTGCACCAACTAGACAAACCTTTGAAAATTTAATGGTCAGGTATTAGGTAACTACGCAAAGAAGTAATCAATGTCAGATGCGGATGGAACAATAGACAAAGCAATTTTTCCACACATTATTACGCTCACTAGTAATTTACTTATGTACAACTTTAAACTCAACATAACTACGAAAAGTTCGTTAATTATCACTTAATCAAACATTAAATACTTAATAATGTTACGATGTCTTTGTTGAAATAAATATCATGCAAGCATAACACCCAGCATTACTTACCTAACAAAGATTTTGTCGCGAAAACAACTTGTTACATTACTTCACAAGTCGGGCTACAAAAATGTTTGCAAGAACATTAGTTATGTTATAAATAGTGACAACTACTTACTAAAATGGTGTAATGTGTACACAGAGTTCTAAAATAATAAGGTTGCTACTTGAAGGACAATCATCATCTAGAATCAGAGTACCGTAGTAAATGTGACATGTCATTTAAGGCAAATTTCCAAAGGCTGCTTGAGGCCAATTCAAATAAATTAGACACATGTAGCAACCAACAAAATGTCAATGCTATTGCATTCAATGCAAACCTTCAATATCATAAAACATCCGATTAGATCGAAGAGCTCTTATAGGCTGTAAAATTCAACCTCGAAACAGCCGATAGAGTCACCGTTAAATCGACAATTTCGTAAGTGAAAAGTTAAAAGTCGGAAAGCTTTCTACAAAGTTTTAGTTAACTTTGAAAATGACAAGGTGTGTAAATTCGTAGCTTAAAATTGTATCTAAGTATTCTTATTTTTAACGAAGACAGTCTTAGAAAACACGTGTTTATCAACTAAATACTTAACAAAACCACAGTCGATAATTAATATACTAATGTAAACATTACTTGCAAAACAATAATATTGTTTATTATACGACCTGTAAAAGATTTACATTTCAGGGACATGTTGTACTTGTAATACAACATATTTAAATTTGCACTAACAAAAAGTTTTTTAAATTGTATTACGTACACAATAAGTATGTGAAAATATAGATTGGTCGTACTTGTACTTGCGCAGACGCAGAACACACGTCTATCTTGATCTTTATTTATTCCTGGCGGTTGGAGGCCTAGCTAATACGTAAGCAGATAGACTCCAGAGACGTCGTCAGAATGTCAATGCCACTTGGTCTCGGGCTTCCCCATCAGAGCTTGTTTCAGTGGACTGTGAGTCACCGGGTCAGTCTGACAGACATTTATCTGTTATTACAACTGACGCACTCGATTGTGACAAATTGTTTGGATATTGCTTTAAATGTTTATTGCTCTAACTTGGACAATAATTGCATATTTTTATTGACAAATAATTAAAGGTGCTTACTACGACTTATCTTAGCGTACCTATGTTTTTGCTTAATTATAAATTTTATAGATACGAGTATACGCAGGGGGGCGTAGCTACTAAGGGGCAAGGCGGGGCAGTGCCCCGGGGCCCCCAAGCTATTTCTCACATTTTCAAAATAAATAGAGAGAAATTCAAAAGCTTAATGTTAATAAACTTGATAAAACCTAACAAGTTTAGATTGCAGTGGGGCCCCATTTTTTTCATCCCATGGTTACCTAGCTACGCCACTGGATATACGACTATACGAGCAATATCCATTGAGAAGCTATGCAGCATCTAGTATGAGAAAAATTTGAATATTTAATAGGTAATATGGCTCAACTACATGCAAATCATCAGTATAAACTAGTTAATGTAGGTACTAAATGTAACCAACTTCGTACTTGGGCAAATGTTTAACTTTTTGTAAAAATCTAAACGAACACATCGCGTTTAACTGACGTTTTCCTTGTAACTTTTATGCCAGCTGCGTCTTCATTTCTTTAGCAGAGCAGGCTTCCATAGTCTCTTTGTTTGTTGAACCTGCTTAAATTACATTAAACGTCGCGAACAAGAATGTAAATAATTGTAATTCCAAGTACGACTTATTCCCACATGACGGCCGTGACGTGAACTCTCGGCGTGTTACATACAATCGGTGATTATAGAGCCTCGTAGACAATAATAGTCTCGAGAGCACTGACTATTGAAACCGCATTTGTCTGTAATGCACAGAACAGCAATCTGCGTCAACTTCTTCATTACAAAATTAGTCTATATTTTAACTCTTAACACATGCTTACCCCCAACAAAATAGTTTACAACAACGAAACAACGAAAGATGAAGCGGTAGGTATGCAAAGGATGATGGGCACAAATGTATGGAAAGTGGTACCCGCTCCAATAGCCATAACCAATATATATTTTAAAAGGCCTTTAGATGTAGGAAAATGTCTGCTATGGGGCCAGTTCTAATTCACGTTTTGAAAGCAGTAATTCCACTAAGTATTATAATGAAAGTATAACACAATCATCCATGTATACGAGTATGTATTATGACTACAATCTATTCATATAACTAAAAGAAGCATTGAAAAGGAAAGTATTATACCTACGATGAACTACCCAAGCTATTAGCCCTTTATTCGCTTTCATCATCATCATCATGATCATTTTAGCCATAGGACGTCCAGTTGAACATAGGCCTCCCCCAATGATTTTCACAATGGCTGGTTGGTGGCGGCCTGCATCCAGCGCCTTCCCGCTACCTCACAGATATAGATATACCTATATCTGTGCGCTACCTTTATGAGGTCGTCGGTCCATCTTGTGGGTGGAATTATTGGGTCTTGTGGGTTTATTCACTTTAGCAACCCATAATAAACCCCTTAAGAAGTAATAAAACTTTAACAAGGGGTTATTAATAAAAGTTACACCCTAGTTGAACTCTGGCTTAAATTGTCATTTGGTATGGAAATGTCATTTTAATCCAAGGTTCTTCCTAGGTGTAATTTTTTATTAATAAGGGGGTACCTAGTACTTCTTTAAATAAAAATATTTATTTCACAATCATCCCCATCAATAATTATAGAGTTAAGGAAGGATGCTGGAGCAGTAAACCCTTCCTGCCTCGCATAACCTAAGTACCATACGATGGACACGTATGATACTTCTTCTTCTTCTTCCTCGGTCCCTCACTGATGAGGATCGCGACCACAGATAGTGTTCCTCCACAGACTGCGGTCATAAGCTGTGTGGACCGCACGATGTAAACTCCCGCCCACCGTCTTCCTCACCGCGTCCGACCATCTCGTCAGTGCCCTGCCCCGAGCGCGTCCCTCTTCATACTGTATGATACTTAGGTTACACAAAAAGTATCTTTATCTTCGAACGCAACCAGATCTGAGGCTGGTGGCCATAGTAAATGTTGTTTGTCTTGGAAAGACCTTTCAAATGACACTACAAACATAACTATTGGAGCCGGGTACCATTCTGCAAAAAAGTATGTATATCTTCGTACACAACCAGATCTGAGGCTGGTGGCCATAGTAAAAGTTGTTCATCTTGGTAAGACCTTTCAAACGATACTAGACACATATCTATTGGAGCCGGGTACCATTTTGCCCATTGTCCTTTGTATTTACTAACATAAATAAGATGTGCGAAAATCGATATTGCATGATTATTTACAATATTCTCGAATATCTAAACTGGTTTTTAGTAGGTGAACAATTTTGAAAAAACCAAGAGATAATGAGAAACGGTGGAGGTAGAGACGAGGTGAGGGTTAGCAAACCCATAAAATAAATTTTAATGCAGTGAATTGTTTTATCGGATATCTATTTAAAAAATTTAAATGAAATGCATTTAACAATAATTAGGTGTACCTATGTAGGTACATTTAAATTTAGGAGCGGTAAATTAATCATCATTATTATTTTCTTCAAAACCATTGAAAATCGAAAAAGAATAATATTTTATATTTAGTGAAAAAGCTCTAGTAGTTTTCAACTGAAAAGCTTGGACTGAAATTCAAATACATATTTCTATTTCTAGTTATTGTTCCTTAAACCAGTTTTCTTTTAAGAAAAAGTATTCTTATACTTCCTTGGCGGTTTGAAAATACTCTAATTGATATAAAAAGATGGCAACCCAAGTATTGTGCACTTGGTAGCCACCGCGGGGCGACAGAGTTGTTCATTTCGCTGTTACATCACACGACGTGCAGCCAATGACCCACTTAGGACACGAGGCGATCGCTCGTCTAATGACATATGAATAATCATATTGCTTTGACATATCAAACCGCGTGGGCTCATCCTTTCCAAGAGTCTCAAGCCTCAGTCTTGGCATATACCTACTAACGAGATACCTAGTTACTTTGTAGGTGTTAAGTAAAATTATTCACGCTTATCTCGCCTCAGCGGCCGTCGCAGACCCTACCTAGCGCGCAGTCTACGACTGGTGGCGAATGTTGCAATAAATGCATTCGAGTTGCTCGGCTACCTGCGGCCAGTTGAAACCAAACAAATTATATATCAATTTACATTCATATAATCATGCATACACAATACTATACAAAGGCAAGATATGTGTTTCAACTATGTCAGAGGAATGAAAAAAATAGTTAATGTACTGTTTAAGATGTTTTGTGAAAACCGTTTCGTAGTGACTTGTTGCCGTATTACCAAATTAACATTCCTTCGTATTTTCATGATACCCATTGATGACTAATTTAATCAGGTAACAACTTTATCGCACTATTGATTTGAAGATAACATCTTTCAATACGTGAACTTCAAACATTAACTATCACGTTGCTTTGACAATGGACGTGCAAACACGGAGAATTCATAATCGGATTGAGATGCATACCCATGCATAGGTATGTGGGATTTTTTTACCAATATTTTTGTAATAAATTGCAATAAAATCTAGGTCAACTTTTCTTAAAACCTAGTTCATTGCACTCACTTCAGTAGATTATAGTTAAACCAACTACAGCGATTCTTCTATAACGACCGTTTTTTGCTGGCGCGTTTTACGCGTCTTTTTATTGGCCTTGAACCTAAAATAAATGTTGCAAAAACGTCAAACTTTTTAATGTAGGGTCTAACTTACTTTAGGAATATAATAAGAAATTTTGGAAATCTGACATAACATTACATACAATTTCCTAAGCTTTGAATTAAGGCGTAGGTCAAGCGAGGCTCAATGATCTCTACTATATTTACAAATAAAGTCTTAATTAAAAGATAACACAATCGGTTAAGAAATATTACTTATAAGAAGACATTTTTTTTTATAAATAAGGTATAAGCAATGGTTACGTCTTCATTATAGGTGCGCTATTATAATATTATAATGTAGAGATGCGATGATCGGCTTGAATCTGGTGACGTACCTATATATTTACGGACACACGCACTTCATTTTATTTATAGTTAATATCTAAATCAGTACGACACCTGTTTCGGCCTTAACTAGTCTACTATAGAAAAGCGGTATTTCTTGTAAGTAGGTAAGCAAAGTAAAGGTAAGGTAGGTACCTTATTCTTTTGAATTTTATACTTTGACGTTCTGTCTAGTAACCTACTAAATACCTACTTATTTATAAAAATCACACTAATCAAATATTTTCATTTATCTCATGTTCTTAAAAATCATTATCCGTCATAGGAGACAAGAAAAACTTATACAATATTATACACGAGGTATGACAATTTTAGTGTTAACTCGGTTGCCGTACCTACGTAAATATTACAGATCTCCAACCTATACTATCTTATCGGTGGAATCAAATAAACGACGTGCCTAAACTAGGCCACTTGTATTGCAACCAGACATGACAAGATAAAAATATTTTAAATTACTATTAATAACGACTTCTCACTCACTTATTCGCCGACACATAAATTTAAGTAATAATTCATCTCGTTTGTAAAATTAACATTTAAAACTGAACCTTGAAATTTAAAGACGACACTTGCTACATTAAATTAATTTTAAGACTCGTATCTCTCATTTCATTCTGCAACATATATCGCAGTCATTCGATACTACTAATATCACGTTAGGTCATCTGACCCGATAAAATAAACCATTTAAACAATCGTATAAATATTGTCTCTAAGTCATTGCTCTGGGTTGAGGCGTAGTGTTTGCGTAAAGTACCAACATACTATAAAAGTAAGTAATCAACATTCATTCATTTTCATGATCATTTTTCTATAAGCTTAATTATTTTATCCATGTTAGTTAATAACATAATGTGTAATCTTACAGAGTGAAAACTATTTTATAGCTTTAGCAACTAAGTACTTAGCCAATTTTACCTCGTGTAGAGTTCAAATATAAAAATCTGCTTTCAAAAGATGAATAAAAATGGACTTTACTAAATTATTGGAAATAATATTACTTACCTATCTATGTAGCATAGCACTTTGTAGGTATGCAACACATAATGTAGGTATCTAATCTACCTGAGTAAACGTTTTCAGAAAGTGATGGTATGTCCTCAAGTTACAGTGACTTTACTATATAACGTCACCCGTCAGTAACTGACCGCAAAAGATACTTTGAATACTTTCAAAATAAAAGGACAGATAGTTAGTTGCTAAAATAATATTTTTTAAGATTTCTTAAATAGTTGGTCTACGTCAGAATTAATTATGTTCCCTTTGCGATCTTTATTATTGCACAGACAGGATTAAACTGTAAATAAAAAACTTCGTAGCACCCGTAGCACGCTACGTAGTAATGTCTACGGAATCCGACCACTACGAGAGTACTACGACCAACCTACCGGCCAAAAGTCAAAAATACTTCTATTATCCTATTCCAACTTTTCACTTTTCTATTTCCCGGTACCTTCTAAGACATTAGGGCTGGGTTACACCATCTTACTTTAACTTTAACAAAGGTCAAAAATCTATTTTGCGTAACCCTGCAAAAAGTCCTAATAATAATGTTTTTTCCGTCCTAAACAAATAATAAAGTGTTGCTTATTTTTTCAGTGCGACATAACACTGTTTTTTTTTTTGTTTCAGATATTCGAGCAGCCAAGCTGTAGGCGAAATTGCCTCGGATTCCTAGTTTTAGTTCACAATGTAAGTGTCAATATAATATGTATGAAAAACCTAGTACCTACCTACTTATTTGGTTACCATACCAAAGAATAATACCTACAGCTTTTAGAGTAAGTAGATATTATGTAATATACTCAGACACAGAAATTAAACAAAGGTAGGTCTGTTGTACCACAATATTAATCACTATTTTATTTATGACCTTGACCTTGACCTAAAAAGTAGTCTTATCTAATTCTTATTCATGACGTAAGTAGGTATTCTGTGTCTGATAGTATTCCATTCCATAAAGCAAACTATCTATTTTATTGTTTACTAAATTGATTTGTATCTATTAACCTATCTAATTTCTCAAACAAGCCTTTACTGGCGGACTTAATGCCATCAACATTATTGTCTGGTAAATCACCAGACAATAATGTTGATGGCATTAAGGTGATTTCTATTTAAGATTTTTTAAATGTTTTCAAAACAAACAAACTTAGACTAAAACCATTAGTCTATATTTAGGCTAATGGAATTGCCTTTTGCGTTGTAAATTCTCAAACCGTTAATATTTTTTACTACTCAACTCAAATTATACCTCCTACTATACCTAAGTATAAATAAATTAAAATAATAAATATAAATCCATTCAGTGTAAAAACCATCGCGCGCCGTTTTTCACACGATAATGATTTTTCTCATAAAATTTTTAGCGTTTTGTGCAAGTCGTAAGAAACGCGAGCCTAGCCTCGGGAGTTGGGACTCGTCTTCGACAAAGGCTGAATCCCACCTCGAGCAATGCCGATTCGACTTTACATAACATCGTATCCTTGTACTATTTCGTCGCTGATCTGAGAATTGACCGCCTTGTGCACTGTGGTCTCCCCTCCTTCCACCATGCATTGACATGACATCACTATTGCCGAGCCGATTACGCCATCTATCCTGTCTAACTTCAATCACTAGTTCAGTCGAAAAATCCTATGGGAGATGTTAGCTAACCTATTTTTGTGATTCGATTTTTTGGATATTTGTTAAACAATCATGTTTAATGTGTTAATGTGACAGAAATCTTATAAATATGTATTAGTTTTTAAATAACGCGTGTGCTGCTTACCTCTTAGTCTAGGTATAGCAAAAACTCGATCCTCCCTTGTCACTACTTCGGGATATTTTATTACAAAGTTCACTTGTTTCAATTAAAATTATTATCATTTTTCAGACTTAACCACTATGGCGCTAATACTACAATACATAAATGACATGCACGTAATAATGGACAAATATGGAGGTAAGTTAAATCCTGGTCACTTATTAATCTACTAGTGCAATACTAAATAACCTATCAGTTATTACTGTTTTTCTCGCTAATTCACTTATCCTTTTTAATAATAAGTATTTAACTTTACAAAGTTTTTCTAAATAAACTGTTCTTACCGGTAAAAACAACAGGTTAATTAGTGGTTTCAAAACTACACAATATAAAGTTAATATTCAACTACCTAGCAGAATAATAATGCTTTAAAAGGTTCTTTTATTATTTTAGGAGGATTTAAACTCGTAATTTTAATGGCGATAATCATCTTGAGTCTATTATCAGTTATTAAGAAATAAAATTATTTATTGTTGATAATTCATGAATACTACTACCCTCTGACCAATATTACCTCTCTGATGTGAGTTTATCATAGCTTTTTACATGAAAGTTCACAAACTGATATCCCATTATAATATCAATTTAAATGGCCTGTATTTACAGTTTACACGTAACCTGTTTGTCCAGTTTCCTAATTGTTTTTTGTTTTCAGATCCTCGGACAAATCCATGGTTCCTAATGAGTTCTCCATTTCCTACATTAATAATTTGCTTAAGCTATATTTATCTAGTCAAGGTGAGTCTAATTAATTCACAAAGCAGAAAAATATTTATCGCTGCATTAAAAAAATAGATCAAGAATCACTTTTTTGGGTTACGTCTTGACTGTCTTTAAATTAAATAATAAGAATTTTTTATTTTTACAGGTTATAGGACCCAGGTTTATGGAAAACAGAAAACCTTATGAATTAAAAAATCTTTTAATAGCATACAACTTTATCCAAGTCCTGTTCAGCACGTGGCTATTTTATGAGGTGAGATATATTTCTAATTTCCATGAATATGAAATTTAATCATCTTTTTTAATAATCAGTAGAGATGTTAAGTATGGAAAAATAAAATTAATAATCCCATTAAATATTATGGGATATCGATCACTTATTAAAAGCAGTAAGTAATTTTTATTTCATAATTTGTAAACTATTCATGACTAAAAATAAATATAATAATGTTTTTTTGTTTGTTTCAACCAAAGTTGAACTAGCGAGTATTGCTTGTTACTGTCATTTATTGTCATATTATTATACTAATGAATTACACACTTAATGTTACGATTGAAATTATTCTAATGGAAAAATAGTCATTGCTGTATTCTACTTAGTAGATTAGAGTAGCTCTTAACTAATGAGAGTAGCTCTTAACTAATGCACAGTTAGATTTGATTTTCTTCACATGCAATAACTGAATAATAATATGTAACAATGTTACCTTTCCATAACATTATTTTTAGTGATTTTTAATATGATTACCTTCTAAAACAATAGTTTATCTAACTATCCTTTTGTGTTTTAAAGAATGATGCTTGATTAAACTTTGTTTTTAATTTTAAATGCGCTACCCAGAGTTTGATGGGGGGTTGGCTGAAACATTACAGCTTTCGGTGTCAACCTGTGGACTACTCAGACAATCCTATAGCCAATAGAGTAAGTGAAAACCTGGTGTTACTACACCTCAAGAATTGGCAAATATAAGAACTAACAGCTCTTCACTGTACATAGCCATAGTTAGTTTAAGCATTTATTCACAGGTACATAACCTTGTATATAGCTTACCAGAGGTACAGGCGGCATCAGCGACTGTAAAAGTGATCGTATAAGTTCCAAGTTGTCCGCTTAGTTGCAAGACTAACAGTAGCGCCAACTACTCCACATCATAATAGTTTATTGTGGTGGATAACACGTCAATTACATGCAATAAACATGTGTTGACCATGTAAATATACAAATAACTAGGGTGAGGTGACGGCATATTGTTTCAGATCGGGGCATCAGGCTGGTTCACAGGCAGGTATAGCTATCAGTGTCAGCCAGTCGACCACTCCAAACATCCACAAACAATGAGGGTGAATTATCAATTTAGTTTTTTATACTATCCCCTTTTTTTAACTCATTAGCCAAAAGATCTTCCATGATCCCCTCTAATATCCTTTTCATACTATGATGCACATTTTTGATAAACTTTTTTAACAAGCTTTGACTTTTTAGCAAACGCTTGTTGATTGTAATTTGTTTTCCCTTAGCTCAGAAGTAAAACATTTGACAAATCACAAAATAAACATTACATCAATTTCGCCTTCTCAACATCCCTCTAGGATTTTATTGAAGTTAATATTAGTTTACATAACACTTAAAAATTGTAAATCCAAAATTAATCCTTAACCAGGCTCTGGTATCCACAGAGCCCACATCAATTTGAACTTTATGCTGTGAAGATATAGTTGAAACCAATTAATTTTTATGGTTAAAAACAGTTGAAACTATCCACAAATTGACATTAAAAATACATTATATAATTGATATACAGTTACATAATTTAATTGTATAAACCAGTTAACTTGCAAGTATTGCGGAATATTATAATAAATTATTAATTTAATTCGCCCATGAAAATAATGTACAGCCATCAAAAATACACTCATACATCTTCATTTCATCCATCAGTCCACAAAACTTCACAGAAGAAGTACATAAATATCACAACTCATGCATTAACAATAGTAATCTAACAAAATTTATGAAACTTACCTACATTCACATTGTATCGCCAATACTAACGAGCCACATTTTATATAATTTAAAATTAACTGTCTGTGACTGCATATCATTCAAGTACTCGCTTTGAATTTTATTTGGTACCATAAATACAGAGATAAGAAATAAGCATGCACAGACAGTTAAAAATACCAACTTATAATTTTTAATTATAGTTTTACTATATCTTATAATGATTTAATTCATTTTATTTTTGATGAAAATTATGTACTAACTATTTTCTGCACTTTTCAGATGGTCAACGTTTGCTGGTGGTATTATTTCTCAAAATTCACAGAATTCTTTGATACGGTAAGCAAATGTTCGATTTACAATTTAATTAACTTTTAGTTCTCATAACATTTATCCATAAATTAACGTTTACTAAAATCCGGTCGCCGAGCAGATAGAATTTCGTCCAAAGACCCCAAGCTAGCCATCCTTATCGTTCGCGTGTAATTATATTGCTGTCGCGACCGTATGACGGGCGGCCGCAGTGAGTACCTTGGGGTCATTGGACGAAATTATATCTGCTCGGCGACCGGACTTTATAAAAAGGTTTTGTCAAACAAAACACTGACCAATGCTCTTTATTTAATTTCATCAATCGTCGGCAGATCTTCTTTGTGCTCCGAAAGAAGTTTGACCACGTGTCAACGCTGCATGTGATCCACCACGGCGTGATGCCGATGTCGGTCTGGTTCGGCGTCAAGTTCACGCCGGGCGGCCACTCCACGTTCTTCGGGCTCCTCAACACCTTCGTCCACATCATCATGTACTCGTACTACATGCTCGCAGCCATGGGCCCCCACATGAGGCCATACTTGTGGTGGAAGAGATACCTCACCACCCTGCAAATGGTGAGTCAATAGAGATAGAGAGATGCCAACTAATGTGCTGAGTTCGAAACAAAAAAGAAAGTAAAGCAATCAAAATATGTGCTCCACTGTTATATAAGTAGGTACTCAACGTTCGAATAATCTTTAGTACTCAATTTAGTACTACGCAAGCAATGTAAACTGTTTACATTATGACGTCGCTGCTGTCATCATTGCTGTCACGAGCAATGTGTTATAGATGACCCACGCTGAACTGTCCCACCAAACTCAATGACAGGGGGGCGCTACCATCGTTCAACTATAAATGGTTTCCAACATGGCAAAAATCTGAACCAGCGATCCGGTATAGACGGTGGCGCCCCACTGTCAATGTCATCGACAGGACAGTCCAGTATTTTGGAACTATATGCCCAAATGGCCCCGCCCCCTTGTCACATCTCCCTTTAGTTTCTGTGATCTGTGGGTGAATCCTAAATTTTCCATCTACAACGCTTCCGCGCTCCGAGAATAGTATAATAGGACTTGATGTAACTTAGTGATGTATTTTTTTGCGTAATTAACTGTAAAATAGAATAGTTGGAACGAGCCGGCGATTGTTCCGCTCAACCTCCAAAGTTATAGTGCAATGATTTAATTGCTGTAGAAAGGTCATCGCAGCATCGGTGACGCACGTCGGAATCACCTCGCCTCAAATCAGAGCGTCGAAAGTAATAAGTGATGACATTGAAGTTCGAGGCTGTATGATAAATGAGACTAAAATGCAGGAAAATTATTTTAAAACACTGATACGATATTTAAATACTGACCCCAATATGATTAATTTAATTTAATTATTTTTTATGAGGATGTTAAAAATCCATAAAGCAGACATTTTATTTTGAAATGACGTTCTGTATTCTTATAGAAAACAAAAGACTAGCATTATTTTGCTGAACAATATTTTATTTATTTTGTAATGGGTTTGTGTAATGGCTAGTGATGTAATGTCATCGTTTATGTGTTAACAATAAATTAATTAAGCCTCGCTCCAGTCGCTTTCTATTCCAAGGCCGTTGGTTACTTACATGGTCAGATGAAATAGCTAATTAAAATTTGGAAAACCATTTCAATATAGCAGATAAGCAATCTTAACATTAGTTACAAAATGATATCCTACATGTCTCTAATGATTCGTTTTTTTACTTTCCAGGTGCAATTCGTAGGAATAATGGTGCACGCATTCCAGTTATTGTTCATCGACTGTGACTACCCGCGGGCCTTCGTCTGGTGGATCGGAATGCACGCAGTCATGTTCTTCTTCCTCTTCAAAGACTTCTACAACCAGTCTTACTCTAAACCTAAGGTAATTATCAATATCATTCATCCAGCACTTGATAAAAGTAAAACAATTTGGCCTCAAGATAATAGATAGTGCTTTCATAAATTGATGTTATCTATGCAGGAGATCCGGTGTCGGAAATATTTGCATATTTTTGAAAGGACATTCCTTATGCATGTTTATATCGCCTCTCACTTTCTTCCACATTCGTCCATTAAATTATTCCGCTCTAACTCTATCAATAGAGTTAAGTAGAGACAAAGAGCATATTAAATAAAATCTTCCGACAATTTTCACACAGCGCTAGCTAGCAAAGTAAGCAACTGCATAACACATGCATATAGCATGTGTTATGCACATGCATATAGCATGTGTTATGCACATGCATATAGCATGTGTTATGGGTGCTATAATAACGAATATACTACTTATTATACTTTTTAAATACATACATATTATAAATTAAAATTCATCATTTCAATTTCTGCCCGGCCGGGAATCGAACCCGGGACCTCTCGGCATAGTAGTTAAGTCCTTTCTGATTTTTGAACCACTAAACCAAACGGCCGATAAGAATAAGAATAAGAAATTTATTCATAATGTTCATTACATGTCAAATTTTCAATATATTTTCTTATTAACCTTTAACTACTGACGTGGGGGCCTCTCAGGCCTTGCAAAAGTCAAATTGTTGAATTTCTCCTCTCCCACGTGCACGACACACCCGAATCTTTTAGTACCTTCGAGTTTCATTGCGCCGAGGCTGTCAACAACGGTGCACGTGATTGCACGCGCAATTTTAGTGGGTAAATTAATTTTAAAGTTTCTTGTGGGCCTCTCCGGCCCCCACCTCAGTATTGGCGTAACTTTTTTTGTCTATAGTTTTCATTTAATTGTCGTCTTTTCTTGAAATAATTTGAAAAAATCTATAATATGGAGCCCACAGTACGTCGTCCGAGAGAAAGCGGTATCTCGGAAGTAAAAATAACCAGCACTTAACGAAAAATAGAAAAATAGTAGTTTTTGGCATGAATGCTAGGAAATGATAAGCCTGTACCTGTCTATCAAGATTTAAACGATGAAACCAAGTGCCATACATGTATTTTGAAGATTCGAATGAAATCTACATTTTAAAAACATGTATGGCTTCCTACACTGAGCAAAGCAAGTTTATCCAGACTGTGTTTAATTCGCACTATTTGATGTGTATAATTTTTTTTCCCCTATTTCATATTAGGATAACTGATTTATCATTAGCTAAAAAGACTATTGAAAATTAAGATTCTAAGTTCATTTGTTGAATTTATGAATATTTTTCATGATAACTTTGTGAATCATGATTTCATGAGATTTTTGCCAAAAATGCTACATGTTTTCTAAATATTGAAATAATACGTACTTATTAACAAATAATTTACATAAAAATCGTTTTATTGTATTTAAATATAACCATTATTAATAATTATTAAACATAAAACCCTAAAAAGATTATATATTTTTAAATAGAGGCACACATATATACGGGCCTCTCAGGCCCCCACGTCAGTGTTTACGTGAAATTAAATCCACCTCAGTAGCTAAAGGTTAATCATAAATATACATACAACATATTTGATATTTATCTTTATTAAAGAAACATACAGCCTTGTTTGACACATGCAGCTTAAAATTAGGTGGATGATACATTGGCCTTTAAAGTTTCTAAGTGTATATTTGAAGTTTTCGTGATTATTCCAGGTGCGTGCGCGTGATCGGTCACCGGCACCAGTGAGCGCGGGCGCGGTGGCGGGCGCCACGACGCTGAAGGAGGCGTACGCGAACGGCACCCGCAACGGCTACAGCAACGGGCACGGCCACGGCGTCGCGCGCGCGCGCACCGTGCTACCCGCCGGCAACTGACGCCGCGGCCCGGGGCCCACCGGCAACTGACGCCGCGGCCCGGGGCCCACCGGCCGACCGCACGCTCCGGACTCGCGACCCCCCGACGGTTGACGTTAGCGATAAATGTGATTTTTATCTAGTGTACATACGGTTAGACGGTACGGTGTAAATTTTTATTTTAAATATAGTGTAGGTAGATTTGTGATCGCATAGCGTTTGTACTCTGTCAGTTCGGCGATGATGCTTCTAGTGTTAGGACGGTGCGGCGGTGCTCGCGCTCGCGACCTGAGTACCTTGCCTTAGTTTGAGTTACGATGCCTCGCGGCGAGACGGCTGACCTGCGGTCGCTGACCGATGCCTCGCAGCGATGCGACGGCTGACCTGCGGTCGCTGACCGATGCGATTAGTTCAATGTGTTGTCTCGACACGTTATTGTTTCAAATGCAACATTTTTTGTTGTTATACGTTGACTTTATTATACCTGATGAATGAATATTATTGTTTTTATCGTATTTAAGTACAATAACTGTATTTTACTTCGAACGTTGATTCGCAATGTAGTTTTAAAATGTAACACTAAAGCGGTTGTGTTGTTTATTTATTTTGTTTAATTTATCTCTTATTTAATACCAAAATTATGTATATATAAGATCAAATTAACGGGTTTCTTAGAATTAGCTATCATGTTCTTCCTTTATTTATAGTCTTCCGTTTTTCTTTTATGTACTTACCAAATTATACGGTGCTTTCTTCCACCAAACAGTGTTGTCAGATTGTAATATTAAGCATAAACTGAGCTCGCCACTTTTATACTTTTTTTTTTCAATTTTCAATGAAATCGGTTTATGTACCTATTGTAATTTTTATACAAAGATATGCAAATAAATACATAAGTATAATTAATATAACATTTGTTGTTTATTTTTCTGTGTTGCAGTAACAGGTTGATCATTTGAGCTGAAGCTGATATTATTAATAAATTCCGCTTATAATTAATTTCTCTCCAGCTCCAATGAATCGGCCAACTATCACCTAGCACCTTTAGCTCTTTGTACACCAAAGTTTGATTTGTGATTAAAGGTTTGTGCAATAAAATATTTTTTTAACAGAAACAATTCATTAATTTTATTAAGTATCAGATCGACTTGCAATATTTATAATATTTAAAGTAAACATAAATCGTAAAAACAAAATATAATATCGAATAAGCTTAGTCAATGGAAATAGTAGGAGATTCTAAGTATATTATAATATTGTAATTCATGTTTTATGTAAATAGTGATGAAACTTAAATATAGGAATAATTGTGCACAAAATTTAAAGTTTTGTCATAAGATATTAAGTATAATATACCCATTTCCAATAAATAAATCTGCTCTATGATGAACTAGACGACGTGCGCGTATATAGTGGGGGGCCGTGCCCCTCCTCCAGGATTTTGGGCTACCCATTTGAAGATGCCAGTTTGTAGAATCATGACATACCAGGGGCCAGCCCTAAAAATGACCCTAAATACGATGCTAGACTGCTAGGACCATTTTACTTCAATTGCTTCTACTTTCTATAACTTTTTTAGTTCATAACAACATTACATTACACAAAAGTGCTAATATTACATGCAATTGGAAGACTAGTTACAAAATAATCCCTAATTATATTGTAACATTTACAAAAAAATCATACAAAAAAATTTAAAATAGATTGATTGGTAGTATAAGATCTTTAGGATTAGACAATACAATCTATTTCGTAAATGCGAGGCTTGGCAGGTACATTTGATCGTTAGGTAACTATTAAGTACTGCCTGCTTAATTGTTAAAATTTGGCTGCCACCTATTCTGCATATTAGCTGGGACTTGTTTCAAATAGATTTGGCACAGCGAAACCCAAGATTTCCAGCAGAACTGTCTTCTGTATTGTGTGATCTTGCTGAGCATCGGTAACGGTAGCAATATGATCGATGACATAGGTATGACCCACCCTTTTTTACTTTCTCTTTTGGCTGAAACAAAAATGATATATTAGCTATACAAAAAACATACCTACACGAAAATTTGTTGAATTAATTCAAGTTTCTTACAAGTTCTTTTGACCAGGGATCTTCAGTCCACTCCCAAACATTTCCTGCCATGTTATGAAGTCCAAAACCATTTTCAGGAAATAAATCAACAGCATTTGTGCCAATGAATCCATCTTTAGCTGAATTATGAGTGGGGAAAGTACCCTGCCAGATGTTTGCCCTGAAACAAAAACATAAATAAAAGAAAAAGAATATTCCTGTTCAAGATTAAAATTAAAAGATTTTTAATAAATTGCTTACATGTGTTTTTTATTTGGAAATAGTTTGTCACCCCAAGGATATTTGGTGTTGCGTTGTCCACCGCGACACGCTGCCTCCCACTCAGCTTCCGTTGGGAGACGGGCTCCTCTCCACTTACAAAATGCTTTGGCATCTGACCATGACACATGTGCCACAGGGTGGTCCATAATATCTGTGAACAAAAGGGACATAAATGCTACATTACAAATTACATAATGTTGCTGACAGAACTTTGTTACACCTACCTGATATCTCAGAATCAGGCCCGTGAGGATGTCTCCAGTTTGCGCCCGCTACTTTATACCACCAAGGCGCCTGTACAACTCTAAAATCTTTTAGTTGATCCTTAAATGTATTGTTAAGAAATAATGTAAATACAAAACTATCTCCAAAAACTTCAGCTTCAGTCTTATAATTTGTTACTCTGGCAAAATGATCAAAATCTCTATTTGACACCTCGTATTTATCTAATAAGAATTTGCTTAACTTCACCATCCTTTTTGGCCCTTCTTTGTCTGTCTCAATAGCGATGTCGTCTGTGCCAACCTGATATTCACCACCAGGTATGAGCAACATATTTTCGTTTGGAATATCTTTTGGATCAGTTAATTCGCTATTAGAATGACACTGCTCCAAGTTTTTATTTATAGATTCTAAAAAGTTGTTCTCAGCAGAGTACTTACGACCCTCATCGAAAGCATTGCAACCACAATCACTTTTCTTCTCAAATGTTTGTACGAATTGTAGCAGTAGACAAATAGTCAAAATATAGTAAAACATCGTTAGATTTCTTAAAAATTATGAAAAATATTATTATCAAAACATTCTATATAAACAACAGCTGTTATCAATCAACGTCAAAATTCAAATCAAAAAACAGCTGTCAGTTCTGTCAAAGCTACTATTTTACCGTTTTTACGTAATGTTAGGCTTTGAATAACGACTTTTATGCCACGACTTAAAAAAATTGTCTATGGAATTATGAGCACCCATCCTTTCTGATATAAATAGCTGCATCTTACAGCCAATGAGGGCAACCATTTAGTCTGAAAGTGCCACAACTTATAATATTGTGTTCTCCAGCGCGCGCCTTACTAATCACAAAGTAAGGTTCTTCCCATATCTGTGGGTTCCTCCGTCCTAGATCTCGTTTTTGTCAAGCGCCAGTGGCGCCAACTAGTAATCGCATAAAATACTGCAGGTAGCCCGGGTAGCTATAATGAGCTCTTCAAGTTCCGAAGAAGTTGGTCTTTTGAAAAACTGGGTTGTATTCAGAATTGTATTTAGACATACTCTCTCTCATCTGTGTTCAGAATGTCACATGCCCATAAAGGATTGGGTTGGGGAAGCGCTGTATGTTGTGTCCAGCCTAGGAATTGAACTGTATGAATTGCGTAGATGGAAAGTATCAGGGAACCCTATTACAATAGCGTTAACGGATCCAGATGCCCAATTTCTAAAGATAAAATAAAACATTACTTCGGTAAATGAAAATTTTTATTTAACCAAATATAATTCTATAAAAGAAAGAGAATAGTAAAAAATAAAAAGTGAATTTTAATCCCTTCCGGATTAGCACAGTGTAAAACGGCCGTGGTGGTAGGCTGAAAGAGAAATAACCATTATAAAACTCTCAGTCATAATGACTTCAATATCCTATTGCTATTAAAAATAGTTAAATCTAGATTGGCCCCTTAATTTAAAACGTTTTGTGCTTTAATTATGTACTCCTCACCTTTGGGAACTTTCAAATATTTTATTAGAAGAGTTTGTGATCAGTTTGATGATCATTAAAAAAATTTAGCCACTGAAAATAAGAAATAAATTTTATTATAAATCAGTCGTACACACTCAAATTCTAATTAAGTTGCCAAAAAATACCCTACAATCCTATTAATAAGTAATTTAGTAAGCGGTTCATTAATTCAACTTTTCCTTCCAGGAAGGTATTTAATTTAGATACACTCTGCCAGTTACCAACTGAATAATTGACCGTATGTACGACCGCATTCTAACATTAAAATTTAGCTACTAAGTAGGTACTCAAAAGTACTAGTACAATTTTTTCTTTACACTAGTTACTTAAATTAACTACGACTGAACTTAAATATATTTTTTAAAATAGATAACTTACAATAACAGTGGTACAATGTCTTCTTGTTTCATTTTACCGTAGTATTTCATTATACCATCTACATGACCCATTCCCACAACGGCCAGTACCCGGGGACCTTCAGGTACTGCAATATAAAAAGGAAAAACAAATTAAATAGTTATACTTATACGTACTTAGTAAAGTTATGTAGGTGCAGTTCGCCCGAAAAAGAAATGTAGCCTTTTTGGAAAAATTCTTTTTAACTGCATTCACCTAACGCGCGAAAGTGGTTGGTATCAGAAATTAATGCATTCACTTTTAAATATTACCAGTACGAACACACTCCTGAATAGAATACGCTAGACATTTATCACGTTCGTCAACGAACACGTGGAATATTTTTTTGAAAGCCGGGACATCTCTTGTGATCTCTTCAAACTGTGCTTGCACGAAATCTTTGTCTTTGTATCTCTCCAATTGCTGTTTGCTGAAATGAAACAGAGATTAACTATTACTTTCCTTATAATTATTGCATTTAATGTACTGTCAACGACATAAACCTCGACTAAGCTACTCTACTTTACAGTCATCTAAATTCCCCAGGCTACCCATTTCTTAGAGCTGTAAACATAATCTAAATTAAAAATTAAAATATTTACTCTAAAGGCTTCGGATTTGCTGTAGTCAGATGGTACAAGACTTGGCCTAGCTCATATACACTCAAGGATTGAAATGCTCTTGCTATAGTTATTTGAATTGGTCGATCGCCCAAGAACAACTTGCATCCTGGTATTTTTTTCATCTGGAAAATAGAAAAGAAACAAGGAATCATTTTAATTAGTAAGGAAGATTTTTTGACTGAGAAATAATATTTGAAGGTACTTTTTTACCTCGTGATAAGCTCTTCGAAATTCTCCACCCGGTGCGACGCCTAGCTCTTTCGCAATATCGGCGTAGGTCTTGAGTAGCATAGCGTGTAACATACCGGATACAAAGTTTTGTCCTTTAACTGCTTCCCTATAACATAATAAAACAAGTGTAGGTACTATTATACATAGTGCACTATTGAAAGACCACGTACGCAACAACAAATTCTTTAAGCCGACACGATAGAGCGTCTTTGTGTTACTCGGCGTCGGCGCTTTAATAACACCGTGCCAACCTATGTATAACATAACTTTTATCATACTATATACTCACTTCATTTTGCGGGCATCAAAATTTTTGGCATCTTCCAAAAATTTCTTATCGTCCAATTCTAATAACGACACTCTTTGTCGACATAACTCCACAAGAATTGCATTTGGGTTTAAAACTCGTACTATCTGGAAACATACAATAATTACGATGGTTTATTATGATAGCTTTTATAAATAAATTAATATCACTGTTATATAAATAAAACCTCATTACCTGGGAAACATCTTCCACTGACTGCTTGCTGAAATGCACTGTGCCCAGTAACACAACTGTTGCTTGCTTATCATTTTGTAACAGAGTTGCTGAAGATGGTAGAGGTATATCAGAATAGTTTCTTCGGGAAAGTGTTGAACATAGAGCTGAAAGTTAGAGGGTAAAATTAAAAAAAGCACTATCGCCTGAGCAAAAGCGCCTTACGAATATAATTTAGCAAAGTCACAACTACCAATTTATATTACGAGAAGTAGGCACTTACTGTTTAGTTTTTGATGCTGTTTACACAATGCAACGGTTTCAAGACTTTTGCTGAACTGCCTAACAAAGCAACATACTTGGTATCTCATATTTCGCTATGTAATTTTGATTTATTGGGAATTTGGTCATGTTAGTACAAAACATTTTATTTGGCTTGAAATTTAGAAATCCATTATTGCTCCAATCTGTCCATATTGGATTTTGATTTGTCAAAGTGTTTGTTTCGTTTGCTGTTTGTCATAACAAATTACTTGTCACATTTTTATAATGAGTTCACACTTAATACTTTTATAATAACTTGAAAAAAATCGAATTGGCTAAGGCGGTTATCACACTGCGCCGCGCTCCGCCTCGGAGCGCGGGGCGACAGATTTAATAATTTGTATGCAAGTACCTCAGTTTGTATAGAAAACACGCGCGGCACTTCACACTGACAACGCGTCCGCGCGCGTGATTTTTTATATGAAAATCACGCGCTCCGCGGCGGAGCGCGGCGCAGTGTGATAACCGCCTAAGGTGGGAATCGAACCTACGACCCTTCGCTTCCCGGGCGAGTTCACTTTTAGGTTTACACAAAATTAATGGCCATCGGCAAAGGGGTTATTAATATTGCTGAATATACGTCGCTGCAAACTTAAAACTTAGCTGTAAATTGATAAAGTATATTTTGACTTGTAACAACCTTTACACGCAAAACTTAGTATAGTTTGTAAATCAAGTAACCCAAGTTATACATAGTGATGAAAGATTATATTATTATGAACGGAAAAAGAAAGAAAATGACTTTTATAATAACACTAAATTTATTTTAATATAATATTATGACAATAAAGATCAATTTTCACACACACTAATAACGTCACATCAACAAGCACACTAATATTACGTTCTATAAACTCGTATACCTTAGTCTAACCAGGCCGACTATACTCATTGCCGCTTCTTTATACTTATACACACATTATACAATATTATGTGATAAATCTATGACCTAACTAAAGGCAACGCATATTCCAAGCGAATTTAATCGCACTATAAACATTATTATCGAGCATAGTAAGAGAAAAACATTTGAAACAGTGTCTTCGCATATTTATATAAAAACAATCTACACTCGCGAGCAAAAGTATGGAATCACTTACATGAGTTGTTTCCACGCGATCTGGTGTACTAACGAATTTGTTAGTAACAAAAAAAGTGGCACCATTTTAAATATCAAACTTTTAACTTTAAATTGATACCAAATTCATTTAAATCACACCAGTATTTAAAAAGATATCGCGGTTGATGTGAAGAAGTAAGGAAAAAGACATGTATCAACTGTTTGATACGTCGCGAGTTGCGGCCTATTTACCCCTTATAAAAGCACGTGTTTTCGGATTTTTGCTTTTACACGTTGATCCATACACATCTCCGCTTCTTTTGACACTTTACCTGGGATTCTACACCTACAGAAGCAGCACAAATCGTTGCAATATTGCAAGAAGGTCTCAACCAGCGGGCTGTCGCACGTCAGCTCCACATAAACCAGTCCTGGGTTTCGAAAGTTTTAGGACGCTTTCGGGAGACTGGTGGCTTTATCTCGAGACCAAGTTCTGAACAGCGCCGGTGCATATCGCAGAGGGATGACCGTTTTTTCATGTCAACCCCTCTATGAAATCGTCATTTGACTGGTATCGAAGTCCAGCAAGAGCTCAAAAATGTTCGTAGGATAGCTGTTAGCAAGTGGTCAGTTCGTCTAAGATATAAGCAATAGAATTTGACTCCAAAAAGGCCTGCCACAGGCTCGAAACTGATCACAGGTCACCGATAAGCACGCTTTCAATTTGCTCGTACACATCTCGATCGGAAGTCGAGCAAGCCACCCCCATAAGTCACTGTTTCAGCGCCCCAGCACTGCACAAATCGCTCCTCAGGCCGCCTATAGACCCGACCTCTTCGACTGCTGCACTGCAAACACAGTCTGCATTCTTTGGAGAACAAAACTCGCCTCCATTACTCGCCTTCCCATCAAAATGTGTGCGAACAAATTAAAGGCGTGTTTGTCGGTGACCTGTGATCAGTTTCGAGCCTGTGGCAGGCCTTTTTGGAGTTAAATTCTATTGCTTATATCTTAGACGAACTGTCCACTTGTTAACAGCTATCCTACGAATATTTTTGAGCTCTTGCTGGACTTTGATACTAGTCAAATGACGATTTCATAGAGGTGTTGACATGAAAAAACGGTCATCCCTCTGCGATGTGCACCGGCGCTGTTCAGAACTTGGTCTCGAGATAAAGCCACAAGTCTCCCGAAAGCGTCCTAAAACTTTCGAAACCCAGGACTGGCTTATGTGGAGCTGACATGCGACAGCCCGCTGGTTGAGCCCTTCTTGCAATATTGCAACGATTTGTGCTGCTTCTGAAGGTGTAGAATCCCAGGTAAAGTGTCAACAGAAACGGAGATGTGTATGAATCAACGTGTAAAAGCAAAAATCCGAAAACACGTGCTTTTATAAGGGGTAAATAGGCCGCAACTCGCGACGTATCAAACAGTTGATACATGACTTTTTCCTTACTTCTTCACATCAACCGCGATATCTTTTTAAATACTGGTGTGATTTAAATGAATTTGGTATCAATTTAAAGTTAAAAGTTTGATCTTTAAAATGGTGCCACTTTTTTTGTTACTAACAAATTCGTTAGTACACAAGATCGCGTGGAAGTAACTTCGTGTAAGTGATTCCATACTTTTGCTCGCGAGTGTAGTTATAGCATTAATCCTGATGGTGCATAATTATTCCTAAAATAAAACGTTTCAGTTAGAAGTTTACGAGAAAATTATTCCATTCTTTGCGATAGGTACACTTGAACTATTGTTTTACGAGGTAAAAGTTATACGGTATTTAATATCTTATTTGTTACTAATTTCAGCTGCAAAACTTTAATATGGAATAGCGGTATAATAGTAATAACAATTTTTCATTAATAGACAACGTGGGTGGTTTTATAAACAAATGAATTTGAACCTAAGTAACTAAAAGAAATGGACATTAGGTAATAATATTTGTAATCAAAACAAAAAATAATTTTATGTTTATACTTAACACCGAAGGAACTAACGTGAGCTTTTCCGCTACTCTAGAAATGGATGGAAAGTTTAATTGTAATTTTCTAATTTATCACAGGCATTAAACTGGTGTTAATTAATTCATAACAAAACATCCGTTACACATTAAATGTTACTCGTAATAATTGTGATTCTAAGAATCACGTCAAAAATCAACAAATTAAAATTAATCTTATGTAAAAATAGGAAAGCACAAAATAGACCTTTGTGATATTACAACAAACGGCAAAAAGGGGTTAACAGAAGTAAGTGCCTTCTTAAGCATTTTTGAAACAAAGTGAAGATTTCATAAGTTTCTTAAAATTAAATGAATATAAGCTGGAAAAGTTACCTATGTTATGCATATCTTAGATTATCTGATCAGACACTTCGGGCAGTGGCACTTCACAATCTGGGCACTAAGGTATTTTTTTCAGGCAATTATTATTCCTTGTATTTGTAAAAGCTTTACATACTAACTGACGATCTTACTAATAAAAATGCAAGTTTTAAACTACCTATCTAAAAATAGCCAAAAATTAAATGTATTGCTGATATTCAAAACGGTTAGCTATTTTTAGTTAGAGTTTAAAACTTAACTTTTTATCTAACTCTAGGTCAATAATGAGCAATTCAGAATCTATGTATAGTCCGTGACAATAAAAACTAAGCAAGCAAGCAAACAAAAGCGCGTATAACATTTACATCTTTCTCTAGTGACATGATTAAACCTATTTTAATCGCAAAATAAAATAATGTTGCATTAGTTGAAACAATTAAATCAATTAGTATCGATTTTTATATATAAAAATTATCTATTGTCGCGGACTATACATATTTAGTCTACTTTATTTATCCATACAAGTTTTCATTATACCTATTGTAAAATCTTAATATGACAATCATGTTTTGTGTTTAAATGAAATAATATATTCCTAGGTGCAATAGTAAAAAGTATACTACTCAGTCTAACGCATAAATTCTTTCATATTTTGTAAATACCGGCATATTTTCTCAGATTTGTAAAATACAGTGGTCAGATCAAACTTTATTATTAATATAGAGAAGAGAAGAGAACGTGAATTATTGTAGACTAAATAATAAGATCTAATGTGTGTGCGTCAAATAATCTACTTATTGACCGAGTCTATTCGCACATTTTAATCGAGCTCGTTTCTGTCAAACACATTACAATTTACCTTCATTCTATAGTTAGTCATAAAGATCACATTCAACTCATTTTCAATGTTTTTGTCTTCAAACTCTAAACTTTAATTACCAAATACATATCAGAATAGAGTTGAGAGCAGCTTCTGAATACAGACAATACCTAAATGAGAACCTCCTCCTTTTATTAAAGTCAGTTAATAAAAGCATAATCAAGAGAAGTTACGGCTTTTATCCGATTTGAACATAGCATAGTATTACTACGGCAAGAAAAGTCGAAAATTCGCTTCCAGCTAGAGTTTTTAATAATACCTAAAGTAAAAGGTGTCGCAGACAAGAATAACTCTGCTTATCATAATGCATTTGACAATAAATAGTTGACCAGCGTGATTAAAACATACAAGTAGGACTGATTGTGATAAAGACAACATTACAAGAGAGAAAAATAAAATTGAAATTAATATCACTCAATATGAAACAAATAATTTGACCGATTTCACGCGTTTGTAACATCGAGGTGTATACTAATCGAATTTTGTACAACATAAATTGAGTAGGTATAGAAAATTGAAATAAAAAAATAAAAGGAATCATTCATAATACAATAACATAGATCAAAGGTAAAGTACCTATTTCAAAAAAGAAATGTTCCAGAAAAAACAATAATATTTTTCACTCTTGCTCGTTTAAAATACGATATTACATTTTTATTTGACGCCCAACACATCAAACGAAGATAAAGATTTACATTTACGTTGTCATGATATGCTATGATAACGATAATGACTTTTTACATTTAGACCCGGAATAATAATTGTGTAATAAGATTCTAATAGTCTTGTATTAGTTAAGAAAATTCTATACTAGATTATTCTTTAGAAGATATTCTTGATTTTTTAATATATTTTTTTAGTCCAGGACGATAAAAACGTTTCTGGAAAGAAAAATAAATGACAGTTATTAATCAGTTTCATTTCTTAGCTGATAATAATTATGTAAACAAAGCAATGATTTTATGTCAAAATTCCCGCCCTTAGGTGAGCGCGGGGCATATTATCCGAGTGTTGCGGCGAACATGTTTTTGTATTTTTGGTAACAAAACAAACCACGCCCATAACAATTGGTGTTGGTACTGTTGGTGGATATTTGACGAAAATTATAGCTCTGAGGGCTTAGTGTGAGTTTTCATCAAACGTCGTCACTAGTAAGCTCGTAAAAAATTTCATTAAATGTATGACGAATTGTACAGCGCCCCTAGCGGAAACTTTCAAGAACTAAAATTTTCATTTTTTTTTTAACGCACTCTAGTGAGGACGTTTGATGTAAACTCACACTAAGCCCTCTGCTTATAGTATTTCTAGTTCTACTCACCATACTCGCAGGCAGGGCGGCGACAACGATCAAAGCGGCGAGAGCCAGCGGCGCGGCAATAACTTGTACGCTGCATAAACCACCGCGCCTACGCATGCCACGCGCACCGAAACGCGGATCACGCGTGTCGACAGCGACGGAGGAGGCACCCTGAAATCAAGCATCACGTTTCACTGTCATGCTTCATTTTTCACTGTCATGCATCACGTTTTTCACTGTCATGCATCACGTTTTACTGTCATGCATCACGTTTCACTGTCATGCATCACGTTTTTCACTGTCATGCATCACGTTTTACTGTCATGCATCACGATTCACTGTCATGCAACACGTTTCACGGTCATGCATTTTGTCATTAAAGCTGACAATCATTAATAATGCATAATTCTTTTTGGACCTTGCATAGTTCAAAAAAAATACAAAGGTACCTAAATAAAATAGTAAGGTAAAAGTGACTTTTTTCGCGTGTTCTTCTGATTGACCATAAAAGCCCATGGTCTCCTCGTTATAACTATATTCATATTATTTATCTTTATTAAAGAAACAAACATATTTATTATGTAGTTTTAGGACTTACTTGAGTAAAGGCGCAATATCCTGCTGCCGGATCTTGCCCCAGTGTTCAACGATGCCTGCGACATGTCCGATTCCCACCACTCCAACGATACGGCAAGGTTCTCGACCTAAGAAAAAATATCTATTAGTACTCAAAAGCATATTTTACCTTTTTAATTCTGCAAGTTATAGCAAAACAAACACGGTAGAAATAGTTTCTTAAAGTGGCCTTATGCGGTCGCTATAAGTTAATGCAATAAAGATATAAATAGCAACCGGTAGATAGTAAATCTCAGGCGTTACAATGTAAGTGCAAAGTGACGTTAGTTGGTGACACTATGATCAAGTAGTAAAGTAGGTGAAACAGCATCTAAGAATAGAAGGCATTTTTTTTTTAAATTTTTAACTTTACCAAAATATCAATAGACTTCAAAAATACTTACGGGGTTGCAGGGCGGCAACTTGCAGCGAATGGCAAAGGAACATGTCTCTCTCCACAACGAAGACTCGTTTGAGCGCGGGGAACTCTTCGGCCATCTCCTCTAACATGTCTTCTAGCATTTTCTTTTGTTTGCACTTTTCTACTTCTTCCACACTTAAAACAAAAAGATACAATAAACACATTTTGTTTTTAAATAAATTAAATTGTTATTTAGTTTTTTATAAATATGCTTACCTAATAGTTTGATTGGAAGTGAGCAAATGCCATATAAATCTAATCGTCTGCCCCCAGGACAAAGAGGCTAAGGCTCGATGTAATGTGATGTCAATGGCCCTATCACCCAACTGGACGATGCAATTTGGTATCTTTTTGGCCTGTGTAAGGAAAATATACAATAACAATTAACTGATGAAATGAAAAGTTATTTAAAAACAAACAATAAAAAAAACAAATTAAAATGATAATGATGCTTCAAAAAGTGAAAAATAAATTCTTGCACAAAACTATTACACAAAAATAGACCAATAGACCGAATTACTTAAGACGAAGATTGATAATATGACCTTTAATATATTTTTTTTCTTTTTATTTTGTATAAAAAAGGTGGCCTTCAGTAAAAAACAAATCTAAGGTAAGAAAATGTATGTTTTTTTTACCTCCGCCATTGCGCGTCGGAATTCACCACCAGGAGCCATTCCCAATTCCCGCGTAATGTGCGCAGACATATTCAGCAGTAGGATGTACATCAGGCCGTTGAAAACCCCATTTTGGGCCATTGTTGCCCTGTAACAATGTTTACACATTTAACACCTAGTCCTAAGAAAAAATATGTATGTAACTGTAACTGCTTGTACTTGTGTATGTCTTGTTGGTTGTCCTAAATAAATAAACACATTAACGCCAAAAAAGCAGGGTACTTGTACCTATTTAATAAACCATTAGATATCAACAGTAGGTTAATAAAAAAACTTACCTTATCTTTTTGATATTTATATTCTTAGCTTCTCTTAGTATAATCTCTTCGTCTAATAACAAAATGTTAGTTCGCTGCTCACACAGTTCCACCATCACAATGTGAGGGTTCACTTCTTGAATGACCTGAACCAAATTAGTGATAAATTGTTTATACAGAGAATCAATCCTAAATAAAAATAAATACTCTTATGCTGCGTTTACACTGCGTGGAAATTAGCCAAGTCAAGTCAAAAAAACAGTGGAGTGGGGATGAATTATGAATGAATTTCATCCCCACTCCTCTGTTTTTTTGACTTGACTCGGCTAATTTCCGCATAGTGTAAAAGCAGCATTACTTGAATGATAAAGTGTATTAAATTAATAAATATTCTTACCCTAGAAACATCCTCCTGTGATTGTATGCTGAAATGTGCAGTGCCCACTAAGTATACTTTCCCACCATCCGGAGCATCCAGCACTGTCACAGTACTAGGTAACCCATCATCCAGCGGTAGATCAGGGACTCCTGGAATTGTTATAAAAAATTTACACTACTATTTCAGATATCCTCTTATTTTTGGACAAAATCCAACTACTCTCTTCACATACCTTCAATATCACATTCAGGATTGGAGTCTGCTATAAGATTGTCAGAAGGACTCTCTTTCTTCTGATCTGGAGTAGACGTAACAAATTTCGGCTTTTCTGCAATCAAATAGACAGTTAAATATTTATAATAAACATTTTTTTAGTGACATTTTAAAAACAGTTACTTTTTGTCCTTGTTCGTTTTCTTTTTAGTAGCATTTTTCTAACAAAAGTCAACGGCTAACGGATAACTCCCACAAAGCACTGTAGTTCTAACAAGAAACCTTACCACTGCCTTCTGGGTTAGATTGTTTGATCCTTTAATTAGATTAATGGTATCAAGTATCATATTATCGCTTTTGATTTGAAGTCTTAGTATAATACTTTATTGCATGTTTTAGCGTCAACAGCTTGTGAAGGGATAGTGAGTGGTAAAATACAAGTACAATTAGTTACAAAAATAGTGTTGTGCAGACCACATTTTCTTAATTAATCCTTCAAGGCCCGCGAATCTAGACACAATAGATAATCAATTGTTATGACATTAATCAATGCCGTCTGGGACTCAAGCAGTTAATTCAACTAGAAAAAATAGAAAATGTATTACCATCCTTGTCTGGAAGCATGTTTCCGGTCAGGCTCATATGGGCATCACCTCCACCGTCTTCAGCCCTAAGAAACATCTGGCATTCATTGACTATTTCACATTTTGAGCCTGATACATTGGGTCTCATGAGGATGGGGTCCTCCTCCAAACTAATTTTTTCATGTTTAATTAGATGATCAGCAGGATCCATCTTTATGACTACACTGTAATAAAAACTAGAATAATTTTAAAAACCCCCTTGTCCAAAAAAACAAGGTTTGGTATGTCATAGCAGTTTTGGAGTTCTTAATATTTTCTGCAGGTGGGTAGCAAACAAATATACAAAAATAGAGCCCCTAGGAGCAGAGATCTATCAGATCGCAAAAAGCAATATTGATCCTACTTTATTCATTCGTGGCATGCGAAAATCTAAGTTATAAATACATTATTTGAATAATAAATGGTGTCTAGCTTACCACTCGCTATGTTAAATGCAGTGAACACAAGATTGGTCTAAACAATAAAAAGTTATTTAAAGTATTTTCGTGGAGCAATGTACCTAATTCTCTCTATTTTTAATATTTTTTATCCTTTATTTGAAAATACCTACGTAAATTGACATTTGGTAATGACAGGTGACAACAAGACAAAATATTACAGATTAAAATTTTTTTTTTTTTTTTGAGCTTCATTGAGCTCACTGAGTATTACCAGTGGAGAAATTAAAATCATAGACAACCGATTTTCGACTAAGCGTAATATGGTCGCATCTCTAGTTGTGTTACGTCATTCTCATTTTCATTCGAAATTTAATTTTCTACCTTTTCAGAGGTTTCATCTACTTTGCATTTAAAACTTGCAAGAAAAAGAGTAAACATGAGTGCTTGGAGGCAAGCCGGTTTAAAGTAAGCATTAATTAGGATTGGTCTAAGTATTTTTATTGTGTTTCATCGATATCGAAATCTAAAGGTTATCCATTGCATTTTAGTTACATAAACTACTCCAATATCGCTGCCAAGATGCTCCGCCGGTCACTGAAGCCTGAATTACGGACTGAAGCGTTAAAGCGAGACGAGTCCCATGTCCGAATTACACCTTGGGCTAACGGCAGACCAGCTCGTGAGTATTTTATTTTACTGGATATTATATTATAACCTACGAAGATCATAGGTTAAGGACACGGAATTTGTATGAGGATTTTATTTTGATAATACCTGCTATTTATCTTTCAGATGAAAAGGATTAATTACTGTGTAAGTTAGGATAAAGGGTAAACCTCGACACTGATTAGTTGAATAGTCTGCTGAATAATCATAAAATAAATAATGCTGTTTTGTGCCGTTTTATAATTAATAAGTTTTGTTTCAATAATACCAATAGAAGCTAATAGATAACAGTTCCTGAAAAATTAGGAGTTACTTATATGTTTTTTTGAATGTTGTTCTACTAACTGTAATGTGAATGTTTCTGTTTAATAATAATGTGTGACATGCGCTGTGTGATTTTTCTAATAACAAAATTAACTTGTAGCCAATATGTATTTAGTTTTTTTTGTTAAAATTTACTTTTCATCATTTTCAGACTTACAACAAGCAGCTGCCAAGTAGATGGAAGAACAATTTATGGCCATGCATTATTCTCATCAACAGTGAATTATTTATTATAATAGACCTTTAGCCTAATAAACATCTATCAGTTAATGAATGATTGTAAATAATGTACCTAACTGGTGCAATTTAAAATAAAAACTGGTACTACAATTTCAAGTATTTATTTATTCTAGTAACTTTAACAGGTATATTAGATTTAACCACTTCATCAATATAACTTTTGCCTAATGGAGCTACAGGATGAATATCTTTATCATCTATATTTGTAACTAAAATGGATTTTTTCTTCAATTTCTCAATACCATTCCAAGCAATCATGATACCATTATCAGTACATAATTTTGGAGGCGGACGAAAAACATTATATCCCATTTTGGTTCCAATAACTTCAATAGCTTTAAATATAAAGTTATTGCAAGCTACACCCCCAGAAACTACAATATTCCTATTTGGTTCAGTTATAAGTTTCTTTTGCTCACAAAAAACTACAGCCCTTTCAGTTCTGTGAGCTAAATGTTCAGCTATAGCACATTGAAATGAGGCACATAATTCATGGACTTCAGGTATGATTTCATCACCCATCACACCATGTTCGGACTCTTTTTTGAGTAATTTTCTTATAACAGAGTCTTTTAATCCACTAAAGCTAAAATTGCAATCCCTAGATTTCACTATAGGCAACGGAAATTCAAATGAATTCATATCTTTTGCTTTCAATGCTGCCAATTCTATAGCTCTACCACCAGCTACTTTAGAATATTCAGCAATATTTTTTAGCTTCATTCTTCTAGCCACTTTGTCCATGATCTCGCCTGGAGGGTTATCTAAGGATTTACCAAGAAGAAGATAATCATCAACATCTCTTACTAGAGCTAGAAGGCAGTGTCCACCAGATATTAATAAAACCAAAAATGGGAATGGAATCTCCTCATACATTCTAGCGGCTAAAGCATGGGCTTCCATGTGATGTATCGGTATTAATGGCTTGCCACTTAGTTTAGCTAAATATTTGGCATATTTGACCCCAACTTTCAAGTTAATTAGCATTCCAGGTTGGGTTGTCACTGCTATGGCATCAACATTTTCAATTTTTATTGATGATTTATCTAAAGCTTCCTTCACAGCTAGTTCTATATTGTTACGATGCAATTCATATGCCACTAAAGGATTCACTCCACCATATCGTACATGTATTAAATTTTGAGAATACAGAGATTCTCCTAGAATGACTCCATTGCTGTTAACAACTGCGCACCCTGTATCATCGCAGGATGTTTCTATTCCTAAAATAGTCTTTCTGGATGTTAAATCTCTTACATTTCTAATGGGTAGACCACTTTTCACTATTTTTACGCATTTTCTTAGAATAAAGGCCATTATCACATCACGCCTCTTTAGTCTGAGACATATATGTACTGAAATTAAAATATGTAAAACATTTTTAAAGAAAATAAATTAACTCAGTAGAAAAATAAACTGCTGATTTCCTCTAACGCACAAGGAAATAAAAATGAAATGTAAACAGAGAACTGTCAATGTCAAAAATAAAGTCGTGGATACAATATATAATTATGGAGCAGTCTCATTTTTATGAAAACCGAATGAATAAGGGTTAAACGTCTCAACGAGACTTGAGGCTATTTATCAATACAAATAATGCTGTCTGCGCTGACTTCTTGTGTGCTTTCTATCTCGCTTGCAGACAAGCGAACTTCTACGGTGAACTTAATTCTTGAATGTGAAATGTGTTGTACAAGTTTATTAAAAAAATACATCAGGGTGAACAACACGCCTTCGCGTTCGCCTAAAATTTCGTTACGAGGTTTTTATCCGTAACAAATCTAATTTTATTGAGCTCAAAACCAAAGGTAGAGGGCGCAATCTTATCTTTATATCTTTACTGATCATAGTCACCGACCCACATATCTGTGCACCGACCCACAGATATGGATTAGAGTAGATACAGCAAGTTGCTAGTCAAAGCGTGCCATTCCGATATGTCCAAATGGACATACATGGTCGAGTGATGTTCATGTAATCCGATTACAACAATCGGATACAATGATTTTACGAGGACAGTAGTACGAACACGGTAGAGAGAAGAAATTATTTACGGATTGAGAATTGTAATTAACAGCAACGAGTAACAAATATGTAATTAATTAGAATAAAGTAGCAGAAGAAGAATTATAAAACAAGTTAGATCAGTGATCGCGGAAGACAGAGTGCACTGTATAACGTCGAAATATACAAATCAAGAAGTTAGGTCAGTGATCGCAGTATACACTATTACTACTATGTATACGACGCCCGAGATTTTGTCGTTTAGAAATATCTTCAAAACTAGGTACCTGACTTAGCTTTATGAAAAAAAACGTATTGGCAAAACTACGCATTTTTACATTTATTAAAAATAAAAAGCTTGAGTAAAATAGTCTTTATTTTATGAAAGTAGGTCATTTACTTACTAGGATATTTAAAAGTATGGAATTAAGTATGAATTACTAGTAGTACTATTTAACATAATGGAATAACGATCATTACTTTCATAAACATTAGGCACAACAAAAATATTATTTGCAAATTAATAATGTAGAATTGTAGAATAACGTCTACCGCTACATAATTATTTTAATCCACAGTCAGACTAGCTATAAATTTAACAAAATATCAGTTTTATCGGAATTAATTAATTTTTGAATCGAGTCACACGATATCATTCGATGACTTTGCGAATGCAGTACGATGATACGATTACTTTTACGTTGCGGCAATCACTAAAATTCGCTAAAATGACACTAATGACGTTTAAAAAGTGGCACGCTCGGCTTCACAGATATGGATTAGAGTAGATACAGCAAGTTGCTAGTCAAAGCGTGCCATTCCGATATGTCCAAATGGACATACATGGTCGAGTGATGTTCATGTAATCCGATTACAACAATCGGATACGATGATTTTACGAGGACAGTAGTACGAACACGGTAGAGAGAAGAAATTATTTACGGATTGAGAATTGTAATTAACAGCAACGAGTAACAAATATGTAATTAATTAGAATAAAGTAGCAGAAGAAGAATTATAAAACAAGTTAGATCAGTGATCGCGGAAGACAGAGTGCACTGTATAACGTCGAAATTTACAAATCAAGAAGTTAGGTCAGTGATCGCAGTATACACTATTACTACTATGTATACGACGCCCGAGATTTTGTCGTTTAGAAATATCTTCAAAACTAGGTACCTGACTTAGCTTTATGAAAAAAAACGTATTGGCAAAACTACGCATTTTTACATTTATTAAAAATAAAAAGCTTGAGTAAAATAGTCTTTATTTTATGAAAGTAGGTCATTTACTTACTAGGATATTTAAAAGTATGGAATTAAGTATGAATTACTAGTAGTACTATTTAACATAATGGAATAACGATCATTACTTTCATAAACATTAGGCACAACAAAAATATTATTTGCAAATTAATAATGTAGAATTGTAGAATAACGTCTACCGCTACATAATTATTTTAATCCACAGTCAGACTAGCTATAAATTTAACAAAATATCAGTTTTATCGGAATTAATTAATTTTTGAATCGAGTCACACGATATCATTCGATGACTTTGCGAATGCAGTACGATGATACGATTACTTTTACGTTGCGGCAATCACTAAAATTCGCTAAAATGACACTAATGACGTTTAAAAAGTGGCACGCTCGGCTTCATACAAATTTTGACACATGCTGCATCTATCCTTATCTGTGCTCGGCTTCATACAAATTTTGATGAACATGTCTCCAACTTCCTCATTGGCCCTAGAGCAATTCCAAGTATACCATCAATAAAAGCCTAATTAGAGTCATCAAACCTCTCAGTCATTCAATTAGAGCCATTAGAACTTCATAACTATGAGTTGTTTTCTATGTGTAAGCTGAGGACACGTGTCTCCAGCTGACACATCTGTATCTTCGTAAATATTTATGCTACGATAATGTATTATACCTCAAAAATTACAGTCGAATCCAAATAGTAGGCTTTCCACTTTTCAAGACTTTAGCTCAAATACTGTTAAAACCACGATCAAAAAACTATGTGCGAGCTGGAGTACCGTGTCTCCAGCTTACACATCTGTATCTTCGTAAATATTTAAGCTACATCAATGTTTTATATCTCATAAATTAAAGTCGAATAAAAAAACCCGACTTCAATTCTTTCAAAGCTTTATTTCGAACCGTTTTCGAACTACGAACCGATACGTATGTGTAAGCTGGTGACACGTAACACATGGTGGATTATTAAAACCGTATAAGTTAGAGTTGCGTTTTAAAGATCAAATAATTCGTTATAATTGAAGTACACACGAGACATAATTTCAAATCTCTAGGCCTCTTAGTTTCAGAATTAAAAGCCAAAAACTATTTTCCCGCCAAATAATTCAAATAATATGGGTCGACTGCGACGTTGCCGTTCCGTGCGTCCACTAGAGCAGTCGAATTTGAACCTAAAAACTAGTACTGTTTGAATCATTTTTATTTGTAGTTTAAATCATTTAATTTCGATTATAAGAATTTTAGACTAGGAGCCGGCTGATTTCTGTATTGAGTACCTAATAACCTATAAAATATTTTGATAATAAGTTTTTATTTTGATCACAATGTTTTATTTAATCGAGGCAAAAACATTGCATCTATACTAATATTATAAATGTGAAAGTAACTTTGTCTTGCTTTCACGCCTAAACCACTGAACCGATTTTGATGAAATTTGGCATAGAAATGGTTGAGTCCCGGGAAAGGACGTAGGATAGATTTTATCCCAGTTTTTGAAATATGATAAAGATTTTCATCATTATCATATCATCTGAAAATTATAAATAACTTGAAAAAATCGAGTATTCGGGTAGCCCTAGTGATACTCTACCTCTGGACTTCGGCTTGACAGTACTTTTTGAGAAACTTTGTACAGGTGAACAATGGTGGCGCCCCCTATCAATGTGTTTGGTGGGACAGTTCAGTTTAGTGGGTCTTTTATAGCTGAGACGGTTCATTGTTCAATACAATCAATTCTTTCCTCTCTATTATTTTAGGTGCCTTATGTACGTATAGATTACGCACATTCTTTTTATATGAACGTAAGGGTGGGATTTAGGGGGTCACAAAACCGGTTTTACCGAAACCCAAAAAAGAACTGTATTCAGACATGGCAAAACCAGGTTATTCTTGGAAATATAATAGCTAGAATGAAATACTAAAATAACAATCAAAAACGTTTTTATTCAGCTCGATTATTATCACAGATCAATTAACATTTTTAATAATTAAGGTAGATACACTTTACTAGAAATCCGATGATCTACGTTCTTGTCGGGTATCACTAATGAAATAAAATTCCTACTTCATAAAACTAATTAATCAGGTAAATTATTTATCACAGATCGATCAACTTTTAATAACCTAGGTAGGGTAAGGTGGGGCACAATGTTACACGGGGTACAATGTTACAATGCATATTTCTCCGTCCCTTTCTATTAGTTGTATGATGTTGGTATACACGTTTGTCAAGCTCATAAGAGCTGCTGAACTGAGCCGCTGAACATCATACAACTAATAGAAAGGGACGGAGAAATATGCATTGTAACATTGTACCCCGTGTAACATTGTGCCCCACCTTACCCTATACTTTACTGTGTAGTAGAATACTGGTGATCCACGGTCGGGTCGGGGAGGTTTCCGGCTTTTTTTTTTTTTGAAGGGACGCGCTCTGGTAGCTGGAGGAGCTTTTCCAGCTTCACCGGGCAGAGTGGCGAGTACAGAAGGTACTCTAGCCGTTTGGCGATCGTCGGTGCGCGTGCCGACGAGGCCGAGTGTGGGCTTCGCGAAGCGAAAGCGAAGACGTTCGCGATCGGGCCGTAGATTCCGGCTACTGGGACCGCAATTAACTGGGACAGTGGTCCCAGTCGCTGGATCGATAAAAATTAAATATTTTTCTTCCAGCGACTAGGTTCACTCATAGATAACTTAAAAAAATATATTATTCATTCCAAAATCGGTATCGTACTAAAAGGACAATGACCAAAAGTGGTCCAAATGTCCACCACTAATGAGACCTATATTGGCTTATGGTCCATTAAATAGAGATTAACTTTCAGTATGGGACGAAAAATAAATAAACTGTCAGTAAAAAGTTATGACTGTATGAAAAATTGTAGTAGTTTACGCGCTAATCTCAGGAACTACTGGTCCGATTTGAAAAATTCTTTTTGTTATGGATAGCCCATTTATCAAGGATGGTTTTAGGTTATATAACATCACCCTACAACCAATAGGGGCGGAGCAGCGACCACCCGACCATAATTCCAATATTGTTGTCTTTCTTCTGAGTTTTTTTTTCTTTTAGCGAGAATCTAACACGGCACACTAAGCGACATGACATAATATGCATAGATTAATCCGAAATGTGCGATGGATAGAATGATATCAAGAACATTAATTTTCAGATGAAAAGGTAAAAACATGACTTTTCGGTGCAGTCCTGTTGTCCCCCCTGCTTGGCCCCCCTGGGGGAGCCAACAGGATTTCGAAATCCTGTTGTCCCCCCTGGCTAGGGGAGACAACAGGACTGGATTTTCAATCAATGATTTGAGGACTGTTGTCCCCCCTGGCAAACATTGAGTATTTAAATTTTTATAACTTTTAAGATGAACTGAAAATGGAGTACCTGACTGAATGCCATACTTATTGCCAAACTAAATACCTAAACGTATGTCAAATAATAATTAACATTTAGTTAACGAAAAAAAAAAAAGTTGTTGGTACCAATACTATTTCTGACTATTCCAAAATCTGCTTTACTTGCTTTTACAAATCTTTATGAATTATCCCTACTAAATAATATTAAGTCAATGCGAAAAACTTTATCTGTCTCGTCGTTTCAGCCGAAAGACGTCCACTGCTGGACAAAGGCCTCCCCCAAGGCCTCCCCCCCTTTATCTGTCTGTCTGTTACGAATTCACGCCTAAACCATTGAACCGATTTTGATATTTGGTAAAGAGATAGTTTTAAGTCCCGGAAAAGGACGTGGGATAGTTTTTATGCCAGTTTTTGAAACAGGAAGGCGCTCTTATATTTTCTTCTGTGACAGACAAAATTTTACGCAGACAAAGCCGTGGGTAAAAACTAAGTTAAAGCTAAAGGTATGCTATTCTCATGTATAAAAAATATTATCTTCTGTAAAGTTTACTAAAAATCCGTTTAGTAGTTTTTAAATACGTGAAAGAGTATCAAACATCCATACTCACAAACTTTGACATTTATAATATTAGTAGGTAGGACGCTAAAACTGCATAATTTTAAATTAATCACAATATTCAACACTTGCTCAGTGATTCAACTAGCGGCCGCCCGCGACTTCGTATGCGTGGAGTCCGTTTTACCCCCTTATGTGTGGAATTTCGTAAAATCCTATTATATCCTTTGTATTATTTCATATCCTTAAATAAATAGTTAAATAAAATCCGGTCTTGGCAGATGTCTACACTCGATAAGGATCCTACCTGCCAAATTTCAAGTTTGTAGGTGTCAGTATCGGCACCAACACCTTATTTTTTTCGTTATCTAAATGGTAATTATTATTTAACAAACGGTTAGGTATTCAGTTTGGCAATTTGGCATTTAGTCAGGTACTTCCAGTATTTAAAAAATTTTTTGGCTTTTAAATCATGTTTGCCAGGGGGGACAACAGTCCTCAAATCATTGATTAAAAATCTAGTCCTGTTGTCTCCCCTAGCCAGGGGGGACAACAGGATTTCGAAATCCTGTTGGCTCCCCCAGGGGGGCCAACCAGGGGGGACAACAGGACTGCACCGACTTTTCATTCAGTCTTAAACTTTTTACTGACAGCATATTTTTGATTGCGGTTTGGTTATAATGAATCAGTATTTAGTAGACTATTTTACTACATACGAGGGTGGTCTGAAAAGTTTCCGACCTAACATAGATACAAGTTTTTTTTTCTTAAAATTTATTTTTCTTTTTCTACATAGTCTCATCTACAGTAATTAGTCGGCGCCAAAACTCGGATTTATTGCGCCTAAACTGCGCCAACAGAGCATTGGAAATGTTCATTCGAACACGTCGTTGGTCTGACGTTAGCAAACGCGGCAGCCAACGCGCGGACAGCTTTCTCATGCCTAAATCTTGATTTAATATGTGACAAACACGTTCTTTGGACATTTTCATTGCCTCTGCTATCTCTCTCACTTTAATTCGGCGGTCGTCGAACACCATTTGGTGAACTTTAGCGATGTTATCGTCAGTAGTTACAGTTTTTGGACGTCCCGAACGTTCATCATCTCCCAAGCTCTTACGGCCACGTTTAAATTCGGCTGCCCAAAATTTTACTGTGGTAAATGACGGTGAAGAGTCCCCGTACACAGAATCTAACTCATCTTTGATTTGCGTAGGGGTATTCCCTTTCAAAAACAAATATTTTATGACAGCTCGATACTCGATTTTTTCCATTTTCACAAAAATACTCACATCGACTCACTCAAACGACTTTCAAATAAAAACCGCGCGTCAAAAATGGCTGAAACTTTGAAGTGTTGCTGTCAAAAGATGCACAATTACATTCCCTGACTTTAATTGATGTGTGCTGCCATCTTCACGTTGAGGTCGGAAACTTTTCAGACCACCCTCGTAGGTGGTGGTTGACATTTGGACCACACTCCATACATTTTTGGTCATTGTCCTTTATGAATGGTCCCAGAAAAGTATTTAATTTTTACTGATCTGGCGATTGGGACCGCGGTCCTAGCTAGTTGATTGCGGTCCCAGTTGGCGGAAAGGTTTCCGCGGGTCGGGTATCACTCATCCATCAGAGATTCGTAAATCTAATTAATCTATTTAATTACCACAGATAAATCATATTTTACTAACTAAACTTAGGTACATACATACAACATAGTTACACATGACTAATATTACAGTGATCGGTCGGGTCTAATATCATCACAGTCATCACTCATTAAATATAAAACTATAATTTAGAGACAAAATAAATATTTAAGGAACTTTACCACTAAAATAACAATTACTGAGTTTCTTGCGCTGCTTCTTCTCAGCACTGACCCATTTATTGTCCCGAAGCAGTGGTAGGGTTAATATTGGGACGTGTAAAAGCGCTTTTTTAACCCATTAACGCCCAAATCAAAACTACTGTCAATTTCACATAGCCAATGTTTATTTTCTTTATAAAAATACTTTAGAAATAATACTAAACAGGAAGAAATTCAAAAACAAAATCAGAAGTTAGGTTTTCAGGGGTGTACTAAGTTTAGTACAATGGGCGCTTATGAGTCATATTGAGCAAAGTCTTCTCCACCCTGTCACAGTGTTTTCAGGCACTTTCAATAAGCTGTTTTGACTCTATTGAAACACACAGTAATTTTAAGCTGTCAAATCAGCTTGTTTGCTGGTTTATTTTGATTATAACCATTATTTCATATTTTTTCTCCACCAACTAGAGCAAGACTACCTACTTTTATTTATCTTTTATAGGTCAAATATATGCGTACTATGTATTTACGAAATGCTAGCTGATCTAAGCGACTATATGGGCTTACTATGCAGTGCAGACTGCATGCATTTGAAATTGTCATGTCCACCATATAAGCGAACAAGACCCATCCACCGCTTTTTTTTCTTTTATCTCAATTTGGTAAAGTTCTATAGACTAGCCATCTGATCTACCCCACTGATCTTCTTATTATACTGGAGCTGGACACCCTGTGGTGCCTAACTCAACTTTTTTTTCTCAAGAGACCCCATATAATGACCTTTCCCAATGGTTCTAAAGCATCAAAATGTGTTCCAATAGTACCCACATTATTATCTTTCAATCAATACTAATAAAATTATTTTTGCCTTGTCGAATCTGTCTCTAGGCTTTTTGTGAAAATCTTTATAAGTAATCAAAGGATACCGTTTGGTTCTCTTTTCACGTGTGGTTCCAAAAACTATGTAACTAAGTCTCTTTAGGTCGACAAACAGCTCGTAATTGGGAAAACAATATGTTTCTTTTTGTTGTCTGTAACCCCATAAATAAAGAGCCATGTTATCAAAAAAAGAAAACAATGATTACACATAAAAACTATGAAGAAACAAGTAAACACTCTAATATTAATGCCGTTATTGTACTATTTTACGTAACATGTCAAGCGCCCATTGTACTAAACTTAGTACAGCATCACTTTGGGAGTTATAGCATGAAAAAAAATCCATGAAATGAACTTATCTAGGTATTTTTTATTAGAATATGTTGTTATCTAATACACAAACAACATATTTGGTATTTTGTGTAACTTAAACCTTGCATAAAAAATTATCAAGTACCCACTAGAGGATACGAAAAAATCACTGAAACGAAATCGCAAAATACCCCCTTAAGATCGTATAATTATGGTCTGTTTCATCTCAGGATATAATGCATAGACCTTTGTTTACTGATTGGAATTATTTCCAGAGTAAAAATACCCACTAAATCAGATTTATCGTAACTTAAAGTTGTGTACTATTTATTGTACGGCGGGCGTTAATGGGTTAAAGCCTATTTGCAAAAATAAATGAATTTTATGATTTTTTTTAAATTTTATTTTTTTTATTTTATTATTTCGTAAAGCTTATAATCAGTTCAATTATTATCACAGATCAATCATCATTTAAAAATTTAAGTAGGTACACTTTGCGTATAGAAATCTGGTGATCCAAATTCTTATCGGGTATCACTGATCACTTATTCAATAAAAAATATAATTTGAAGACAAATTATAATATAAGGAACTTTAACACTAAAGTAACAATCAATATACTTCGTAAAACTAATTAATCAGTTCAATTAATATCACACATCGATCAACTTTTAATAACTTAGTAGGCACACTTTATTTATACAGGGTGTTAGGTAAATGGGTATATGAGCCGACACTAGCCCATGTTAACATGGGCATATAAATGGTATGGTGAAGTCAGAAATTTGATATCATCATTTAAATTTTTTAAATTTTCATACAAAATAAATTTTATAAAATCTGATTTGTATGAAAATTAAAATAATTAAAATGGAGATATCAATTTTCTGACTTCACCATACCATTTATATGCCCATGTTAACATGGGCTAGTGTCGGCTCATATACCCATTTACCTTACATCCTGTAGAAATGTGGTGATCCACGTTCTTATCGGGTATCACTCATCACTTATTCAATAAAAAATATAATTTTAACATAAGGAACTTTGCCACTAAAATTTAATAACAATCAATATACCTACCTCTTAAAACTAATTAATCAGGTACCTATACTTTACTGTGCTTTACTGTGTAAAAGAATACAGGTGATCCACGGTCGGGTCGGGTATCACTTATCACTCTCTTAGTAAATCTAATTAATCAATTTCATTATCACAGATAAATCAAAATTTAATAACTTAACATAGGTACCTACATAATTAATACAGTGTGAGTCACGTTAAAGTGTACATATGAAAATAGATGAAACTAGACCTATTTTTATCGACAAAAAAGAGGTCAAAAATTTTTGGAGATTTTTTTTAATTTTTTATAGAATTTTTTTTCTTCCAATTACTTATTGTAAAGAAAACGTAATAACTTTTAAACTAAGCGGTATATCCTGATAAAATAAACACAGTAATAATGCTAAATAACAAGCGATACTAAAAAAATACATAAAATACACAAAAAAGGCCAACAAATAATAAAAAATGATACTTTTAAAAAAAAAATCTGCTTTTAAATTCGTGTTTTTTTGGTTATTTGATAAATTTCTCCAAAAAATGCCCATATAACCGGTGGTTTTTATTACTTTGTATTATTCTCTATCGTAATACCTTCGTAAAACCAAAAATCGCATGTCTCTATCCCTATCACAACGTTTGCAATGATCGTTTGAATTAAGCCTCTCCGGGCGCGCCATTCAACGCTTCGTTAACAACGAAACTGAAAATGGCTCTAGATTTGTAATTTTGATAAAGACAAGTTAGATTTCAAATAAAAACAAAATATTTCGAAGTAAAATAAGCATTTTAGTTAAAATTAAAGTTGTCTCTACCTGTAGCGGAGAATAATGTTGTGGCAGGCCTTTGTTCAAACGATCATAGCAAATGTTGTGATAGGGATAGAGACATGCGATTTTTGGTTTTACGAAGATAATACGATAGAGAATAATACAAAGTAATAAAAACCACCGGTTATAGGGGCATTTTTTGGAGAAATTTATCAAATAACCAAAAAACACGAATTTAAAAGCAGATTTTTTTCAAAAAGTATCATTTTTTATTATTTGTTGGCCTTTTTTGTGTATTTTTATGTATTTTTTAGTATTGCCTGTTATTTAGCATTATTACTGTTTTTATTTTATCAGGATATACCGCTTAGTTTAAAATTTATTACGTTTTCTTTACAATAAGTAATTGGAAGAAAAAAAATTCTATATAAAAAAATAAAAAAAAAACATCTCAAAAAAATTTTGACCTCTTTTTTGTCGATAAAAATAAGTCTAGTTTCATCTATTTTCATATGTACACTTTAACGTGACTCACACTGTATAGCTACACACATTACTAATAATACAGTGAACATTGGTCAGGGCTAGTATCACTCATCACAGTCATCAATTAATATTAAAATATTTCTTAAAACTAATTAATGAATTATGACAGTACAGAAGTAACCTATCATACTTGATTAAAATATTTATAATAATAACCAGATCTTATATTTTCAGTTGTATTTTAATTTATAGAATAAATAACGCAGTGAGGTAATACTTTAGTACTACTACTTTGCTTTTCGATTGTCATTTCTAGATCATCATAAGTAAGCCATTCTGATTCTCCTACATTGCAGTGAACTCTGTAGTGTTTTTTAAATTCTAAAAACTCGATCACACATGGATTATTGAACGTTTTGTCAAAAAAAGTTAAATTGTGGGGAAATTTTTGGAGTTCGCATTTTATGCTTCTTTCGGCATCTGGAGAATTTAGCTCAATAGCAATGAATTGTGAAAATTGATATATGTAAAAATTGTACCCGTCACAACATTTTTCTGTGCACTTGTACATTTGTGTCATGCACTCAAGTGCAGCTTTCTCTAAAACCTGTGGCCCCGATTCAAGTATTAACTCAATATTGATGGGTACAAACCCTGTACATCTTTTATAGCCTGACCAGGAACATAAAAACCCTGGCATAGAGGCGCGTCAATTGCATTTGATAGTGCAACACTGAGTACAGTCGTACCTGTGTTAAATTAATAGGTTAACTTTATATCAGGATTCAGGATTACGGACTAATTTGATATTTTCATAAATTAACGAAAAAATATTATTATAGGTAGGTAGGGGAGAGGGGGGCAGCTTTGAACAATTTTCATACTTTATTGAATATCTTCCAAATTTGAACGATTTCATTAATTTTTTCTTCCTAGATAGAGGTCATGGTTATCACACAACAAAATAATGATGTTCTTCTTAATTATTCATGAACGCTTATTAAGATATTTAGATTTTTGCACAGACCTGTAAACGTTCAAAACTGCCCCGTAGTCGGGGCAGCCTTGAACACGCCTGGGGCAGTTTTGAATTAGTATTTTTTTCAATGAAATAAAACTGAATATTTATGAATGTGTATTTTTAAAATAATTAATAAACAAAATTTTAAATGATCAGTGTCATTTGGGATCAATTTAACATGTTTATTTTATTTTACATCACTCTGTACAAAGTAACACAAAACTTAGGGATATTATTTTAAAAAAAAGTAAATATAAGATATATCAATTAACTAAATACTAATAAACTTTCTGTTTAATGACACATCAAAGACAAAATTGCATAATTAAAAAAATATCAATCAACTACTAAAACTAGCTTTTGCCCGGACTTCACCCAGCTTGAAATTTTATCTGTCACAGTAAAGCAATCTGCTTATTTTTTATGTAAAAACCTTCTACGAAGTATTAGAAAACTTAAGGTTTCATATTACCACTTAAAAAAGAAAATTTATAAAGTTCAAAGGTGCCCCAACCATTTCGTTCAAAGCTGCCCCATGGGTATATTTCCAGAAAAAAACATAAATTTAATATCGGAACATACTTTTATATCGCAATTTCTTATCAAATCTTCATTGAAACTATTTAAACTTCCATATAGTAAACAAACCACTCACTATTTTATAAAACTACGTCCACAAAATCCTTAGACCCAAAATAAAAAAGTGCGAAATTGGCAGTCAAAAACAAAAAACCACTTTTGCCGGTTATCCTACAGTTAGATATTAAAAATGAGATGTGACGGCTATGCGCATCAGTGCTGGCAATATAAATTATGATTTATACCATTGTAGCCTAAACCAGTGATTTTTAAATTCATTTGTTCTAAGCTGCCCCTGTCCAAAGCTGCCCCCCTCTCCCCTACATAATCTGGTTTAAATAAATTAAATGAAACCATCAATCGAGCTGGTAGGATTTATTTTATTATTCATCAATAATCAAATTCAGAACTTGAATATTCAACTGCAATGTCTGCTCATGAACGCTTCAAACTCGGTACTTCTTTCCCAATTCCATAAAATTCAACACGAAAGTGACAAAAAATTTTAAAATAGGTAGTTGAAACAAACCACAGCTAATTTTCATAGTGGACTGTACTATACGATAAACATGTCAGTCAATTTGACAACCTTTGTCGGAAACATTATTCAATGAAAATATTGTCCGAACCCTTAATATTTCTCTTCGACAAATACTTTAACACATTGTGAACCACTTTTCTTTCACGACTATAAAAAGATTTTAGCAATTTAATTCACAAAATCAATTGCGCACATTTTTATTAAAGTTTGTTTACACTTTGACAGCAATAGACTGACATGCAGGGTGACATGTCAATGAAGTTTTCAGTTACTGTTGCCATTAAAAGAAATTAGTACCATTAGTTTTCCGCAACATGGCGAGGGTTTTTATGTTCCTGGTCGGGCTATAATACTCGAGTTGTTTACAGTGCACAGAAAATCTGTACAGTTTTTTGTCCATGTCGTTTTACAATAGCTGTAACTAAGATATTTATCTATGATGTAAGTTACGTTGCATTCACAGTTTACTGTTGAAGATTCAAATTTGAAGTGTAAGTTTAATAGATTATTCCTAATATCTTCAATGTCCGGCCGATTTAAAATCAAAGAAATAATTAAATTAGAAAAAAGGTCACTACTACTTTTAAAAACCTGTAGTATATTTTTCTTTATAGTGCATATTACTGCAAACAGATGAGCAACACTGTCAAACGCACAAGTGTTATATATACAAAAAGAACCGCTAATGTTGGAGCCATTCTTCAGTAAAGTTATATCGTGAGGTTTTAATGACATTGATATTTCTTTTTCTTCGAACTGGCTTTCATGTTGTTTAGGGGTTTCAATGAAAATTTCTGGTAATAAATAATCAATAATGTCATTTTCTTTTTCTTTTTCATTTTCTTTTATTCGTTTTATAGTTTTACACTTTTTTTTTGCGTACCCTCTCCAGTTTTCTATATATGATGGCTTATTTGAAAAAATTGAATCTTGTGAAAACGAATCGCGGTCTGTGTTTTTTCTTTTTTTTTGGCGAGATCGTGCTGTCGTTTTGCTTTTAGGTTCAAAAGAACTACTTATTTTTGGAATATTTTTTTTGTTCATATTTGTTAACGCTAGCTTTACTTCACCGGAAATATAATTAAAATGTCGCATCAGAAATAAATCGATTCGTACGCGGTTATTATTTAAAAGCAAACATTTGATATTTTTGAAATAGCTTTCTGAATTGCTAGATGACGGTCTTGTTTTATTGGAATTGAAGTGTTTTATCAAAACATTTGACCACATGGGCAACTTTTTTAATAAACGCGTCAGTAATTTTATTAAATCAGGGAAAAAGTATGGATTGGGATGTTTGCTGTCTTTGTCTTCTGTTAGATCGATATAAAGTTTTTCTTTGGCAACCTCGTCTAAAAACCATAAGTCTAATAAGGATTCTGAATTTATTTCGTCATCTTCATTGTTATTAATTATATCTGATGGAGTTGAGTCGATAATTATATCATGTTTTTCGGAATCATGTATTTGGTTTAAGGTCTCAATAGCTTTTTGACATCGATTGCTTTCGAAATTGTTCAACGCAATGATAATAATGCTGGTTAAAATCTTTTTCACTACTTTATATTCTGAGCTGTTTTTAATTGAAATTATACATTTGATATAAAAGTACTTAACATGTGTTTCAACGGTATCAAAAATCTTTTGATCGTGTAAAGTTTTGATAAAATGAGAGGTGTCCAGTCGCAAAAATGATTTTGGAAATTCTGCATCTATTACGCCTTCTAAAATTTTGAAACAATTTTGCAAATAATGTTCAGTACTTGTAAATTGTGTGAATGTCTCCACTAAGGCTTTTATCAGGGCACTTGAATCATCTGTCACAATTTCGTCAGGGTATTTTGGTAGACTTTTTTTCCACGTTTGCAGCCAAGTTGCTATTGTTTCCGCCGTATGAGACGTAGAAATCATTTGGCAGAGTGGTACACTGCTGCCAAAATCATTATATGCCATAATTATATATAAGAACAAATGTTTTTTCTTCATATTTTTAATAAAATCATTAACTTGTGGTGGACGTAACATTTTGAATATCGATCCAGTAGCATCTAAAGAAATAACAATTCTATTCACTTGTTCTAAATATTTTAAAAAAAAAGTTATTTGTAAATTGTTCCAATAATATAAAATAAATGGGCACAATGATATATATTTTATAAAATGTTTGAAAGGAGGTGTCTCACTCATTATCCATAACGACAGTAAAACATTATCGTGAAATAAGCTCTGTGATTTATCTCTTTTTTTCAACTGTCTTAGTGCATTTACACTTGGCAAAAAATAAGGCGAGTCAGAGTTGGTTTGACATATAGTATCATTCGCTAGTGAATTTCTTACTTCAATTGCACTTTTTTCTGACAATTGTTTTGCTAGTGTTTGTGATTTATAACCTGTCATTCTATACCTTTTATTTGAACTGTGCTTAACATCTGGATTTCTGTGTCTAATGATAGGGTAAGTGCGTTAGTTTTCGTCCAATTATCGGAGTTGCCAACTTTGTGATGCGAAATGAATATCTTAAAATACCCTTACTCATATGTATCATATGTCATTTTAGTCCTTGTATAGTCTACTTTACGTTAATATTATATGACAATAAGTAAATACCACGGGTTTTTTTATAAAAAATATTTTATGCAAAAGAGGCGATTTCACTAGTTTTCGTCCAAAAAAATCAGTTTTCGTCCTAGTGTACGCTAGTTTTCGACCACTGTGTAGAAAAAAGGGTGCAGTTGAATTATTAACTTAAAACCAATTCTACAATATAGTAACTATGGATTGTGGTATATCATTTGAAAGGTAATTTTGCTAGCTTTCAAATGATATCAAAAAGATTTAAATAAGTTTCTTACCTAAATTTAGGATAATATTGCAATAGGTCGAAGGATAAATGGACGAAAACGAATCTACAGGAATAGCTAATTTTGGTTTTCGTCCACCCCAGTGCTTGCTCATGACGTCATGGACGAAAACACAACAACGTTTAAAGCTGTTTTTTGTTTTCGTCCACATCTTTTTAACGGTTTTTATGGGTTTATCACTGTTAAAAAGTGGACGTAAACTAAAATGTTTAATGTAATAGCAATAAAGGTCATATTGGAAGAAAAAACATTGTATTTTGTAGGTCCATTGAAGTAAAATGATTATTAAAAATATTAACTAGGTGTCAGGGTTTCCGTCCACGTGGACGAAAACCAAAATCTTACAAAATTGTTATGCTAGTATTAGTCCACTTAATTATCTAAGATTTCTACACAAAAACTTTAATAAACCCTTAAAATAGTGTTTATTATGCTAATAATTAGACATACGTGCCAAAAACATTACGTAAAGTAGCTAAAACAGTAATTAAACATATCATGAAAATTCCCTACCGGCACGTTTTTTTTCTAACTTGACGACGTTTTCCATTCACCTGTGTGCAGCAGTAACTTCCGTAGATTTTTTTGGAGTTATTACTTGTCAAATTACATTTTCATGCAGGCAGAACTGTTACTTAGATATTATAGATTGTAACAAGTCCAAACTTGCACGGAAAGCTAGGTTTGTATTCTAATTTTCCGTATTTGTTTGTGGCAAGTCGGTCAAATGGACGAAAACAGGAGCTGGACGGAAAACCGGCGCAATTACCCTACATTGCATTTCTGTAAAATTTTCTGTCTTATTTTTCATGATTATTTCAATTTTAGCTTTACACTCACTATAATTACAACGACCTTTGCAAACAACAACTGTTTTATCTATTACCTGTTTTACAATATTGGATTTAAACACCCAAAAGCAATTTAATTTTGTATTTTTCCATATGATTTCTCTAACAAAATCCGTCCATTTATTTTTTTGTAGCGATCGTCGCCTTTGAAATAAGCTGCCAGAGGAATCTGATCGTTTCGTTATATATATTATAGGTTCAATCTTTTTCCAAAAATGTGAGTCAACATAAAAGTTAAAAGATTCATATGCATCAGTCTGGTTTGTATAATCACTATCGTCTTCATTTTGATTTAGTACTGTGCTTAAGTTATCTGATCTTGATTCTGAGTCAGAAAATTGAGAAACTTGAGAAAGAGGTTTGTTAACATCATTATCAAAGAAGTAATTATAGTTTTTTTTTAACGAACAATAAATTGCTTTGCACGACAAACGATACTTAAAAGCATCTTGAAGATCGGAGTATAAAGCGCGGTTTTCTTTATTATTGGGAGGTACAAAATTTCCTATCCTACTTTTATATTTTTGGAAAACTTGTCTTTGTTGCTCCAGGTCTACACTTAGCTTTCGACCCCGATGTTTTCCTAAAGACTTATTATTCCTAGCTAATAGAATCAACAAAGTTATAAAAAAAAAAGATAATACAATACAATATAACAAAAGCGGCAGAAACATTTTAAAAAAATAATGTAACTAAAATTACAGAATAAAAACTAACAACATGAATTGTAATAAAAACTCGTAAATCATTCTTAATTAATGGACTAATCTTGTTATTTTACTTGCTTGACTGTTTTCACTGCGAAGTGCACCATGACAAAAAGGCGTCTCATAGTATCTTCATCCATAAGAAAATCAGCAAACATCAGAAAGTAGTTATGGATCTGTAATAATATCCAACATTAAAATCATATAAAACTATTAACAAATATAAAAAAACGGTCACTACAATTTATTATTAAAACTGGGCTGCGTTAAGAGGGTTAGTCTATTTTGTGGCTAATCACTCACATGACTGTCCTTGGAGACTACATTCCCCAAAAAAAGTAGTTATCATTAGACCTGACATCATTAGGTTGCATTGTCATCTGAGTTACATTTATGTACAGTCGAATTCATAAATAATATGACAGTTTTCTTTGAATATTAATAATTGAAATTGGTCATACCTTAAAACTCTCGCAACTTTTCCACGGACATGATTATTTGTAGCCTTATTGTTGTCAATCTACCTCCGGTGTCAGTAGCTTATTTGAGTCACCTGTATAATCATAATTAAAAATAAGTGTTTCTTCTGTTACCTTATTCAATATTTTGGTAATATCTAGCACAGTAGGTAGGTACTTAAAAGTACCGAACTTAATACTGAATGAACTAAAAGATCAAGAGAAAATCCTAAGAAAAGTCAATATTATTTGTTTTTACAAGAAATATTATTATGGTAATACAATTATTGCTTGCTTTTTTTTTTAATTTTCACAGTTTGAGTTACACAATAATTACCTACAATGGTAGTGCTGACTGCTGAAAGTCTTTCTAAATAAGTAGTATTTCTCAATAATATTAACTATCGAATGTAAATCTGTACAAGTTCCCCTTTAACTGACATTCTACTATCAGTACTTGCTAGAGTTACATATTAAAATAATTTGAAAATTATAAAAGAGAAAAATATTATAAATAGAGAAAATTATAAAGGAAGAGCAGTCGCCGGCCCGGTAATCCCGGAATTCCCGCCAAGGCAGTTCGATTTTTTCAAGTTATTTATAATTTTCAAATTAGTTGTAATCAAGAGATGCAAATCTTAACGCTAAAAATTAAATAATTACCTACCTACCTACATTAAAATAATTTTCAATTAATTCCACTTACCGTAGCTCATGGCCGTAGCTCGTCAGTGTGACAAAGGAATTTATTGACAATTTAAAGTCAGTTTTAATTAAAATGTCTGTACAATTCGTCCTTCGTTTGAAACACATTAAAAAAAACTGCTGTTTAGGATTATTATTATGTAGTTTAGAATCCATCTAACATATCACAAGTCACAAATACGATAAATCCAATGTGTTGTGTGAACTTGTGTTTGTTTGACTTTGTTTGTAAAAAAAATTTTTTTTTTTTTTTAATATAGTTTTTCACGGCTCTGGGTGCAAGCCCTTTTAAGCCAGTCTTTGAAGTCCGTTGAACTTTTGTTTGAATTTGACACATCACATCTGTGTTTGACTTGACACTTCACTGAGTTCACTTCACTGCACTGATGCACAGCACTGATGATTCCAACTGATTCACTGATATTCTCTTCTCAAATAGTTCCCAGAGTTGAAACCACGAAAGTATATAAGGGTTTGAAAAGTTTCGGATCCTTCAGGAGCTCGTCCAACGACTCTGGTACACGTTCACAAATAGATTGAAGGTCATCGATCATGACCAGTCTCTGAACTCCAAAACTTCTACATTTCAAGATTATGTGTTCCAAATCAGCAAGCTCTTCATTGCAATATGTACATTCAGGGCTCGGAATCAAGTTGAGCCTCTTCAGGTGAGTGGGAGCGTGGCAATGGCCAAATCTCAGCCTATTTATGATGGTTATAAACTTCCTGTTATCTATATTCTCATTCCTCCGATGGTACCAAGGTTTGGCGGGCGGGCTTCCTTGGATCTTAGCATACCATTTTCCCTTTTCCATACTAGTAATTGTCCAGTACTCATGCCATATCTTTTTCAGGTCTTGATTGATTGCGGCTTGATAGTCAGTGTGAGGTAACTTCAACAACGTAGAATGGTCAACATCAAAGCCATTCCTTGCAGCCAGATCAACAATTTCATTCCCCCTGATGCCACGGTGCGATGGTACCCAAAGGAAGAGCAGTGTCTTACCAGTAAGTCTATATATGTTATTAATTAATTTCTTAATATCATAAATTATATAATTCAAATTATATTTACAAGAGTTATTTTCCAGAGCTAGTAATACGCTTTTAGAGTCAGTTAGAATAATAATATTGTCAGATGGTGGATTACATGTACAGATATGTTTAAGTGCTAAGAGGATAGCATAACTTTCTGCAGTAAAGATACTACAGTGGCTTTCAATTTTATGACTTTGAGTAAGTTTAAGTTGTGGATCATAAAATGCAGAGGTTACTCTATTCTCTTTCTTTGAACCATCTGTGTACACTTTATAATAAGACTTATTTAGAAATTTATTAAGATCGATTTGATTGGTGATCTTTTCTCTTAAAATAGTGAAATTTTTTACAACAAGATCTTCATAATTAACTTTATACATGGGCCATGGCTTATCTTTATACATATTTACAGTGAGAGACTCTATATACAATGCAATTCTTAGTAAGGCTGGAGTGCGTCCAGATATTAACTCATTACCTGTAATTGGAGGAGGAGGAGTAGAGCACATTTGGGATGATAAGGGAGGCATGATTCTATCTAGTACTGGTTTGTTGGTTGAAGTTATTAGTTTAAGGCAAAAATTTCCTGCTAGTTGAATACGTCTCAGTACTAAAGGTGGAATGCATGTTTCACATTGCATAGCAATGATAGGAGTTGAACACATAGCTCCTGTTATTATTCTAAGTGCTTTATTCTGAATAACGTCTAATTTTTTTAGTAGGGTTGGGCTACAGTTCATATATGCCAAAGTACTATAGTCGAAATGACTGCGTACTAAACTCTTGTATAACATTGATAGAATCTTGGGATCAGAGCCCCAACTTACACCAGCTAGTGAACGCAATATGTTTAAAGCCTTAGAAGAGTTGCGAATTAGAAGCTTGATATGACTTTCAAATGTGAGTTTTTTATCTAGACACACTCCTAAAAACTTTTTTTCCTGAATCCATGGAAGAGGATTATTATTATAATAAATATTAGAATTACATTCATTATATTTTTTCGAGAATAACATAACGCCGCTCTTATTGGGACTAATATCAAGTTTTAATTTACCAGAATAAAAATTATGAATTTCAACTAAAGCTAGGTTTAAACTATGCACAGCAGTATTTACATTTTTATTTACAGTATAAATTAATAAATCATCAGCAAATTGTAAAAATTTTATATCCCTTTGTGTTAAATACTTATTAATTTGACTAGTGTATAAATTGTACAATAATGGCGAAATCGTAGCACCCTGCATTGTGCCTTTATATACATATCCGGGTCCATGAATAATGTTATTAAATTTTATATACATTATTCTTTTGTACAAAAAATTGAAAATCCATTTACAGACTACCCCGGGTACTCCAATATCACATAAGATGGCTATTAAAATTGAGGGGACCACGTTATCGAATGCGCCCTGTACATCAAGGAAGACACAAGCTGTTGCAGAGTGACTGTCAAGAGAATTCCTAACATCTGAGACCAATGCTGTAAAACTTTCTGCTGCACTTCGGCCTTTCCTAAATCCGAATTGTTCATTTGGTAAGATATTATTTGATTCGACATAATAATCTAATCTTGTCTTTAACATGCACTCAAATACTTTACCTATACATGAAGACAGAGAAATTGGTCGATAAGAGTTACAGTCATCAGGAGGCTTATCTGGTTTAAGTATAGGAATGACACATTGAGTCTTCCATGAGTCTGGGATGACCTGTGTTTGCCATAGTAAATTAAAAATGTAGAGTAAAAGTTTTTTGGCATTAATATGTAGGCGACGAATAACTTCATAAGGAATGTTGTCTAAACCAGGAGTAGTGTTCCTACGAGACTGCAGAGCAGTCATAAACTCTTCCCAAGAAAAATGTTGAGACAAAAAAGCTGCTTTTTCATCACCAATTTGAGAGAAATATGTTTGCAATAATGAATTATTTACTTGTTTTTCAGGAGGAGATAGAGGAGAATATTTCTCAAAAAAAGAGGGAATCCATTCATCATTCTTCGGCAGTTTGGGAATTGAAACACGCTTAAACCTCTTCATATAGTTCCATACTGTACTAACAGGAGTATATCTATTAAAAGATTCACATAAAGATTTCCATCCAGTTTTCTTTTTTTCCTTAAGAGTTAGTTTTTTAGCAGCATCCAATTTTTTATATGCAATGTAGTTTTCAATGCTTGGATTACGTCTATAAAAATTTAAAGCATCTTTACTCTTTTTAACTGCACTATTACACTCATCATCCCACCAAGGTACAGGCTTTTTCATTATATTGGGAGAGGTTTTGACTACTTTAGGTACGCATTTGTCTCTAATACTAATTAAATTATTATAAAAATCGTCATAAATTATTAATGGATCTGTATTATCTAAATTAATATTAACTACCATGTTTTCTGTTTCAGTATGAAATTTAAACCAATCAGCTTTATTGTAAATAAATTTGTGTACTGGTTCACCTATCTGATATTTATCAACAGAAATCTGGATATCTGTTACAGTGGGATAGTGATAACTTCCCATTGGGTCATCATAGACTTTCCAATCACATAATGGAGCTACTGAAGGGCTGACACATGTTACATCTATAGCCGAAGGATTATGAACAGATCTACCAACAGTGGTTGGCGCCCCTGAGTTGAGGATACAGAGGTCGCTCTCGTCAAATATATTGTAAACTTCGTTACCTCGACCGTTACTAGTAGCACAGCCGAATGCGATGTGGTGAGCATTAATATCACCTGATAGCAAAAGTGGCTTAGGTAGTAAGTTAATAATCTGTTTCAGTTTGCTACCATTGAATCTTGATCTATTTTCTTTAGGTGGTGGACAATATATACATAGAATACTTAAATTACCTATGCCAGTTCGCAGATTAATAGCTACAGGTTGTAGAAAATCATAAAAGGGAAGCTCTATTACTGAATATTTCAAAGTGTCTTTGACTAGGATGGCGACTCCACCCCGGCCTTCTTTTTCTTTACCTATTTTACTAACTAGATTGTAATTATGAATACGAAAAGAACTGTTTTCTTTCAACCATGTTTCGTTTAACAAACATATATCAATATCATTATCAATCAAAAATTTTATAAGTAATGGCTTTTTGTTAATAACACCTTCGACGTTAAATTGAGAGATTCTTATGAAACTTTTGTCCATTTAAAGCCCTTTGAAACTTTTTATAAGAATTTCCTGTATAATAGAACTATTAACTGCCCTCGTTTCGTTGCCAATAGCGACAAGGGCGCCTACAAGGCCCTTGCGAATAAAATCATTGTTTAATATTTCATCTATTAATTGTTCATTGGTAAGTGGTTCTTTTTCTTTAACTTCCATCGAGTTAGTTGAAGTGGAAGAGGTCGCTGTTGAAACCGAGCTAGCTTGTGGCTTCCTTGATGCAATAGATTTTAAGTTAGTTTTAGGAGCAGCCAGTAGCGGAAACTCGCTTATGTAGTTTTTGATAACTGGGCTACTCTTAGTAGCCGCAGCACTGCTGGAGACCATATTAGCGTAAGTTAATTTATTTTTTTTATCTTCCATTTTTTGTTTTTTGACAGGACAGTCCCGTGAAATGGCAAGATGAGCTCCTTGACAGTTTATGCATTTGGCTATTTTATTAGAAGTACATTCAGAAAAATGATGTTCTTCAGAACATATTGAGCATTTTTGCACAGATTTACAAATTTTAGCACCATGGTTGAATTTGAAACACTTGAAGCATTGCAACAATGGAGCGTTGTATGGGAATACTCTGAACCTAAAAAGGTCTAGATACACATGTTCGGGTAACACAGTTGATAAAAATGTGATAGACACAGATTGGAATGGCTTTATGTCGCCGTTGTCTCTTTTGGTGAACCTACGTACACCTATGATCTCATAAGAAGATGAGAGTTTTTTAAAAAGTTCCTCATTGCTGATACTAGTGGGTACAAAGCGAAGCACGCCGACTGTTTCTACTGCTGTGGCTGGGATGTATGCCTTGAGTTGGTGTTTGGTTAGGAAGGGATCGTTTTTCAGGAAGTTATTGGCATTACTAGACTGGGAAAATGTGACACATATTTTATTGGCGTTAATTCTTTTAAGATTGGTAATGCCCTTGATTTCATTTTTGAAAAGGTTGGTAGTCAGGATGGGATTGTTGTTCCCGATCTTCTCATTCTCTTTCGTGCTTTCCACAAATACAGAAAACTCGCCACTCACCGTGTTCTCCGCGAATAGCCTTCTATACCCTGGTTTTACGTACGGTTTGTAGAAATCTTCATCTGCAGTCGTATAGGTGTGATCTCTATTTGGTGCCTTCCTTTTTTCCTTGCCCCTGGGCGGGTCCTTACCGTCCCCGTCCGGCATAGTCGAGTTTTAAGTTGACTTAACGACTTCCAATAGATAGATAACTATTTATAACACAAAAAGAGAAAAATACAAAATTGGCTTCAAAAATCGCGCCTAGTGCGTTCAAAAGCCCGCCAAAAAGTCTTGTAAAAAAAACTGTTTCCAGTGTTGCTAGTAGGGTCTTGTCAGAAATTACCAGAAATAGAAAAAAAAGTAACCCTCACACGTGCGATTGATATTATTATCATATTGATTCATAAAGCTAACTACTAACAACTTTCATCTTCGACTCTTATCTTACCAATCAGCCAAAATTCATACAAAGTGTTAAAATTAATTGGAAATCATCAACATTTTGAGTGTCACGTTTCAATTTAAATAATTTGTAAATTGACACTATTAATATTTTTTTACTGAATAACCTGTAAAAGTTAATTCTACAAATTCCGAAAAATCACCTAAAAGTAACCTTTTCATTAGTGTAACCTAAAAGTAACCAAAGCAGTTCAAAAATCAGCTAAAAGGTTACAAAAGTAACCTTCTGGCAACACTGACTGTTTCTCAATATTGCAGTCAACTGTCATCTTTTTTTTTAAATACAAGTTTTACGGCTATGGATATAGATCCTTACGGCCAATTCTGTGCAAATATTCCTTCGGAAGGAATATTAACTTTATGGCAAATGCTGTACAAAATGCTGTGTTTCGTCTATTTTGTGATGTCTTAGTAGTGATTGTGATTTGTGATGTTAATATTGTTAAATTTTTTTTTTTTCAACAAAAGAAGAAGAATTCAATGAGGGCTTTCGCGATTGGAAAATCCTGAAAGTGCTTCATGAGCTCTATCAAACGGTTCAAACGGTATTAATAATAGGTTACAGAATAAACTGGATCTATCCGAAACTTCAATGTTTCCTTCTTCCATACATTTAGTACTACTACCACAGTCATGACTAGAGATGGGTTTCCACCCGGGTAAAAACCCACATGAGGGTAAAAACCCAATAAAAACCCGTTTCATTCCACCCGTGGGTGTTTACACCGGGTGAAAACAAATAACTTTATAATTATTTCAATTGGTATCTTTTCTTTATTTTTATTGAATTTTTCTCATTTAAGTTTATTGATTAATAAGTTATAAGTCAAATTTAAGGATTACTAATGTTTGGCCAAAAAACGTTTCCCAAATTATCACATCGCAAACAACGTTTCGCAAATTTTCATTTGGCAAATTCTCATTTGGCAAAACAACTTATTGCAAACTTTTAATTCGCAAATGTCGTTTTTGGCATGTTATTGTTTAGCAAATTATTGTTTGGCAAAGTATGTTTTGCCAAATGTTTCATTTGGCAAAAATATTTCACGATAAACTATTTACAAAACAATTTGATTGGTGCATAGAATGGAATACAAATTAGCTTGTGGTTATTATTTTGTTTAGTGGGTAGTTAATATAATTTTTTTTCTAAATAAATTTTCATATTTCATTCTTTTTATCGAAATTTCCAAATGATTCATTAACAATAGAGATGATTCTAGCGCTCGGCGGCCGCTGCCGCGGCACGCTTCGCTCGCCTTCGCGCATTAAGGGTCACTGTTCTAACCTAACCTAACCTACTATTTTCTACAATACCTACTTTTTGCAACCATACTAGTTTCTGCAATCTCTCTGTTTTACATAAAATTATTGTGAAAACCATGACCATGTGCCTTATGCTTTGATTTGTGGGTAACGGTGGGTACTCGTAAGTATGTGAAGTGTCAATTTGACCAAGCAAATTATTTGGGATATAATATTTGGCAAAATAAAACATTTGCTATATAAACATTTGCCAAGTAAAATTTGGCCAAATGTTAATTTGACCAAATGAATTAGTTGCGAAAAGTACAGTTGCTAAAAGTTTATTTGGGAAATGAAACTTTGGCGATAAGTTGTTTGCGAAGTGAAATTTGGCGAAAAGTAATTTGGCCAAACGGAAGGATACCCAAATTTAACACTAATATGCATTTATATCGTGGCCAAATCGTAAAATTGATCACGTTATGATGATGTGACCAATTATTTTATAAAATGGTGTTATTTCAAGAATCGTTGAACCGATTTAGAAGAAATTTAGTAGGAACACAATAATTTGTGATCATGGCAAGGACATGGAGGGGGGGGAATGCTAAAGATGCCAAACTCTTTCTTTGATGACATTACGGTATAAAGTTACAAATAACAACACCAACTACAAAGTACTTCTGCTTAAAAACTTGAAATCGAACCGCCCTTTCGCCACTGTAACGCATTGTAACGTTTTTCAAGACCTCCTCTCCCCCCAGATTGCATTACGTAACACTAGAACGCCCCCTTAGCAACAAATACCACTTCTCACTTTAAAAAAACGCTATTTTTGTTTTCACCCACCAGAATGGGTGATAATGGGTAAAAACCGGGTTTTTACCCAAATCACCCAGTTTTAACCCAATCTGGTGAAATGGGTTTTTACCCACTACCCATCTCTAGTCATGACACTCATCTCTTGACAATATTATAGCAAGTAAAGCCTAAAACCAATGTTTTTCATTAATAATTTAAAATAAGAATACAATTTACGAGTTTATTTTAAGTATTTATTATTAAATTAAAAAAATTACACTTCTAATATTGTGTGTCTGGCATACATTTAGTATGGAAGCTGGAAACATTGAATTTTCAGATAGATCCAGTTTATTCTGTAACTTATTATTGGTACCGTTTGAAAGAGCTCATTAAGCACTTTCAGGATCAGTAACCAGTTTTTTAATATCTTGTATAGTTAAGAAATAATCGAGTGAGATCACTTAACGTTTCCACCCTGTATAGTTGTTGCCCATTTTTGCCACTTGACGTGGCAGAATCGTGGGACTTCACGGTATTTAAATAAAAATTAAAGTGGTTGCGTTTAGAAACGCCACAAATATTTGAGTCTTTGGAAACAAGTTCGTTATTATACTTGTATATTAAAATATAATTTTGTTTTACCTAGCTTTTTCTTATTAATAAAATATAGGTTATTAAGTACTCAATACAGAAATCAGCCGGCTCCTAGTCTAAAATTCTTATAATCGAAATTAAATGATTTAAACTACAAATAAAAATGATTCAAACAGTACTAGTTTTTAGGTTCAAATTCGACTGCTCTAGTGGACGCACGGAACGGCAACGTCGCAGTCGACCCATATTATTTGAATTATTTGGCGGGAAAATAGTTTTTGGCTTTTAATTCTGAAACTAAGAGGCCCAGAGATTTGAAATTATGTCTCGTGTGTACTTCAATTATAACGAATTATTTGATCTTTAAAACGCAACTCTAACTTATACGGTTTTAATAATCCACCGTGTGTTACGTGTCACCAGCTTACACATACGTATCGGTTCGTAGTTCGAAAACGGTTCGAAATAAAGCTTTGAAAGAATTGAAGTCGGGTTTTTTTATTCGACTTTAATTTATGAGATATAAAACATTGATGTAGCTTAAATATTTACGAAGATACAGATGTGTAAGCTGGAGACACGGTACTCCAGCTCGCACATAGTTTTTTGATCGTGGTTTTAACAGTATTTGAGCTAAAGTCTTGAAAAGTGGAAAGCCTACTATTTGGATTCGACTGTAATTTTTGAGGTATAATACATTATCGTAGCATAAATATTTACGAAGATACAGATGTGTCAGCTGGAGACACGTGTCCTCAGCTTACACATAGAAAACAACTCATAGTTATGAAGTTCTAATGGCTCTAATTGAATGACTGAGAGGTTTGATGACTCTAATTAGGCTTTTATTGATGGTATACTTGGAATTGCTCTAGGGCCAATGAGGAAGTTGGAGACATGTTCATCAAATTTTGACACATGCTGCATCTATCCTTATCTGTGGCACCGACCACATGTCCTCCCAGAGGGAAGACCGGCCCTCTTTTCCATTCTTCATTCATTCCAATTCATTCATCATTCAGTCACTTTGCAAAACTGTCACAAAAGTCATGGTGGATTTGGTTTGGTAACTAGATTTTTTTTGTATCGGACGTAATAGCACGTTTACGTTCTAAATGATTATTTCAACTCACATTTATTAAATTAATGACGATAACAAAGGTAATTTTTGTGTAATAATAAAAGCCTCATAACAATTTTTTTATGTCTTGTGCGCACGTAGGGACAGTGAGTGTGATTTACTAAAATAAATATTGAAAACGGTGCGCGGCTCGTAAAACATAAATTAAAATGTAACAATGATTACCACTGAAGTGAAATGTGTATATTAAATACAGAAACAACTTTATGAATTTTATGAATAATAAAATTTTCTTTCAGGTTTTATGAGTATTAAGAGAAGCTGACAAATTCAAAATGATTAACATGCACGTCTTAAAACAGTCTACTATTGTTCACCTATGTTTTGCAATATCTTATTTCACATCGGGGTTAATATTAAGTTTGATACAAGGCGTTTTATACTGTGGTCTCAAGCCATTCAATAAGAGATTGTACAGAAAAATAAACTATTATCTTTCTTACTCATTTTACTGTCGTAAGTATTCAATGAAACTATTATGAGCTTTTCCATTACCATTGTGTTTGATTTATCTTGTTGCATGAATACAAATCAATGTGTCTGTGTTGTTTTTATGAACACAACAACAAGGAAATTTAAGGCACCTATTTCACCTTGGCATCGAAATTTTAAGACTAAACTGACCTTTGTTTCTAGATAATGATTCTTTGATCTCGCATGAATCAAGGTTGTCCATTATGTTATTCTTTAAATTTGTGTTTATGCAAATAAGTGCTAAAGGAAAAGAATTTTTTTTAATATAATTTTATCATTTTAATACGGTCTCTTAAAAATTAAGTCAAAACATAATTCTTTACATTATTTTTTAATGTGCTTTAATATTTTACAGAATTAGTGTTTATGGCAGAATGGTGGTCAGGTACAACAATGTCTGTCTATGTTAAAAAGGACGAATATGAAAAATTTTATGGTAAAGAGCATGGGTACCTCCTCATGAATCATAGCTATGAAATAGATTGGCTCATGGGGTGGCAGTTTTGCGATGGCATCCAAGTTTTAGGGGTAAGTTTGACTGTTCCTTCTGCTGATAATGATAATTTTTTATCTTTATACAGGCTTTAAAGATTTATTGCATCTTAAATACAGTGTAAACTCTTTATAAAGACACTCAAGGGACTGAGCATTTTTTGACGTTACAGAGTTGTCGTTGTATACAGGGTGTTAGGTAAATGGGTATATGAGCCGACACTAGCCCATGTTAACATGGGCATATAAATGGTATGGCGAAGTCAGAAATTTGATATCATCATTTTATTTTTTTTAATTTACATACAAAATAAATTTTATAAAATTCGATTTGTATGAAAATTTAAATTTAAATAATTAAAATGAAGATATCAATTTTCTGACTTCACCATACCATTTATATGCCCATGTTAACATGGGCTAGTGTCGGCTCATATACCCATTTACCTAACACCCTGTAGAGTAACATGGTATAGCAGATACAAAACAAGGTAAACCAACGAAGTAAAAAAATCTCGACGTTATAAAGAGTTTTTCGTTAAATCAAGTGAGAGTTTACACTGTATATGAAGTAATAAAATTGAATGTTAATATAGTCCCCTGAGCTACTTGAGCTGCCATTTTATAGTTGCCCCTTGGACTGAGTTTTGTGTACACACTTCTAGTTCACGTCATTCTATAACTTTGTATGTAAACATCACACCATGATGATGTCATGTCACATTCAGCTCATCAAATTGGGTCATTTTGGCTATGTGCCAGACACTTATCATCATTACCTAATGTATTCTTTATCTCGTTTTTAATGCAATCACATAATAATGATCAGTAATTAAATTTTATGAGAATCATAAAAAAAAAATGTAGAGAGAAACTAAAATTAATGTTTATGAAGAACATTAGACTTGGTCTATTAGCTAATGTTTTTGTAATGCATATTAATTATAAACATTTTAATTTTGTTTCAGAATTGCAAGGCATATGCGAAAAAATCTATTCAATACCTACCTCCTATTGGTTGGATGTGGAAATTTTCAGAGTTTGTATTTCTAGAAAGATCTTTTGATAAGGACAAGGAAATTATAAAAAAGCAAATATCCGAAATATGTGATTACCCAGATCCTGTTTGGGTGAGTGATTACAATATTTTATAATTTTTCATATCAGTCAGACATACATCAAATCTATTAATAAACAAACAAGTGTTACTCATTTACTCTTTTCTGTTTATGTGAGTAATTTATTATGCTCCTAAATGTGCTTAATCAATATTTATTAGGCTTGTGGCAATTAATGCACATAAGCAAATTATGCAGAGTAAATTCCTACTTTTTACACTAGTTGTAGATATGTATCTGAAATCAATGTTTATTTATTTTTAAAATATCAGCACTTTCATCTCTTCAAAATTCACTTCCAATTTTGCGCTAATAAATTAACGCCGACGTTTCTGCTTTATTACAAGATTTGTTTAATATAGTCAAATATCTAAGGATTTGAATTATGTTGTAAAATAACATCTATAAAAAAATTTGTTAAATTCTGAGTTTTAGAAAAATTACGGTAATCATGTTTCTTTATCTAACTTTGTCTTTGAACACTTATCCATTCTCTAGTAGGTATTCAATCACTGCCTACGGTTATTGATCTCAAAAGCTTATCATACAAAATTGATAGTGAGAACTCTCGTTTAACGAGCATGATTTTAATTAGAATACAGTCGCGGGCTCTAGAAGGAAATTACCTAATCAATCAATGTTATCTTCGTGAAACAAAGTCCGGTTTGCTAATAGGACATAAAACAGCCGTTACGATCCACCAAATAGGCAACAAGTGTTCTTTAATTATTGCTTTGTTTAGATCCAAACACTGTTATCGGATCTGTCGTAGGTACAATATGTGTAAATAGGCTATAAATAAATTATAAATACTCATAGCGTATATCTCTACATATTCTTCAAATGTGATGTAGGTACCTATAAATAAATCCAAAATTAAGTAAGGCATTTTCAGTATTATGGTAGGTATAGCGTCGCAAAAATTTTAGTACCTTTAAGTTTGAAAAGTTTAGTACGCATAACAATCTCAGGTTAGTTAAGTACTAAAAGTCACTCACACCACACCACAACTTACACCCTGTATTTTGTCCAAAGTTCAACTTCATGTCTTCATGCAGGTTCCGCTTGCAACAACAGATAGAGTGACGCACACTCGCAAAATACTCATTTATTGACCTTTAGATTAAAAACAACCTTAGTCATCGATTTTAAAAATCTAGATTTAGACCCGGTAATTACAGTAAATAGAAGATCAATATGCTCAAGCTAAATAACTCAATTCAGATTAACTGAGTGTTTATTTTTCGGCAGTTATTTTGTTTTAAAACACTACTACTACGTGTGTAATATAATATGATTTTTATGAACTTGTGGAATTTTCCTAATCATAAATATTGTTATGGATAAAAATGTTAATGCGTTGGATACAGTTGGATTAGTTAACTATTTGGGTATTGTATTAACGCCTTTTATCTTCACAAAACAGGAAGTTATCGTTGATCCTAAGTATTTCGTTAAGTCGGAATTTAACAACAACTAAAAAAAACGTTCTTGAGACTTCAATAAAGGTGATTTGCAGAAGCTGTAGGTCCTCTTGAGACTGATTTCTGAGAAAAGAAAAAAGCAAAAAACAGTATTTGCTTCTATAAGTTACTAATTATTTAATTTGTGTTACCATGCCCTGTAACTAACGTTATCAAATTAAAACATCCATTGTTATCCCCTTAATCAATTACCTGCTTGATGCAGACTGATAGCCTTGATATTTGATTCTGTTATCAAAAAGTATCGGTTAAACCTAAGTCTAAATATCAATTTATTGTGGTCATGATAGCTATACAGTTTTGTTGCAAAAACACATTCATTTATGATGCCACAGGTGTTAGCTTAGTGTCTCGTCGTCCGTTCTTAGTCACGCATGCAAAACATGTTTTGCTATGGTATTGTTTGTTTTAAATGTTTTATTACGTTTCATTACTAAAAAGCTATTGTTAGATAGCACAACCAATTTTCGCTACTACTGCGACAATCACGCCTCAAACATCTCTACCTTTCTTCGTTTGTCTTACATTGTAATCGTTCGTTCGTTTTAGCCGAAAGACGTCCACTGCTGGACAAAGGCCTCCCCCAAGGATTTCCACAAAGACCGGTCCTGCGCCGCTCGCATCCAGGCGCTCGCGCTCGCATTATATTGTAATATTTCTGCTTATTTAAATGTTAAAGATGCAGAATGTAAACATGAATGTATTCATGACGAATGAATTATGTATATTTCAACCCATTTGCGAAGTTATTGTGTTTTCTGTATCCAGGTTAAAATTAACAAATCATTGTGTTGTTTTTTTCAGCTATTATTGACGCCCGAAGGCACAAGATTTACGAAAAAGAAGCACGAAGCGTCGCTGAATTTCGCAAAAGAGAAGAACCTTCCCCTTCTGAAACACCACTTGACCCCTCGCACCAGGGGTTTCACGACAAGCTTGCAATTTTTCCGAGGAAAAATTCCAGCTATTTACAACATACAATTGGCTTTCGAAAAGGAGGCAAAGGTAAATTGTAAAAACTTTTTGCATGATCATTATTATTTTTTGCTTAATCATTTGTAGAACAATCATTTGTAATCATTTGTAGTACAAGAACGTTGATGAAAACAAAAGAAAAATGCAAATTTTGACTTACGTTAGTTAAACTTAAAACTTATTCATAAATTTACTTATTGTAATAATCTTTCATGTATAAATAAGTCGGCACCTCTTGAAATAACTAAGTAAATACCGACTTGTTAAAAACAATTCACTTGAATCTATGAATAACTAATTCAAAAGTCCATTATCAGAAACAAATAAAACCTTAATAACTCAGCTGCCCCAGTATTATGAGAATGAAATACAGTAAATACCTAAGTGTGCGCAGGAGTGCGGCAAATGTTTTCAGCCTCACTTTTCATTTGTCGCTTATTTTATACTTATCTTACATGATTCATTACTAATTTTTATAGTTCTGTATCCCTACCAAGTTACTTAAGTTTCCGATATATTTCAGACGCCCCCTACACTAACCAGCTTACTGTTCGGGAAACCGGTGCACGCGCATTTACTCATCGAGAGAATACCGGTCGAGAGCGTGCCGCATGATGAAGCTGAGGCGGCTACCTGGTTACACGACCTCTTCGTCGTAAAAGTAAGTTAAACTGATACCTACTAATTCATTATTTCAGTTACCACACCACAAAGCAGTAAATATACTGATGTTATAAGTGCGAAAAACTTTCGTTCGATTCTTCATACAAATTAGAATTGAGCCCAACTATCGGCCAACTAAAAGACTTTTTGGTATAGAAAAGAAAGGTATAAAAGAACATAGTATACCATTCGTCGCAATGAACTTGAAATGGTGAATTGTGTGGAATTTTTTTATCCCGCGAAAACTTTGATCGCGTGACACATAATGAACTACAGATAACAAACCAAAATAAACTTTTATAAATCAATTATAATGAGTGGCACGATATTATATAATTCAGGTAAATACATATACCTACGCCGAACATTCGATCCCCACAGTTAAATATAGAAAATAACAACACATCCTGTACGTTGGTAATCGAAAAATGCTCTATCCTGACAGCAACGAATAGGATATTACAAACAGTTGAACGAATTTAGTGTTTCCTCACTAGGTAGTATAGTATAAATAACGCGTAGTTTTACTAGTTTAATCAATACTCCAAAAACGGAAAATAATTTTAAGCACGTTAATACATTAAACTGGACGTCCTTGACTGAGATATACGCTAATTTATAGGTAGCTTGTAGTGCGTAGCGTAAACTTTAACTTATCTGTATAGATTTTCGATTCATTTTCTATTTATTTACATATTTAGTTTTGTTAAACTCTCTAACAAAAATATTTTGACATAGACAGATCGTATTAGATTTGATAATAATATATTAATCAATAAATTATGTATTTAAGAAATCATTAGATTAGATGAGCAATATAAATTACATTAATACCTAATGGAGCGGTTGATATGTCAACCGGCTTCCGATAATAATAAAAATACAGCCAGACTTTACTGATAACAACTGGATGGTTTTTATCTTATAAATACATATAACTTAATAATAAAATATGTCTGTACATAAAAATAATATACTATGTAAATATTTTTGAATGTAATGCAATAACATAAATTTTGGGTAACATTAAGGAAAAAATTATTATTTTATGTTTAACTTTACAATTAATTAAGGTAAACAGACACATTCAATGTCACATACTCAGTTTTATGTTTGTACTGATTAAACTTAATTAGTAAATTAAAAAAATCTCTCAATGTGAAACATGATTTATGTGGTTTGATTCGAACTGTTTGAAATATTTTAAAATTAAGCAATATCAGAACTATTTAAACTTTGGCAACACATATTTTATCTGGGAAGTGCGACAAACCGAAACCGCGGGCAAAACACTGTGCTACATTTTATAATTTACAGATATGGAAATCTGTAGGATTAATTAATGATTAGAACGTGATATAGTTTTACTCGTATGTTACTAAATAATATTATTTGATAAATAAAATTAATTGAAGCACCGTAATATTTATTTTTCACTACACAATCAATAATAGAATTAATTATTTTACTTACTATCTGTTTTAGACAGACACTAGTTGAGTGATAAAATTAATTATCGTAGATTTTCCCGCGGTTCCGCTCGTGTGCTAAATATACTAATAGATTTAAGATTTTCCTGATGTCCTCTGTAAAGATACCAATGTTTTATGAAATGGGTTCCAAAAGGATCTATTTCAGTTATAACTCTGCAAATATTATTATACCCACTCATCCTTTGTTCTGGGTTATTGATCTTACACCAGACTGCATAATTAAGAGAATGTTCATTTGACCTAAGGTCGGGATCAATATTGCATGTCTTAATTTAGATAATTTCCTTATCTGTCACGGGTTTCATTACATGAACATTGCTCAACCAAAGTTATCTGTATGCATCGAACCGAAGTCCAATTTCCAAATATGTTTTGTTTTGAATCAACTGTTGAAGTTAAAACTGCAACTGAAATGATGCCTTTGAATGTCCTTCAGAGATTTACATTTTTGTTAATTAATAAGATGTTTATCGTATACCTATATTGTGTGTAAAAACAATATTTATGGGGTGCGATAAAAACGTCTCGAAATAATTGATACTAGCCGGATCCTAAGAATGAATCTTAGATTTTACCATCGGGTAAACTTCGCATGTTTCAAGTATTAACTTGATACTTGTTCAAGTGCTAATGTGTGTAGAAAACCTAAGTTTTTTGTCACTTGGCATTGGTAAACGTTTAACTCTTTCGTCATTTCACGCTAAGGTCATAATTTAAAAAAATGGCACCTACATTGTATTTTGTTATAATGTAAGACCTAAAATTATGTATTTTCAAATTAAAATTTTAGACATTTTATTAAGTAAACTGTAAATTTACATTTTCAGTTGTTTGAATATCGTTAAGTTCTTAAACTAGAAAACGAGGGACATCGTAGGTTTCTAAAGCTATTTACTAAATCTTTTGGGGTCTTTCAAAAATTTTAAAAATTGGTTGTGTCTACTTCTTCAATGTGTTTAATTTTTAGTTATTCATTTGTTTATAACACCAATCACGTTACTTTTGCAGGATAAAATGCAAGAGTCGTTCATGAACACCGGAGACTTCTTCCTGGAGTCCGGCGTGGAAAGGATCGAGCCGTTCAAAGCGTCGCGCCGAGTGTATTCGCTGATCAACACCTTAGGGTGGGCGGTGGTGACTCTCACGCCGATGCTCTACTACTTGTTCGGTTTACTTTTGAGCGGCAAACTTCTGTATTTCTCCATCGGTTGCGCCATCCTTGCTGCGTGTAAGTATGCTACTAGTGTAAGCAATATATTTATCAGAAGTCAGTATTATAATCAAAGATAAACGCCTAATGAATCATTCTTTCAATATAAAACAATTGCAAACGCACGAAGTTACTTTCAAGTCTATTTTAAGGGAATCAGTCTGTGATTTTCCTAAATGTTCCTTTGATAGAAATCACGAGGTTTCATTTCCAGTGCAATTATGAATAGGATGCTATTTAATTTCGTATTTCGACACTTTAATTACAATTTAACGTTATTTTTAAATAAAAATACATAAAAATTAAATGTGTTCTTTTGTTTCAGTTTACATGCTCCTCCAAAAATCGATTGGCATGACCAAAATCGTCCAAGGTTCTTCATACGGAACCGAAAAAAAATAAGGTACCTGTCTCAGTATTGAACGAATATTCTACATTTACTAGTATTTGTACGTACATTGTTTTTTTATGTTTATTTACATTTGGTGTGGATCATGTTTGTGTTTTTAAAATTATATTAGATAGTTTTAACTGGAATTGTTTTCTAGTAACAAAATTGAATAAATTAGTGTGCGGTATTTGTGAATATTATATTTGCAATAGATGAAATCCTAGTAAAGTAATGGAAACTTGTTGGTGTAAAATTGTAAATCCGTTGTTTTAAAATATTTTTATAAAAATCTAAAACTTATGAATAAATATCTTCTAAAACCATTAGATCCTAAAGATATATTTTGACATTTTATACAAGATAACTGTTGTTGTAAGGTGTACTGCAATTGAAATAATTTAGTTGGAAGGATTTATTTAGATGTTAATTCATATGTTTTTTTGCTGCTGAGTACAAATTTACGTTGAAGATTATTATTAACTTGATCGACCAACTTATTAAGACAAATAAAACAGTGTCAAAGTGTTAAAAACTTTCTATCATAATGTATATCACCATCTTATATGAAAATCCAAAGTTTTTAAGACTTGAATAAATTGTCTTTTCTGCGTTAGGGCCGATGCCGAATGCCTCAGTTATTTATTTAATACCTTAAGACTTTTGCCAAAGTGGTATTATTGAAACCACCATCACCAACTAAAGAACTGGATGGTTACTTCTAAATTCAATAAAATTTCCTAAAAACTTGCCCCAATTTTGAATAGAAAATAATCTTGCAAGCGGTAAAAATCGGCCCCTAACGTATACATGTTATAAATTGGTTTGTTATTCTTTGCACAAAATATTCCTTTCTGTTGAACTAATAAAGTTATTCACACAGCATCTTGTTGAATTATAAAAGTTCTTTGTAAATGTCAACAGTTTGTTTATCAAAGTCATTAATTTAGTTGAAATTGATCATACTGTATTTCAACTGAAGGATTTTTCTTTGAGCAAAATGAATGGCTTAAATTATGTGGCTATTTCTAAATCGAGACTGAATAAATCAGCACAAACGAGTTATTTTTAAATTTATCTTTAACCATGTTATAAACTTAATATTCCTAATAATTTTGTAATGTAATGGTGATGGTTTATTTTACATAGAATTTAGTCAACACCATACAAAATAACATAAGTACCTAACAATTGTTGACGGTTACGATTTTTTGTGTAGTAAATCTATGCCAATACCCGCTGATTTATAAAAGTTATATGATTGTGATTTTTAACATGATTTATTCAAGCACAAATCGTAATGATAGTTTTGCAAGCTTTTTATTTATAAGCGTTACAATTTTGAGAAACTTTTGGTTAATGTTATAGGAAACATTATAAGATTTGTTTATTGAAATTTTATAACTGCCTATGTATGTTATTAATTATATTACTTGACTTGATAACTATTGTACAGACTTAAAATGGTTTGTAGCTATTTATGAATTTATACTCAAAACTATTAAGATGCGCATGATTTTCAAGTCTTGATAATATATTTTATACTTGCATGTACACAGTACATGCGTTTGTACAATGTAAGCTTGATTATGACGTGCATCTTGTTGTTTATTTTCTAGGTATTGTAATCCATTAACATTTAACAAAGATTCCATAGTTTTGATAATTCATGTTACATTCATCATTTGTTTTCCTACACACTAACCCTTAAACGCGGCGTCACTTTCACGTTTTAAAAGATTCATGGAGCATCCTTATTACTCCCAGGACAAAAGTGGCCTATGTTACTCGATAACTTCATATTCCGTGCAGCATTCAATCAGTGGTATAATTTTCAAAGTTGGATGTATAAGATTACATTTTTTTACCTCTATTATTGTAAATTTAAGTAGATTAATACTAAAATATTTTTAAAATTGACAAAACAAAAATATTTTGATGTTTGTAGAACTCATAAAAATGTATAGTGTATTTGTCAATACAATAAAAAATAGATATTCATGAATATTTGTTTTGTAAAAAAATTCACAGTTACAAGGTTGTTGAATTTTGGGATTTTTCTTTACATTTGTGCAGTTTTTTTAACATTGACCAACAGTGGGTTTCATAGTTTCTTCAACTGGAATTATTATGTACTGTAACTAAAAAACGCCTTTGATGGCATATAAAAGCCAAAAATAAAGCTAATTTATATTGAAAAATTGATTGGTTTCATTTTAACACCTTTGAGTTGCATGCATAATTTATAAACATTCAATTAAGTAGTTAGATTATTATACATACAACAAATTATACAAACCAATGTTGCAGTCATATAATAACATAATATCAGTGTAGATTGTGGATGTATGTAGTTAGTCTACTTAGATGCTCAGTCTACAAACTATATTACCTAAACAAAATTAGAAAGCTTGAGAGTTACAGCATGAAAGATGCTAGAAATTAAAAAGTTGTCATCAAATAATTATGCTGATTTGCTGTGAAGTGGGTATCTAAATCTATGGACCAATTTTGACCCAGTGAGAGTCTCAGTGATGAAAACGTATTAAATACATAAATTTACGGAATTTTTTCAAAACAAAATTATTGTATAAATTATTTATTATCACATAACTCCCTGGGGGATTTCCATTTTACTTAGTCTTAATATAAAATCTAATAGGTACATCTGGACTTTAACTTCAATAGGTTTATTTGTAACAAAAAATCCGGGAACTCCAGCTTTTTCTAATGTCACTTGTTGATCACTAACCTGTAATGCAAAAGAAAAAGTTTTAATCATTTTGGGTCAAATAATACAGATATAATATAGATATTTAATACTTCCACATACTTTTTGATCAAGTTGGATAACTAATTTCATGTCTGTCTGTTTAAGTTCCTCTCTATGTCGCCTTTGTAATATGGTTTTCTGCAATTCCTGATGTTCAGGACTTGTTGAAGTATTAATCATATTCTGAATTTCCACTGAAAAATTATAATACATAGTTTAGTGACAGTATACAAAAAATTTCATGCCAAACAAAATTTACACTAAAAATATTGTGAACATACAGGTATGTTTGTTGATTATTTGCAGTCTTTGTTGAAATAAATGTTTTTCAGTAACATGTTGAATTTCCATTAGGCCTTTGACTATTTCAAATACTGTTTCATTCAGGAGGCAATTAGCTAGACCCGACAGAAGCTCGATTGGAACTCTCATTTGGTATTTCCTAAAAAATAATAATGTTAAATATAGGTACAAGTACAAGTACAATTATATTCACGACATATTTGTTTAAACTGCATGCACTGCTGCTTAGACATTAGCCCAAACTTTCAAGATCTAGAAGCAGGATGAAATGGCAATGATGGCAACTACAATAATATAAAGCTTGGCTCGACAAGTAGCTATCTTCGAGAACCTGGTAGAGGGACTTACGGTGGTAATTCTCGAGCCATGTCTTGAAGTTGTTCTAATAAGAAATATAGTTTTCTTTGTAGAGCTTCAGGTGTAGGCTCAATATCCATTTTATTATTGAACAAAATCCTTTTATTGTAAGATTGTGAAGTTATTACTTAATCTATTAACATATTGAAACGAACGCAATTATTTTGTTTAGAACACAGCGGTGTAATAATCACAATTCACATTTTATCGTAAATTAAAAAACAAATACTACAAATTCGTGTAAATTTTCATTTCTCAAATTTGATTGACAACTTTATTTTAACTTTTGTTCAATGTCCATTGTTCCAGATTAAATATTTAAAGTGTTTTATTAGGAAGGAAAGGACATAGAGAGCTAAAAGTTCTTCGCTTGACATGTTTGACCATTACCATGATACGATAACCATAATTTTTTGCTTGGTTAGCGATTATTACTGCTACTTGTGGCAAAAGTGAGACAGCACAATAACAATGACATGATGAAAGATAGATTAGTATTACACAAAGTTGTAAGTGCCAAACAAACCGCAAAAGCCCATCAAAAGTATGTAAGTCACCTCCGACTCCTGTGACTTATATACTCGATGAGCCTTTTATTAAAATCATGTGAGCAATGGCATGATGGCCAAAGAGGTTTACCAATATTTTGGAATAAAAGTTAAATTGTCAATATTGTCAATGTCATCCATCAGTTGTGTATTTTTGTATTGTTGACCACTTTGTTGACAAAGAATAGAAGAAACTTGTGTTCAAAAAATTTATAAAATGAGAAAATATCTTAGTTTTTTTATACTCTATTTCTTGCATAGTTCAATAAGTGCAAATGACGAAAGTTTTATCAATGCTCAAGAGATTATGAAGTTGGTATTGAACCTTACTTACAAGTGCTCAACCCGTGTCTCAACGTTCGCGTTGCAATATGAAATATGATAACATTAAAACTTATTTTTTCCAGACTAATAAGAGGAGGAGGCTACATTAAGCCTTACCCAGAAGAATGTACTACCATTTTGAAGCTGCTAGCTCACTCTGCCTCTGATTTTACATTGTGTTCTATTACAAATGCCAAACCCATAACACTGTGTAAAAACTGTATCACCGACTATTTAGCATTCTCCAATACTTATCATAACTTGACAACCACAATAATAAATGGGACTTCATGCGGGTCCTTGTTTATCTCTCAAGACAGATTTGATGTTGTTTTAGAATTTCATGACCGCATTACAGATATTTGGAATAAAGGACATTGTGATGGTATGGAGTTATGAACATGAACTTAGCTATTTTATTATCGCTGCAGTTGTATTTAATGTGTTGCGTCATAGTTTAGACAATGCTTAGACATTGCCTGTTGTTGATTCACAGAAATGTTTTGTGTATTTAATGCTTTTGAATATTTACAGATTGTTTTGACTTCTCAGAAGGGGCAGCAAAACCTTCAAATAACACAATGAAGTTTAATAAAATGTTTGAAGACACCATAAACTGTATTAACAGTAACTTGGATCCGACATCGAACAATACTGATGAAGTTTGTGTTCAATGTATGCAATCTTACTTAGCCCTAGACATGTTTTATAAGACATTGAGTAAGGATTCCATTGGTGTTGACACTGTTTGTATGGACACAGTTGATTCAGTAAGTTTTGTTTATTTCATTCAGTATTTTTTAAGTTTTTTATTTTTACTGTAAATTAATTCAATTCTTTTTCTAGATGAATACTACAAGATCCATATGGAGCAAGACCCTCAATTGCTGCAAGCTGAGAAAGACCCCTGAGGTCATATTCTTGTGTTGTACAGCTATCATATCACTTTTACCACTGCTGTATTATGTTGCTGTCAGATATTGTGGCCCCATCAGAGATTTACCTAATGTTCTCAAAGGTAACTTTTACTATATCTTCTACAATTTAATCTGGATTACATATTTCAATAACTTTCTCTGTTGATGCACCAAGTATCATTTTCTAGTTTTAAAAGATTATGCAGGTTGTTATGTGGTAGTAGTTAAATATTTTGATAATGTAATATAACAATGGTTACAATTTCACCTTTTTTTCAGAATCCAGATTCAAGCAATCAATAATGAGATCTGTTCAAAGTTATAGAAGGATAAATTGAAATAAAACCAATACAAAATTTGTCATCATTTATTTACACACACCAAAGATGTTATATTAGAAATTAAATCCTATATTTTGATAAAAAAAGGTCCTTTCATTAAGTATCTTGGCGCAATACCTATTGTTTGATGCATGCATTTATTGATAATATAAAATCAAAGATTCAGTAAGTACTGCAAGACTATCATCTTCAGTTGTTAAAAGCTTCTATGTTTACTGTATTCAAACAATCAGACTTTAATATTATTGGAAATATTAATTTTAATTAAGAGGTATGTTTATTCAAATCATTAAAATTAATTATCTCTTAATTTAAATAATTTATCTATGTCTTGCTTTCTTGTTGTTATTTTTCTTAATATTATTGGAGTTGTTGTTATTTGACAACTTATGTTTCAGTGGATTAGGTGTGTTATCACTTTTGGTCAGCAATCCCAAGCTGGGGTCCTTTTCTTTAGGAGTTCCCGGGCGGCTATCTAATCCAACAGCAGCCAACATTTTGTTATCTGACCCAAATGCTTTGTGTAACATGCCAGATGATGTTGCTATCTTTTGAGTAGCATTTTGCTTTGTTTGGGCATGACTCAACACCTTATCAATGCCATTAGTGTGCTGTTTGCCTGAAGGCTTGGAAGCAATGCTCTCAGTTGACCCGTGAATAGTGGTATGATTTAGGCTGCCAATATTCAATCCGGTGCTGATTTGAGTGTCTGATGAATCCTCATTAGTTTGAGATTCGGTTTCACTGTTTCGTTCATCTGTAAAAGATATTAGTTGAGCAAATTTTCAACAAAGATTTATAAAATTGTAGGGTTTTAATGTTCAACATACTCTTAGCCTCAGCAGGGTCCACGAGTCCACTGACAGCCTGAAAAGCAGTGAAGGGAGATGAGAAATATATTTCAAGTGTTTAACATTGAAAAAATGGTTAAAAATCATCAATAACTAACAGCCATAGAAGTGATTGACGACTTAGAGAATAATCTTTCAGCCTCTTTGAATTTTCTGTTACGTTTATCAGCCTTGGAGTTTGTACTTTTGTTGGTGGTAAGGTATCTGTCCCATCCTCTAATGATGTTTCCATAGAGTTGAGTATCTTCCAAATATGATCCCTCGAAAGCATAAATCTGGCGTTCCAAGTTTGCTAAAGTTTCCTGAAAGTAATGTGCAATAATTTAGGGTTAATTTTATCTCCTTCGTTTCAGCCGAAAGACATCCACTGCTTACTATGAATGGAATTAAAAATTATTCACAATGATCTACACAAATACAACAAAGGCTTATTTACACAAGCAGTGTTACAAGTATGAGGTCTGTTTATTATTGTGTGGTATTTTAATTGAATAATGTGTATGTGTGGTCATTTCGTGTAAGACAATCAAATTAATCATGCATTAATTGTGTACTTACAGCTACTTCAGCCTTTCTTTTTACCAGATCTGCTAATTCAGTTCTTGTGTCTGCTACAGATGTCTGTTTAGACGCCATATTGGCTTTCCTTCCTTGTACACTTTGGGCGTCAGCAGCAGGACTTTGTGGTGATACAACCATGACGCTATTTGTTTAATTATTTATTGTCCTTATACGTCCATTATACAACAAACAATCCCGATAAGAAAATATTAGCTTTAAGCTCTTGATATTTTAATAAAAGTTTCATACAAACAATCGACCTCGCACGACACGTTATTTCGTAATTTGACAATTTTGTTGACTGACTGACACTGACAGATTTTTTTTTTCTAAGAAGTTTCACGGCTTTGAACGTATTGTAAATAGACAATGTCTGTCGTGTGTGTGTCACGCCTAAATGTGAAAGCGGCCTTAAAAATTGTAGATATTACACGATTTCTTTGAATAAATTTGTCGGCGCCGGACACAGATGCTGCAATTATTATTGATGATTAATAGTACCAATCTTAATATTATGTTATCTGTATAAATCTGTAGAGCGGAAGGTTTGTGATTCCTAAACGTAACACCCGACTGATGCGCAGAAAAAGATAACTGTCAATCAGTTGTGTCATGTCAAGTGTGAGCAGGCGGCTGCGAGGTTATCTTTGAAAAGCGTGTTGAGTTTGGTGGAACGTTAAATTGTAGGAAAAGTGATTGTCAACCATCCAAGATATTATCTCCTTGCCCGTTAACCCACGCCTATGGAGATTCCACCCCTAGAGTTCCTTCTGATAGAGACCCAGTGCCTTTATCAGAAGTGGGATTCGAAGGGCACTATTCAAAGGAGATAAATCTTTCAGCATGCACACCTACGCTACGCAACTCATCAAGTTTTACATGGAGGATGCTGGCTCAGACATTGAGAGTTGGTGCAGGTTGACGGAAATTATTGTGATTGACGTAAACTGGAAGGGCCTTTGTGAGTGAGTGAGTTGAGGGGGCCGGGCCAAGGGCGCCCGGGCCACCCTGTTGCCGTGGTTGAAGGGGCTGTTTACGCCCGGGCCACGCTGATGTAATGTTGGTTTCCTGGTCGCATGGCTGCATGCCTGGATCAGCAGTAGTAGTGGTGCGGTTTGAGGTAAATGGTTGAAGGAGCCTTGGCTTAAGCCTTGCGCGTCGGGTCATGTTACCTAAACCCTGGTTTCCTGGTCGCATGGCTGCATGCCTGGATCAGCAGTAGTAGTGGTGCGGTTTGAGGTAAATGGTTGAAGGAGCCTTGGCTTAAGCCTTGCGCGTCGGGCCATGTTACCTAAACCCCGGTTTCCTGGTCGAAGGGGCCTCACGCCCGGGCCAGCTGTAATGTTTTGGTTTCCTGGTCGGGCTTCGCGCCCGGGCCAGCTGTAATGGTTTGGTTTCCTGATCCAGGGTCATCACGCCCTGATCAGCTGTATTTATTGTGATTCTACGATCTGATATTCGCACGCTCTGTAGTCAGGAATGGACGAGCTGTGATAATAAGAAATTGAATGTTTACAGATGGACAAACCCTGGACTAAGCGCACGAGGCCGTGCGATAGTCAGGCTGGCCGTGTCGGCGCCGGACACAGATGCTGCAATTATTATGTGCCTTAATAAAACACAGCGTTCTGTTGAGAGAGCTGTCTATGATCTTTGCCTAATTTTAGTCTATGGTATAAGAAAACTTACCAATTGTCTCTGCTTTATCATCTAGTTTACCTTCTTCATACACCAGCTGGCACCACTTTCTATGGAAATTGGTGATCTGTCAACTTGACATTTCATAGCGTTTGTGATTTTTGCCGCCTACACAGCAAAAATTTTTTTCTCTCATTTTTTAAGTATAAAATAAGAATAAAACACAGTTAAAATGTGCAAATAGGAAATATAAGTGATGCAGAGTGTAAGGGTAAAGAGTGGTGACGGTGAAAGGTTGACTTCTGTCGGCCCGGATGAAGGAAAAGCTCGAAATCCGAGTCGTCTTTTTCAGATTCATCCTCATCATCCTCGGAAATGGAAATGTTTGCTTCACCACCTCCAAATAGGCGACGGAGGCCATGTAAGTGTTAACCCCACTCGTAAGACACTCGGTCGAAACTTTGACGACTCAGATGAATGTTATTTCCAACCTTGTTGCGCACCACTTACCTTCTACATCAAGCCTACTAGATGGTAATAGCTTGCAAAGTAGTATTCAGTTCCTCTAAAGAACGATTTCAGTTACTTCGTTATCGTAAAGTGAAGTTAAGATCAATCATAAGGAAGATAGAATATTACTTTTCCTTTTCCTGTTGACTGAGCGAATTATTAATGAGATAAATTGCAGCAGTTTGGCTACCTTATAGCGGGTTAAAGGCAGCTAGTTGAACATTCTGTTTGAATGATGCAATTGTTACTACCATTCTATTCATAAATAAGTAAAATTATTTTAGATTGGGCTTAAAAGGCCTCTTAAATTTAGATGTTAATCATTTATTTCAAAAATTTTATTTTGTAATGTTTGGTTCTGGCTTGATAATCCAAGAACCCTGAAACCACAATGCAATTCTTTGTGGAAAAAAGAGCGGAATCTTTTTAATGAACGCGAGCACTGTTTAAGGTAATTGCTAATATTAACCTTCGTACAACATTACAAAAAGCTCCCCCAACCTAGTCATGGGTGGGTCACAGATCTGGTTGAACACCTTATCATATTTAAATTAAACAATATGCGAGTATACCTACTTAAAAATTCTCAAAAGAGTTCAAGATAAGAAGTTAATAGAAACAATGTTTCTTTTCAAAGATGGGCTTTATGCTCATGTTGCGATAAGACATTTTTATCTAGTTTCTGAAATAGTATGTAGATCTTCTTCAGGATCACAATGCACGACCGGTTAGTGAAGGTCAACTCTCAGAACACTTACTTTCATCTGCCAGAGCAGAGACTCACAGGCGTTTCCTCCAAGGAATCTTACAACTGAAGCCCTGCCATTTATTTTGTCTTCGGCACTGCAGATTTTTCTCAGCGGTGTCAAGTGGAGTTGCGGAAACTCCTCGTGCCAGTGGCATTTGAGTAATAATATACTTAAAATATAATTTATTCTATTGGGTCATCAGAACAGATCTGTCTTAATCGCTCATGTCTCATAGACACTGAGACTTTCAGAAACCTTATTTTTTTTGCATGTCAATCGCAAGTAAATAGAGCCAACACAAATATCCTAAATTCCCAAGCCTGGAATACTCTCAGAAACATCATGGCAGAATAATGTCTCTAAATATCTTAAAGGTCTGGGATCTTATTTGTGCACTAAGACAAGCTCAAAAACTTGGGACTTTATTTCAAAAAAAAAAAAAAAATTATTTATACATTTGCCAACTGCAACATTGACTGTCCCCGGAGGACGTCTCTCTTCAAGCAATAGGTATGGTATGTAAAAGATACAACATCAACTCAAGTCAAAGCATAACTGATTTATTATTTGTATACCCACAATTAGTTACAATATTATAAACTGTCAATGTCAACTAAATACACAATAGTATGCAGCTGTTTCTGAGAGGATTTTAAGAGGTATAGACGCCATAGACTTTAGTTCAAAGCCGTTGCGGCGAAAAGAAGTCACAGACTTCCAAGTCCACAGACGCAGCGGATGCGTAGTGGGGCGCTCAACTGGGGTTGCTAATTATTTTTTTTCGAAAATATTATTATAACAGTAGATTAAAGGTCAGAGAAGGAAAATAGACAGTACTTTACAAAAATTTTACAGGTCAGTGTTACAACGCACACCTAAAATGTAATGTTGGCATTTACTTTTGAAAAATACACATATATTTTTACTAGTGATGATGACACTCCAATGTGATGGAGATGTAGCATTAAGTCATCAGAATCGATTGAATGAAGTTCACATTCTGATAGAAGGAGGTACTCGATCACGGGCCCTCCTCAAATTAACCACCAAGCTCCTGAAGGTCACATTCTGACACAGACACAGTCAGAAACGAAGGAGGTACTCGATCACGGGCCCTCCTCAAATTGACCACCAAGCTCCTGAAGGTCACATTCTGACACGGTCAGAAACGAAGGAGGTACTCGATCACGGGCCCTCCTCAAATTGACCACCAAGCTCATGAACTTGACCGAACAGCTCGACATGACGCTGTCGGCTTGTTATCTACCAGGAGATGGGATTGCAGACCGGGCCATAGGCACGGTATCCCAGACCACCTGTAACATCAAAGGGTCGAGTAGTACCCAGGTGGAATCTATTAGTACCCCAGGCCGCGGAGGCCATACTCAGTGTATGGGGAGTCCCAGACAGAGACTTGTTTGCTTCCATTTAGAATATATTAGTACCCCAGGCCAAGAAGGCCATATTATGGGGAGTCGCAGACAGAGACTTGTTTGATTCCAGTTAGAATCCATTAGTACCCCCGGCCACAGAGGCTATATTAATTATGTAGGGGTGTCCCAAAATAGACTTATTGGCTTTCAGGGCCACGGCAGTAGTATTAACTATGTTACACCGGACTCAAAAGATGGATGTTAAATATTAAATAAAATTATACTGTTTGTGTACAAGTAAAATTTTAATTGAAAATTAGCTAATAAATAGTATTATCCATCTTTTGTACCACATTAAGGCAAATAGATCAGAACTCTGATTCTTTAGGACGCCCTTCAGCCGTCTCTGGGATTATCAGCTGGATGAGTGTTTTCACCTCCCAGCTACAGACGTTACCATACTTGAATGGCAGACGGAACATACATTCTAATAACATCGGCCCCAGTGCTAATAAAGGATCTGTTAGAGACCCTAGTCTACAACAAGTAGATAAGTTATCTCTCCAAAATTTAAAATTGGTGGTGGAAGGAGCAATCATAAGATGCATTATGTGGGTCAATCTCACAGCATTGACCACAAGTTACCAACTGGTAGTGATGTGGTAGCCAGTGGCGGCGTAGCATGGCTTGGCACGCGGGGCGGTCCGTACCCCCCATATATATCCGCCCCCCCGGGGGCTATGGCACCCCAGAATGGTCTGGTCTGGTGCCCCCCAGGATTTTTGGGTTACCGATTCGAAGATGAAAGATGTTTTACGCCGTTACTGTAGATAGCGCTGCTGTTAGCCAAGCTGTTTTTACAGCAAAAACTTGCAGTACAAAACTGATACTTAGGTCAGTTGTATCTACCTTTACCTTTTGTACATCAGTTCCTTAAGGCCATTTCACTTGCAAGGCCAAGTACACCGAGATCACCGGTCTTTAATATTAAATTACTGGAATTAATTTGACTGGTTGCCGGCTGCTGGACTTTCTTCTAGCATTGAATTTTACTTGATAAACAGCTTTCATTCTTCTTCTTGCTTCAGATCGAAGAATCCATGATCTCATTCCTTTGGACACATTACAGGATTACTTTTTTGAAGTATCAGAATATGATCACATTGTGACATTGGCGTATCTAGGGTTGTTTTTCGGGGGGGGCCCAGAACCTCCCCGCTATAGACATGACGTCAGCATTTTGGCTGATATTTGGATCTGAATCTGATTCAACCACCTACAGACTGTCTCTGACTGCTAAGCACCCAGATGAACGCATATTTATGTCCTGTAGTTTCATATTAGTGAGCTGATAAAGACTTCATTTTAATGGAGACCCCAGAGTTATGTGTGAAATTTGTTTATTTCCATAAACAATATGATAACGCCTGTTTTCCAGGTCAAATATTACAAATTGGATTAAGATCATTTTTAGTGAATAATTACTTCTCCAAGAAGTGCAGTGAATATTTGCTTCTCCATGAAGTGTTTGGTCTGCAGTAACATCCAGATACTGGCTGGACAAGAAAGTAGTTGATAAGACCCCCAATATTTAATTGGAGGTGGGGGTATGTATACCTTTATGAAATATTACTGCAGAGACCTACGAAGGAACAATAACATCTTGTATTTATGAGTTTATAATTTTTTTTATTAATAGTTAACTGTTTAATGTTATGTTATTCATAACAAGTTTTTAGTAATGTTTTAATTGTTCAAGATGAAAACATGTTTATGTTTATACATATTTATATTTTCAGATGGGTAGATCTTACTATTAACCTACCATAAGTACCAGAATGATTTTATTGGTTGATAAGAAGTTAATGACATAATGTTGATCTCAAGGAGATGTCCTAAATAATTTGAGTTATTTAACCTAAAGACTGGTTATCTGTTTAATAAGTTTCTTATTGGTTCGTCTGCTTCTCAGAGAGTACAATAAGTTGTTTAATGTATTATTTTGTATTGTGATATTAAACTTCTTTATATTCTTTCATTCTTAATACATTTTATATCACATAGCGTTTGTGCTTGACACCAGCAGATAACAAACAGGTCTCAACAGAACGCTGTGTTTTATTAAGGCACATAATAGAACTGTTTTGCATTACAACAAAACAGTTATTATGTGTAGAATAAAACACAGCGTTCCAGCAAGTGCTTGCTGGTGTTTTTTTTTTTTTTTTTTTTTTTTTTTTTTATTATGGCTATGCTATGCCTCTTGCCAGTGTCGAGTTAAAAACGGGGGAAACGGGAATTAAAAGGAAAAATGCCTACTTTCGGAATTTGGAAAGGAATTAATGATCAGGAAAATGAGGAATATACAGGAGATATTTATATAATATACATACGTTTATACAAAAATCAAAGCTTTATATTATTTACAGTTATAAACTTGGCTATACAATTATATACAACAGGATCTTTATGGAAAAGGAGAGACATTATAGAAGACGGGAAAGGAATGTGTAAGGAAGAGAGTTCCCGAAGGAAAGCAGAGCGGTCAAAACTAGGACAGGAGAAGAAAATATGGTTGATAGTGCCTGAATCGGTGCCACACTCACAAGAATCATCATTAATGATATGGAGTCTTGCGAGGTGAGAGGGTGTACACGTGTGACCCAACCTCATGCGTATGATAGATGAAGAAACTCTCTTATCAAATTTCAACTTGAAAAACCAAGGCTTTGTAGGTATTTGTGGCTGAAGAAGTGAAAAAAGAAAGCCTTTTGATTTGCAACTAATTTCCCAATCCGATTGCCAGGAAGAGTTTAAAGAAAGTTTGGGCAATGCTAGGAGATCATGACAATAACTCTGATAGGGAAACAAATCTCCACAGGAGACCGCCTCATTGGCAAGACGATCTGCAATTTCGTTACCTCTTATCCCACAGTGACTAGGAATCCAGGCGAAACAAACATTCAGGCCAAGTGAAATACATTCATAAAATAACTTTCTAATGTCATATATTACAGGGTACTGGTTTCTGGATTTAAAAGGAAATTGATTTAAAGCTTGAAGTGCGCTCATGGAATCCGTAAAAATGACAACATTTTTAAGTCTATATAATTTTGCATATTCTATTGCTCTGAAAAGGCCAAAGCATTCCCCCGTAAAGACGGAGGATTCTGGAGGTAATTTGACTTTTTGGACAATTTTATACTGCGAGTGGAAAACCCCGACTCCAGTAATTTCTGTGCAAGAATGTTTAGATGCGTCTGTATATATGTGATGAAAACCATTATAATCTGTGTCTAAAATTTCATTAAATTTGGATACAATGTTTAGATCTTGCTTATCAATTGGGAGAAAACAAATATTTATAGGGACTAAGAGAGATTCAATACTGCAATGAAACAATGGTAAGTGTTTTGAACGGAATATGGGAGAGGACAGAGACATTAATTTATTGTAGCTGTGCAAAAGACAAGGAATAGTTTTATGTTTCCAATAGTCTGAAATGGAAACTTTTTCTGATAAGCAGTGAAGTTTTGGGAAAAGTTGATGATTTGAGAAATTGAATGTACGAAAGAGGAATTTATCACACAGAAACTGCCGTCTAAATTTGAGAGGAGGATCACAACATTCAACTTGAAGCGCATTTACTGGACTACTTTTCATGGCTCCTGTTACAATTCTGAGAGCTTTTGACTGTATCAGATCTAATTTTTTAAAAGCAGATTTATTGCCTGGCTCGAGAAGAAACATGCCGTAGTCCAGAACACTTCTGATGAGAGCATTGTATATAAGCTTCATTGAAAAAGGGTGAGCTCCCCACCAAACTCCAGATAAACATCTGAGAATATTTATTCTTTTTTCACACTTTTCTGCAATATACTCGCAGTGTTGATTTCCAGTCAGTTTTGAGTCTAGAATTACTCCCAGAAATTTGTGATGAGGTTTTACAGGAATCAAATCATTATCATAAGAAATTTGGACAGGAGGTGGATTTCTCAATCTTGAAAAAATTACTGTGGCACTTTTATTAGCAGATAAGTTTAATCCATTATTATCAAGCCAGGATTTTAAATTAGATAGTGAAGAAGTAAGTGCTGACGCAGCAACTTCTATTTTCTTATCAATATTATAAAACAGCAAGTCATCAGCATATTGTAAAACTTTTGTATTATTATTGGAAATTGATAATGCCAAATCGTGAGTGTAAGCGTTATATAACAAAGGGCTAAGAACAGAGCCTTGTGGAAGTCCTTTCCAACAAGTGCGACTAAACGTGGAGCCATCCTGTGAAAGTTCTAGACACCTTTCATATAAGATGTTAATGATAAAGTTACTAAGCATTGTGGGAACTTTTAAGGCGTAGAGTTTTTTAAGCAATATTGGGATTATCACGTTATCATAAGCGGAATTTATATCTAAAAAAGTTGCAACAACTGACTGGTTATCAGAGAATGCAAGCCTAATATCAGTGATAAATAAACTAATATTGTCCATAGTACTTTTTCCCTTTCTGAATCCAAACTGGTTAACAGCCAGTAAATCATTACTCTCAAAAAACCATTCAAGCCGATTCTTTACCAGATGTTCAGCTAATTTCAATAATACTGAGGACAGAACTATTGGACGGTATGAAGATGGGTCAGATGGGGACTTATTTGGTTTAAGAACTGGCAACACTTTTTGGGACTTCCATGACAGAGGGACACTATTACCTGTCAACGCAATAGAATTGATAATTTGTAAATAATAGGAGAGAACATGATCATTTAAATTATGAAAGAAGGAGTACGGAATACCATCTACACCTGGAGACGAATCAGTTACATTTTGGATGATTCCCTTGAGTTCAAACAGTGTAAATGGCTGTTCAATAACAGACACAGCGACTGGCGATGGAGTTATAATTAGTTTTTCAGGGACCCATGGAGGAGCCAGTTTATCAACAAATGGACAAGCAATTTCTAACGGGATAAATGGGTGGGAAGAATCTGTCATTGCAGATTTAAATCGACGAATGTTTTGCCATACTATCGAAGATGGCGTTTCAGGGGAAATTGATAAGCAAAACTTTCTCCAGCTCTCAAACTTTTTCTTTTTAAAAAGTTCTCGAGTTTCTTCAATAACTTTACCCAATTCTGAATAATTTTCATTTGTCATATTTGCTTTATAGTTGCGCTCAGCAGCCTTTCTTTTTTTGATGGCCTCTGTACAGTCACTGTCCCACCATGGTTGTGGGGGAAGCTTACGATTAGGTACTTTTAACGGAAAAGCTCTGTTCGCAGATTCAACTAATATATTGGTAAAGGACAAGGCACAAGTGGATTCATTTCCTGAAGAGACAATTGGGAGAGACGATAGATAGTTCTCAACACCTTCTTTAAAAGTATTCCAAGCATTACTAGTTTTGTCTGGTAATCTGTGTTTAAGTAATGGAACATACTTAGATGTTATAGGACTATTAAATGGAAAAGTAATTAATATGGGGAAGTGGTCACTGCCATATGATGAAGGTAGAGTTTGCCAAGATAACAGAGAGGCTAGGCTAGGGGAACATATTGACAAATCAACAGCACTTTGACTTTGGCCTGGACTGGTAAAACGGGTAGGAGATCCTGTATTTAATGTACATAAGTTATGAGTGTCAATTATATCTAATAACATTTCCCCATAGTTATTTGAAATAGAACTGCCCCATGCACGATGATGACAGTTAAAATCTCCTAAGATGATCAGAGGTTTAGGGAGAGTTGAGATTAATTGATCAATTTCACTTAAGATAGAAGAAGAGGGGTGAGGTATGTACATAGACACTAAACAAAAATTATAAATATTTATTGCTATAATAGAAAATTCGTTACTATGATTAGGGATTGGAATTGGACTAAAAGAGACAGATTTGTTGATAAATATGGCTACTCCACCATATCCATCAATTCTGTCTTCCCTGATAGAATTATAACCATTAACTTTAAATTTTTGATTGGGTTTAAGCCAAGTTTCTGCCAGAGCAAAAACAAAAGGCTCAATCTTATTAATCATATGAAAAAAGTCACTCTTTTTGCTGATGATACTCCGGCAGTTCCATTGCATTGCCTTCGCAGCCATTTTGCAGGAATCTAATTAGACTTTCAATTAAAGGGGCAACGTTGGACGGTGATTTGAGATTACACTGAGAAAAAACATTAATCAAAGTCATTATAAGGCTAGATAAATTTGTTGTTGAGTCTTCTTTAGGTTGGTTATTGATAGCACATCCATCCCTTGGGGAAGGGAAAGAGTAGTCACGGATTAAATTATTATGGGCTACCTTATCATAGCCTTTTGAATGTGAAGGAGAGGGACGGGGTGGAAGGAAGACAGTCTTTTTGTAAGAACTTGAGGTTGACTTTGAGGAACCAGAATTAGTATTATAGTAAGGCATATTTTTAATAGGTGTACTTTGTTTTACAGGACTAGAGGACAGAGCGTCTGCGTAGGACTTGGAGACTGGAGGGTGGAGCTTGGATGCCTCTGCATACGAGATGGAATTTTCAGCCATATAAGCCTTGATTTTCTTTTGGCGGACAAATTCTGGGCATGACTTACTAGTTGCATAGTGGAAACCAGAACAAAGACAGCAGGAGGCTTGGTCTTCATGGATGGAGCAAGAATCACCAATGTGGGCTTGCCCACATTTAAAACAGCGGGGCTGGGACCTACATTGGGCCTTAGTATGACCAAATCGGCAACAATTAAAACATTGAATTGTAGGGAAAATGTACAATTCCACTGACAAAGCATTATAGCATACAAAAACTCGTTTAGGTAAAGATTGTCCGTCAAATGTTACTACGACTGATTGGGAGGGTTTCCAAGAAACTGTACCATTAATATAAGTCTTAAAATTCAATCTACGAACTTTTATTATTTTGCCACCACCTAATGGAACTGTCATGTTTTCTACGACTTCCTCAGGGGACCATTCTGCTGGAACTCCTCGAACTAGTCCCATCCTAGTAACGTTAAATGTGGGGATAAAAGCCTTATAATCATTGGAGTCCAGTTTAGGATGACTCATAAATGAATTAGCTTGAGAGAAATCTGAAAATGAGACTGAACATTTGTTTCGTCCAATTCTCTTTACACTTCCATCAATAATGTTGTGAAAGTTATGTCTCTTTAGAAAGTTCCCAAAAGTCACCGGATGCAAATAAACGCTGTCACTGGGAGACGATTGATTGCGTTGGACATGGACAATGTATGGAGCCGTATCAGAGTCATTGTAGAATTTCCGTCCAATAGTGGCGGGAGCAGAGCCCGAATTTGGCAAATCCTGGTCAATTGGAGTGGGAGTAGGAGGATCTACTGAAGGAGTTTTATCATCAGCGTTACTCGTACGACCATCAACCTTTTTCTTTTCCTGTCCATGAAGTTTTCTTTTCTTGTGGCTACGTTTGAGAGCGGGGGGAGTAGTAAATGAATTTTCGGAATCTGTATCATTAGTTACCGTCACATAAAACCCTACTGAAGGAGAAGAGTGTCCAGGAGAGCTGATAGGCTCATCAAAAACAGGGGGAACTGATCCCCCTGGGTCAGGAGGATCGTTCATGGTGAGAGACGAAAATGAAAAAAAACTTACCGAATATCAGCTCAAATAACACTATCTACACAAAATATACGTACACAATAATAAATATTTACACTACCACTACTTTCCTGATCACAATTACGCGAAAATTTATAAATAAAATCGGAAAGTTAAAAAAGACACCCGCCAAGTTTAACGTTTCCCGCGCTTTTTCCTTGCTGGTGTTGGACGACTATGAAATGTCAAGTTGACAGATCACCAATTTCCATAGAAAGTGGTGCCAGCTGGTGTATGAAGAAGGTAAACTAGATGATAAAGCAGAGACAATTGGTAAGTTTTCTTATACCATAGACTAAAATTAGGCAAAGATCATAGACAGCTCTCTCAACAGAACGCTGTGTTTTATTCTACACATAATAACTGTTTTGTTGTAATGCAAAACAGTTCTATTATTGATGATTAATAGTACCAATCTTAATATTATGTTATCTGTATAAATCTGTAGAGCGGAAGGTTTGTGATTCCTAAACGTAACACCCGACTGATGCGCAGAAAAAGATAACTGTCAATCAGTTGTGTCATGTCAAGTGTGAGCAGGCGGCTGCGAGGTTATCTTTGAAAAGCGTGTTGAGTTTGGTGGAACGTTAAATTGTAGGAAAAGTGATTGTCAACCATCCAAGATATTATCTCCTTGCCCGTTAACCCACGCCTATGGAGATTCCACCCCTAGAGTTCCTTCTGATAGAGACCCAGTGCCTTTAAATTAATATCAAAAGCTCACACTAGCTTTTTTTATCTTATCCATGACCACAGTTGTCCATAACTTGTTTTGGCTCGACATCGTCCAAAGCTGTAAAAAGCATAAACCAAAAAAAAAGTGAACTTATTGTCAAATTGACAGTTTGTCAATTGAGATTGACGGTCAGCTGCTGAATGTTTACAAGTATAATTTCGTTGATTTTGATTTGATTTATATGTACTTTCATTTAAATTGCTGACCAATAATTATGTTAATAGTCTAAACGTAATAGTTGGTCTGAATGTAAAAGCGTTTTGGTGTACCAAAATGACTCTAAACTACGTCCCTCGTGTCACACAGGTAAATAAGTAAATGATTGATAACAGCACGTAATAATTTTGCTCGTAATAGCAGGCCTGTTCATCTCCGCGAGTTTACATCGAAAACAAAACACGCACGATGGCCCACCTACAGGATACTATTCGACAAGGCCTCACATACGAGCGAACATTGACTCACGCACGCGTATTCTTGTATATGATGGAAGAAAATGGTGTACTAAATACTGTGCAGTATTTAACTGCCTAAATAATAATAAAAACACAGAATGTACTTTTTTAAGTTGCCTCAAGACACTGAGAGGTAAATAAGTAGTTAATATTATTCATGATAATTCATGTTAAATCATGTATTTCCTCCGCCATTTTCCGCAGTTTGGCACCTCACGTCACATCATTTTCCCGAAGTCAGCCCTATAGCTTCGGCGCAGTGCCGATCACTGACGTTTGTCAACAAAATGGTGCTAGACTCTTGAGACAGGCTAAATTACACCATATTGTTAATGACATTGAGCATACATTTTTTTAAATACCTTCGTGAAGTAAAACTTCTGTACGTAGTACTTATTATTATTCTGTGGTAATAGTTTTTTTTAGATAAGTTTATAACAATCAATAATAGCGCAAAACATTAAACTTTATTCAGTAACATTTTGCTTGGTAGCATTCTGGAGCATGGAAATTCATGCATGTTTTGTATTTCGATACATTACACCTGAGAAATGTTATTTGCAATATCATGTATTTTTGTTGAAGTTACTTTTTCATATTTTCTAATTACCTAAATATTTATTAAATTGTTTACAATTTTAGCTAGATGCTGGTCAATTAGACAAACAAGTAGAAGAATTGTTGAGGCAGTCATTATTTCAAGCTGTTAAGTATTTTGAGGTTGGTATGTCATATTTCCTTACCTTTATATGATTATTTTGATTTATTTCAGGCTTGCTAATGTTAATATTTTTATTTTCCAGCCTGGTATTCTTCAACCAGTACTACCAGAGATAGATCTTCTAATACGAACATGGATTTTCAAATATTCAGTGTACAACACAAAATCAACTTATGGTCAGAAAATGTTGTCTCTTGAATATAAGAAGGATAACTTTTCCCAAAACAAACTTTATTGGTATTACGGGTATACAGTGGGTCTAAGATATCTGAAAGATAGATGTTTGTACAGTTTGACCTCAAATACTGGTGTGCAAAATATGCTTCACAAGCTAGAAACATTCCAATTGATAGGTGATATTATCAACTTTTTGAGGTTCATCCAAAGTGGGAAGAACCCTTTACTGATAGACTTTATACTGGGACTGGAGTTGACAGCTGATAAATTGACTAGAGAGGATCTTACTGATTTTTCTTGGACCCGAGAACTGCTATGGCATAATTTTATTGTAAGTGGCAATATTTAATTGAGCAAATCTTTAAGTTCTAACTTTAAATCTTTTTATTGAACTGGATTTTTGTTGCAGGAACTAATAGGGACTGCCATATCATTGATGAATATATTTGGTTTGAAAAAGAAGCTTTCTTATGTGTTAAAGTATGCATGGTGGAGGAACCACAAGAGTGCCGCAGGCTCTTTAAAGCCGGCAGTAATGACGTTAAACTCTACATGCCCCTGCTGCATGAGTAAACCAGTGCTGCCACACACAATGGGCTGTTCACACATTTTCTGTTACTATTGTTTGACGGTAATTGTTATTCTCTGTTGATTCATTTGATTATTAATGTGAAAATTCTGTAAATGAAGTAAAGCAGTTCCTACTCATACTTCGATAAGGGACTTACAGAATACAGAATATTGTTTTTATACACTTATTTAATAGTGAGAAAAAGATGACCAATTTAAAAGTGGCTTCTAAGTTATAGTCTATTTTATAATGTGATGCCTTGAATTAGATTAATTAAAAGGAATTAAACATAGACAATTTGTGGATCTTTTTATAGTATCATATATGTATTTACACTTGATAATGTAATTTTTATGTTTGTTTCAGGCCAACAAAACTGCTGACCAAGACTTTACCTGCCCAGAATGTTATTATAATGGAAAAGAAATAAACAGACTAGTTATGGATTAGTAAAGTAAATAATGCCAAATGAAACACTTTTAAGTTGGGTTAACAGGGTGCTGTGATATATTAATTAAGTTTACCAGTTGGAAGTGGAATTTAATTTTACAGATTTCATAATTTAATTTGTTATACTTAATTTATGGTTGTTAATCTTTATACTATAAATAGATTTTGTGAAGGGAAGCAATGTTTTTTATTACATCTTTAGTCTATTAGAGGGTTGGCAATGTAATAAGTTATCTGTACAGGTTCCTAAGCTTAAAATATCCTAAGCGTATGTATCTACCTTCTTGGTATCAATGATGTTTTGAATTGGCATAGAGTAGAAAACAAAAAAGGCTTAATAGTTCAGGTATTTTAATGAAATAATCATTTAAACAATATAGGGTAATTGCGCCGGTTTTCCGTCCAGCTCCTGTTTTCGTCCATTTGACCGACTTGCCACAAACAAATACGGAAAATTAGAATAAAAACCTAACTTTCCGTGCAAGTTTGGACTTGTTACAATCTATATTATCTAAGTAACAGTTCTGCCTGCATGAAAATGTAATTTGACAAGTAATAACTCCAAAAAAATCTACGGAAGTTGCTGCTGCACACAGGTGAATGGAAAACGTCGTCAAGTTAGAAAAAAAACGTGCCGGTAGGGAACTTTCATGATATGTTTAATTACTGTTTTAGCTACTTTACGTAATGTTTTTGGCACGTATGTCTAATTATTAGCATAATAAACACTATTTTAAGGGTTTATTAAAGTTTTTGTATATAAATCTTAGATAATTAAGTGGACTAATACTAGCATAACAATTTTGCAAGATTTTGGTTTTCGTCCACGTGGACGGAAACCATGACACCTAGTTAATATTTTTAATAATCATTTTACTTCAATGGACCTACAAAATACAATGTTTTTTCTTCCAATATGATCTTTATTGCTATTACATTAAACATTTTAGTTTACGTCCACTTTTTAACAGTGATAAACCCATAAAAACCGTTAAAAAGATGTGGACGAAAACAAAAAACAGCTTTAAACGTTGTTGTGTTTTCGTCCATGACGTCATGTGCAAGCACTGGGGTGGACGAAAACCAAAATTAGCTATTCCTGTAGATTAGTTTTCGTCCATTTGTCCTTCGACCTATTGCAATATTTTCCTAAATTTAGGTAAGAAACTTATTTAAATCTTTTTGATATCATTTGAAAGCTAACAAAATTCCCTTTCAAATGATATACCACAATCCATAGTTACTGTATTGTAGAATTGGTTTTAAGTTAATAATTCAACTGCAACCTTTTTTCTACACAGTGGTCGAAAAATAGCGTACACTAGGACGAAAACTGATTTTTTTGGACGAAAACTAGTGAAATCGCCTCTTTTGCATGAAATATTTTTTATAAAAAAACCCGTGGTATTTACTTATTGTCATATAATATTAACGTAAAGTAGACTATATAAGGACTAAAATAACATATGATACATATGAGTAAGGGTATTTTAAGATATTCATTTCGCATCACAAAGTTGGCAACTCCGATAATTGGACGAAAACTAACGCACTTACCCTACAATAATTATTATACTACCTACAGAAGATCTGTATGAAACAAGAAAAACAAAAGTATGTTTGGCAAATACATTGTAGACTGTTGAGTAATTATACTTAATATAGACAAGCGCAGCGTGAAGCGCCTTCCAATTGAGAATGTTACTAGGTATGCAAAATCACTTGAAACCTATGTTACAGTTAGGCTTTTACATTTACAAATACATTAGTTTTTTCATTCAAAAATACCCAGTAGTTATGATTTTATAGGCATTCAAAGTTCGCTAAAATATCGAGTCCCGCCGACGGTCACGTGACCGCGCGTGACGTACATTCACAGTGTCCGCTCACTAGAAAACGGATATAAACATACTTAAATACATTTTTTTTGTAAATACAAACTTATTATACATATTAACACCCAGACCCATCACAGAAATTAAAATTGAACCAAACCCAAACTTGATGCGATTGTGTCATTTTATTGCGAATTACCTTCCAGCTCCATCATTAGACCCTGATTATTATATAGAATTAAAGTACTCATCAATACAAAACGAACGAGCCCAAACTCGATGGATTTAAGTCGTTTTATTATAGAGTTCCTATTGCCACCTTCCAGTTCCATCATCAGATCAGCTCCATGTCATCATAATATTGCATGGTCATCCAAATCACATGTGTTTGCGAAATTTCAGCTTAATCGGTTGCCTGGAAGTGGGTCTTAATTCAGTTTGCAAGATTCCACCCATACAAATATGAGCCAGTCACTGTAATATGACGTCACGCGCATAAAATGGCGGGCCGGCCGCCGCCCGCACTTTTAAAATTCAATATCTTGGAAACTAATTGACGTATCGAAATAATTCTTTCACGAGTATTTTTTATTTTTAACAGAGAATACAGAAAGCTAAAAAACAAAATTAGTGAACATTCTTCATTCCCATAGTAGGTAATTAAAGTAAAAATAACGAAAAATTCTTAATAACATTTAGATCCTGAATAACTCATGTTGACTGTATTATTTGCTTAAAAATATTTCGTTTAATGTAATCAATTTAATCAATAAGTATTTAAATAAAAAAAAATAGCACCTTATTACAAAATCATTAATCCTATTTTTACAAAGCTTTTTTATTAAGATAATTTACAAAACATACCTACCTAATCACTAGATTGTATTATGGTCAATTTCAGAATCTTACTTACTTTCATCATTACAGCCTGTTGAACAGGCTTTATTTTCTTGCAAACACATCTTAATAACAAATAAAATTTGGTATGGCTCAAAAGAAATGTAGATTTTTAGAATACCTAATTAAAGTTATGCGCTTGTAAGTAAGTAACTAGGTACTTACGAGTATACCTACGCTAAATAATCGTTAAGTAATTTTTATTAAAATAAGACGATAATTTAATTATCATGGTGGTGTTTGATTTTAATCTCTACAATACTGCGCCGTTAACGCTAATTGAAAATTACTTCTTGTATGAAAATAATAAACAATTTTAAAACCAGTGTTACATTCACTTTTAGATAAGTGCGCAAATTGCCTCATAAGAGGTTCTGGGCACGTTCTAGATTTTTTAAAAACTATTTTTTAAACTATTGTCTGAGCCTACAGAATCGAACATAAGGAATAGTGTTGAAAATCGAATACTAGTAGGTACTGCTTGCCTTCAGTTGGACTAACCTATAGGCCTAAAACTTAGATCAATTGACTTTTAAGACATTCTTACATCTTAATCAGTAGATAAAGTAGGTGATTGTCTTTACAGCTAAGTTCTAATGTTGGTTTTGTTTGCTGTTACGGACGTCTGCGTGAAAACCGGTCTTCCAATCGGCGACGTAGTCCACGGTCCGCACCGACCCGTCGGGCTCCACCAGAGAATACTGACCTGAATATGGAACAACTTTGTAAACAACTCATAAATTTGACTTGGGCCTGCTCTAAATTGAGCCCGCATGCTCAAGTGACATGTTACGAAAATATCATCGATGTTATGAAAATCACTCAAACATTTTCGGTGGGTAATTTAAAATGCTTTCAAGTGATCAGCAATGATGGTTGAAGGACACGTTCCGAAATGTTTTGAATAAGTAAGAGAATACCTAAGTACCTATTGCTGTTTAAACTTTCTCATATGAACAGCATTTGTTGCGTCATTAGGTATGTTAAAATTTCTTACACTCTGCGCCCTCTGCTTTGATTTACATTCATTTTACATCAGACACTTACTTAGATCGTAACATTTCAGCCCGTATTGTCCACAAATAATATCTTGCCCATCATATAATTAATTTTGTACTTTTGCGCACCGTCTTGGAATCGAACCCAGAACTTCCGCGACAGGAAACTTTTCCTCCAAACGGAACAGATTGATGAAGTTTTTAAGTCACCTCTGATGAGAATATTCCATTACTCACAGTAGATTTACCTAGTTAGGTCTTGACTGACTGTGCTGAAGCACTGAAGCTGATCCCGGCTACACAGAAGCTACTGCAGTGGGAACGAGAAGTGGGAATAGATAGTACCGTGACTGACTGACTAAAATTCGTCTTAGAACGGTAAAAAAACATACCCTTGACTACTTCACCATCACGCTCCTCCTTTTGCTGCTTGATGTCGCCGGTATGAGGATCATTGACTCCGTATTCGAAGGCGTATCTTGGGTGAGCGTCCTGCACACACACACAGTATGATTATAAGGCAGAATGTCGTAAGAAATATCAGTTAATTAAAGTTCAACAAGGCGTTTAGGTGGAAATTACGCATTGTAAGGCAAACCACAGGGACAAAAGGTCAGTGGTTATGCTAACACCATTTTAGCCAATTAGGTACAAAGTTCTCGGAATCGATAGGTGCTGAACTTTTATTTATTATAGAGGAGCTTTTTGTCTTGTCTTATTAGGTAGGTATGCGAGTATATTACCTTACAATGCGTGGAGTGTTATTTATCTTAAAAATGTTTATCCACACCTAAGTATCCCAATTTATTAGCATCATACGTTATAGCCGCCTGAAAGCCTGTAGATAGTCTTAAATTGATAAAGAACATGTCTTCGAAAGCTCATACGTTATAGCCGCCTGAAAGCCTGTAGATAGTCTTAAATTGATAAAGAACATGTCTTCGAAAGCTCGATAGAGACATAAGTATATAAGTAGGCTAGTTCCATTCTAAAATTATTACTAAATCCAAATAGTTTACTTGAATTATTAGTTCTTGTACATTGTCTATAATTTAATTAAAATTACATTGTTATTTGTAATGCACGTAAATTAATTCAGTCATAAATAAAACGGCAATTCACTTTCCTGATTAGGTCACGATTGTCGCGTACTAAGTTTACAAATACAGGAAAAGTTGTTCACGGTTTTGGTTAGACTTAACTGAACGAGTTTTTTACTACAAAAAAGTGATTTCTGGCAACTACTAATAGGCATTTTAATGATCTATGTAGATACGCGCATAGTCGACTCTACGACTCTACCTAGGTCTTAACTCTGTTTTTTCAAGATTAAAAATAAAGTTACCGGACATGGATTTTTCTCATGCTAACTAGTTTTAATTCATCCAAATTAGACTTTTAACCTAAACTTAGCAAAATAAATTGATTTCTTGCATAATAAATCTTAGTAGAGTCGTAGGCTAGCAGCAGACTGCGCGTGCCAAATCCGTTTCTTATTAGAATTAATTACTTAGAGGAGAGTGAGGTTGGTAGTAAGTATGTACCGGGAGTTTAGTGTCCTATAAGCAAATAACTAACTATAACAAAATACTACGTAGTGTCCGGCTCAGCTTCCACCATAAACATTGTTTTGACAGAGTGCGCTCGAATTTTAATCTAATGTAGAAAGCATGGTAACAAGTAATGTAATTAATTCTTTTTTCTATGGTTTAGTAAGATTAAATAATATTATTTTGGCATATTTTACATGAATAAGTACATAAACTGTTTTACCCTACTCTCCCCTACCTGTCTACTTCACACCTTTGGTTTCGACTAAGTAGGTGTCTGATGGATTGCATCCTGTGTTTCGTATGCTTTTTACGACATGCGAAAAGTGGTTATTAATAAATTTACACTTAGGTACTAAAAGCACTACTAAAACGACTCATTCAAATCTTATTTTATATTATTTTAAAGGTAAAAACTAACCCTCTCTCTTCGATGTTTTGCTGTGCCCTTGCAGGGCGTCACATGTATACCTACCTCTATTTTGCAACAACATATAAATTGTAATGTGACTTGCATTAAACGTTTTGAATTTGAATTTGACTCTATCTGATTAAACAAATTGTACAAAGGTTCATAAATATACTTACGCTATGAACTTTTCAAATTAAATAAATATTTAGTTTAGTTTTCTTGCTTTTTGAAATAATTTATAGTAATCTCGTAATTCATGGATTAACCATCAATGATCTGTTAACTTTCGGTTGTTTAAAATCTTACATCGTAGAACTTTACATTTTTACGCAATTAAGGAATCCCTACTTACATACCTACTTAAATACTTTATTGTCTTTTAAGTTATTTAAGTAATTGCCTTCGAGAAACCAAGGGCCGAAAGTTCATTGTACCGAGGATTATTTTCGAATCGATATTGAGTTAATCTCTTACGTAAATTGTTAAAGAAAAAGGCATAACGATCTTTTCAAAGTGATGAGTTTTGGATGAGATGTGAAATTGTAATATAAACTCGTATTTAATTTTGTGCTCTTTATGAAAAGTGGGTTGAGTTTTAAAGTGATGAGTTTCGAAAGTAATGCTCTTGATTATCCTGCTCGGATTGCACTGCGATTGTTAACAAGGTTTATAGCTGTTACGTCACAGAATACCGAATGAGGTGGGCAAATGCGCTATATTCCGCTAAAGCTCGCGAATGGGCGCTTAACACTTTGCTAAAGGACTTTGCGTTTCGCAACACTCGATACCTACTTATCGGAAATAATGCTTACTCAGCTATAGAGCACGCCCGGTCTCTATTTATTTATAATTTACTGACTTATATTCCCAGTATACAACTTTAGTGACTCATGCTTAAAATTGTTATGGTATCTAAATATAAGAATTGAAGAGTTTGTAACTGAATAATATTAAGCTTCTAAGGATGAAGTAAGTACGAGTACCTAGTTGCCATGTAATCGTTAGGCAAGTAGAAAAAATAGATGCAGGTGCATTTTGCCCGTTGGTATGTTATAGTAGGTTTGTAAGTAATCTCTAATAACTCAAATACCATCGATTGCATAACGTAATTTGACATACGATAATTTCTTACATTTGAGTGACTAATTGGTTAAGATTTTGATGTCACAGAACCAGTCCCGGATCAAATTGAACGGTCGATCAGATCACATTGCATCATCGCGTCACTTGCAGGGATGTGTGGTAACGCCGTATGTGCTGCAATGTCCTGGGGCGAAATATTTACGCTATCTAAATCACCACCTACGCTATCTGCCCTAATGTCCACCTCGAAACAGGTCCACAGTAAACAGAAGCAGGTAATTAAAACCAAATCAAAGCACAACATTTGAATTTCAAATCTACGGCTTTGGTGTGGCTTTGAGCTTGTCAATCTGAACAAGGCTGGTGACCGTAAATGCGAAACTTGTTAAGTAACGTTGCCTTTAGTGCAAATCGTGATATCTTAAATTAATATTTTCCTAAGATAGACGGCAATAAATACATTTTACGCGCAGTTGTCGAAACAGTATTCAAGGAACTTCAAGGCTATTATAACCTATTATTTTGCGATTTAAGTAAGCACTAAACGTTACAAAGGAATAGAAAGAACACTTACGTAATTTTCCAGAAACTCTGTGTGTACGTTCTTCACGCCGATTGGAGCTGCTATCTTGGCTGCAGGGGCGGCCACTGCCACCTGTGTGGCTACTTGAGCCACGGGCGCCGTCGCGTAGTGGGCTACATTTGCCCCGGATGTAGAGTAATGTGCTATGTTTGCACTGGATGTAGCATACTGGGCTACATTTGCTCCAGATGAAGCGTACTGAGCGACTGCTGGTGCTGAGTATTGAGCATAGACTGGAGCTGAGTACTGGACTGCTGGGGCAGCGTGGACGAGAGGTGCAGGTGCTTGTACTTTAGCCACGGCTGGTGCAGCGTAATGAGTCACTGACGACACACTAGGAGCGGAGTAGTGTGTCACTGATGCCGTTCTCGGAGCTGAGTATTGAGCAACTGATGCCAAAGCTGGCGCAGAGTATTGAGTGACAGCAGGAGCAGAGTATTGAGTGACGGCAGGAGCAGAGTATTGAGTGACGGCAGGAGCAGAGTATTGAGTGACGGCAGGAGCGGAGTATTGGGCCACAGCTGGGCTAAAGTACTGGGAACCGCTCGCCGAGTTTGACACTGATGTAGCGTATTGCGCGAGATGGGCACGCGCAGAAGCAGCTTGATTGTATTGAGTCACTGCTGGGGCCACATAAGAAGAGTATTGAGGGGTGAACACTTGAGGTTGCTGGACTCTCAAAGCCGCCGATGTAGCATATCCGGCAGAGGGCGCTGCGTACACTTGAGACACTACAGGTCCTCCTGCTTGGACGTTGCTGTACGAATTCAGTGATGCCTTAGCTGCCGATGCCGATGACGCTTGCTGCACCACTGAGTTTTGAGCTACGTATGTGGTTTTGGCAGGAGCAATTGCGAATTTGGCAATTAGAGGTGCAGCTGTCACTTTGGCGATGATGGGTGCTTGAGCATAGGTAGCTTGTGGAATAACAGTTCTTCGTGCTCCACTGACTGTGGAGAGTCCAGCTGATGTTGCATATCCGTGCACTTCGTTTGAAGCAGTCGCATAGTTGGATTGTGATATGGACGAGGTTTGATATGTGGCCGGTTGGGCAGCATACGTGATGCTGGGTGCTACGGCTTGGTAGGCGACGCCTGCTGAATATCCAGCATTGGAGTACTGGTAACTGGGAGCTGCTGCCACTTTTACTCCAGCTGTCGTCAGTTGAACTGCTGGCGCGGGGTAGGAGTATCCAGCGTCACCACAATTCTGTAACTTTTGCACTTGACTCAGGTGGTAGTTTAGATCGGGGTCGTGATAAGCTAACACTGAAGCCAATGTGGCGGTTGCGATGATTACCTGAAATGAAAATAATATTGAATTTACGAAACTGAAGTGAAAATAGATAAATTATGTAAATAAATAATGAAATCCTAAATTAGATTCGATAATTGCAACTTATTAATTTTGATGACATTTGTTATTTAATTTCAGTACAAGTTACTTACCCACTTCATTCTAACTTGATTGCTTAGCGTTTAATCATATACTTAAAATATGTTTGTGGTTTTCATCTAATTTATTGAGGTGTACTTTGCCAAAGTTAAGCGTCAGTCGAAATGAGAGCAAACTGAGTCTGCAAAGTCTTATATAGCGATCTCATATGTGTAAGAGCGGGTCACACTTTTTAACGTTCGCCACCGAGCCGGTGGGCGCGGTCTGCGCGCGCGCATGGTATAACAAATGTCCATAGAGCACAATACTAACATAAAGTGCACTATCCAATTAAACAGTCAATCTTTATGTGGTAGACGCGTAGTTAATTACAATAGTAACTAATAATATCTATTTGAGTTCAAAAAGAGCTAATTAACCTTGTTGAGACAGTCATAGTAATCTCTCGTACTAATTTCGTGAATGTTTTATGTGCAGCCTGGGTAAATAAGAATGTTTGGATTTCAAGACTTAGATATTTTGGAAATACTTACATTCGAATAAAGTAGTAAGCATAATTTTTAATCGATTTTTGCTCCCCCTTTATGGAAAAGGATATGCACCAGTTCATATTCTAAATCAAAATTCTAAATAAGTACTACATAGAACCTTAAATGTGGTCAAAAGCGACAAATACTAAAAACCTGCATAGCTAGCCTTCCTAAGCTCAGAAATGTAGAAAATGTTGTGTTAATTTAATATGAGCTGATTGAACTTAGATTGTTACTGACTAGCTATGAATGAATTGATTAGATCTAATATTTTTTTACGTAGGTAAAAACTTAACGAAGTTTAGTAGTAGCATATAGGTTTCTATGTATTTAAGAAACCCTAGACTATAATGATGTAAAAAGCTGTCTGTAACGGTTCGTTTTAAATCTAGAAATATCAGTCCTCTTTGTAACTGTACAATTGTAATTATTGTATGTTTTGGACCAAATTTTTTCTTTCTTCCTTTCTTTTTAATGTACCTAGGTTATTGATTTACGATGATCATTAATTATCCTGCTTAGAGTACACTCTGGTAGCCTACTCTAAGCACTAAATACTAAAGAAGACTGAAAATACTGAAGCAGACCTTAGGATGGCTATAAAAGTAGGTAAGTATTGTAATCGCTGAACTTCAGTAAACACTATTCTATCTAATAGTAGTAAAAAAGCTGCTCTACATTCGAATTATCTGAAATCTACACTACATTTAACACTCAATAAACGATTAAAAGTAATTAGCGTGTTCTTAATCTGCAGTTGCTTCATTAATTAAACCTGAACACGGGGATTAAGATCAGTGCAACGTATCATATAAAGCTCAACGTACTCGTATCAAAGCTTGTGACGTGCGCTGTTAATTCATCAGCTTATGAAACTAATCTGCCATTAACTAAGCTGCAGGATTGTATCGCAATTATATTTATGGGACGGGTGCGGGAGCGTAAGTGGAGTAAGGGTTGCTACATATTAGGTTGTTATTAAGCACTATTATCAGGTTTCAATGTACAGCTGTACAGGAAATGCCAGGTCTTGATGGATGTGAACTTTATAAGCACGTAAGTGTAACTTTAAAGTCCTGATTAGAAGACACTACCCTAATATTTTTAAAGAGCAAGTTATTGCCAAACGAACAACATAATAAATAAATAGTAATTGATTCGTACACACATAAACGGCCACAGCAACACGGTAGGTAATGACCCAGTTTTGTTATGGTAACGACTTCTTATTTTGATTTGTTTTTCTTAAATTGGGTTATGTGGACATCATGTTGGTTTCGTTAATGTTCCTATACTTACATGTATGTATGTAGTAGCACTACAAAACCATAATAAACCTACTGTAAATTAGGCCCATATCAACACAAAAACATTGCAGAATAGTGGTTTAAGGTGTATTTCGATTTTATAACGGTAATGGCAGGTTTATATTCATCTGGGAACATCTGTGTACACGTATAGGCTGAATGATGATGATTATGAACTCTACATAATTTTTACTCCAGAAAAACTCTTCAATTTGTTAACGTGACAGGTTGAAGCAAAGCAATTGTGTAACAACCATAATGCCAGTTGTTAATTGACTTTTTGTTAGGAAAACTATGAATGAGATTTTTTGTAGTATTTTGTGGAACTTTATTTTGAAACTCTCCATGGTCTCGTAGTCAAATATAAAGTATCATTGTTCTTATGTACCGTACTGCTTGTAGATAAGTTAATTGTATTCTGTGTGATGTATAAGGCGATGGGTGAGACTTGTGTTGTGATACGAGTAATAATGCTTCTTCTCACGTTGATTGGGAAGTAGGTAATTAAGAAACTATGAAATAAGGGCTGACCCTTTATTTGACTTGCATACATTAAGAAATATTACACTGATAAGCATTTGTTCTTTTCATTTTGTGTTTGAAAGGTAAAAAACACCAGTAGATACTAACATTTTTTATATTATGGGCTCCATATAGTCTGGTGGTAGGTGAAGAATTCTCTAGTGTTTGATTTTCAGGCACGATAAACACTCAGTGACTCATTGAATAATCTCGTACTGCATTCATCTAGTGCGCCTAAAAATGACAACAGATAATATACCTATTATACTAGGTTTTTTATTTACCTTATAAAAGTAATAGGCAGGTACCCAACTTGTGAACAACAAAACTTTAAGTTTTACCCAACAATTCGTGACTTACTTAGTTTATTAAACCAATTGTAATCAAGAAAATAGTTACGTTAAGTCAATCGAGTATGTATTGCATGCTAATTTGAATCGGTGAGCTTTTCGCGGCATACTTTATCTCAAACCTCGACCATTGTTTTGTCATTATTATGCCAGAATGGTCAAATGGTTCTGCCAACTTGAGATACTGAATTTATTAGCTCAAGCACAAATATAAAATGTCAGGAGTTTACGACGTTATCTACAAAATCTTCTAATCCAGGTCATAGTTCAATGATTTAATTCAAAATGCGTATGGTACTTACTTGGTAACTTAAGATAGAAGAAATAGTTTTATTGATAACATTAACAAGAACATGTATGAAGCCTGAGGTTACAGATAAAAATAAAAAACAAAACAAAATACTTTAAGTATGTAGTAAAAAACCTTTATTGTCTGATACGAACAAGGCAATTTGCTTCGTCTAATACGTGGATGCAAGGAAACTAAGTTCTCTTCCTACATCGGCCTTCTTATTCTCCTGCTCTTTAAATCACGTGTGGTTACTAATTTTAGTTATCATCATCTAATAAATGTTTAGGTCATTAGATGAGATCAAATTGTTTCTGATAAAAAGAAACCTTAGACAAGTAAACCCTGTAAAAGAACTGACACTAGATCAAAGCTTTTCTGATTGCAGGTGCATTACCTCGAGTTTGGTTGCACAGTCGGGTACTTTTACTTACTGCATTAGCAACTTATTGATCCGCCGCGATATCCTTAGCCATCGCTCTTCAGGAATAATTGCTTTTGAATACTTTTGTGGTATTGCAATCCAATTTCCACACGCGTATGTCCCAGTGAGCAATTTACGTCGCTCAAAAGAGGTTGCGTATGGCCGGTCCTAGTGGCAAGCCCCTAAGCTCTTTACTGTATATATCTTACATGCAAATTACGAAACACATTGGTTATATGTATCTCACATGTGCTAAAACGCTTTAGATTAATTCTAAAATACACCAGATCGGGTTAATTGCCGGGAAAATTATGTGGAGCATACGCCACTCTGTGTCGATAGTTGCGTGCAATTTTCCAATCAACCACCCTCATCACATAACTCTTTGGTTCATTACCGTGAATGGGTTGTAGACAAGTTTATTTACTTAAATACATTTAACTATTTTCGTGCTTTTACGAGATAATCTAGAATTAGAATAAGTAGAACATTCAAATACAATTTCGCCATTCTAAAGTTTAGCAGGGTCAATTAAGTTAGTACCTCTTATTTAATTTAATGTAGTTTTGTTTGTCACGTCCGCTACTTTTGTTGTTTTTTATGTTTTTCAAAAGTTATAAGGTACTATGAAATACAAAGTAGATATAATGATATTCTACTCCATGTGATAATTTAGAAATAGTAGGGAAGGTCAAAATCGAAATACGATAGTCAGCAAGGGAAGAAACGAAATACTATCAGATTTCAATAATGCAATCTTTCAAACGAACATTGTCAGACATCGGAACCGAAGTGTTTCGAAGTTTTAAACAAAAATAGTAACTATCTTAATTAATTAATTACTGTTAATATCAAAAAATAGTAAAGCAAATGAGCTTTAAATTAAGCTCAATTTAAAGCTCACTTTGCTTACAGGCAAATAAATAATCACCATTGAATCAATTTATTGTTTAAAGTGCCTTATTGGTTGGTTACATCATTTTCAAATTGACTTTTAAAGGGCCAAATAAACGTTTAAATTGTTTGGACAAACATAAAATCATAAAAAAACAATAGTTACTCTAAGTGCCTTCGTGATTATGCCACAATTTCAATTCTATGACCGATATATGACCATTATTTTGAATAGCCAGTAAATAAACCGGCGAATGTGTCAGAATGATAAGTGAGACGACTGCATGCTATGGTCGAAACATTCCCAGCCACGCCTTGCAATTCATTACATTTTGATAATATAATATTATAATGATACAGATACTAAAATTACTGAAAACGATCCAGGGGAAAAATAACACCCTGTGGTATCTCTACTCTATATGCATCATGATGAGTCCAAATTTTAGTGTTATGTTTTGGATTTTGTAAAAACGCCAAAGATGCTTTCAGGCATTTATATAGTTAGTTAATCTTTATGCCATATTTTAAACTGGTTGGTATGCTCGTATACCTACTTAATTATACGGCGAATTTAATATCATTTTTTCACCCTCTTATTGTATTACTGGTTTATTTAAAATAAAGCTTTTACTACCCATTTTTATGATAGTGTGTTTTGTTGGCAAAGATAAGATTTATTTTCGGGACTCAATTATATTGGATTGCTAAGTTGACGCCGAACTATCACCACAACTCATACTTTTACTGCTACTGCCATTAAACGCGTTACCGTGTATAATTCATAGCGCTCTCAAGCGGTTGCTAATCAATGCTTCAGGCAGTGTTTGTTTTATTGACTAGTTCCAAAACGTGGTCCCATGTGTGTGACGTAACCCTAATAACTAGCGCGAGGCTCCGAACTAATTGAACGAGTAAATTTGGATTTATTGTACTTGTTTCAAGGCCAATCAATAAATGTAATTAAGTAAAATGTAATGCGACGGAAAAGCAAGTACTAAGTGACTTTTAGAGATCACCTTGAATATTTTTCAAGTTTAATCGAGCGTAAGTCCATTACGACTTCATTACAGTATTGTGAAACATCTCACGACATGCTGTAATGAGCTAAGCACTACTTGCATGTGTGAATCTATCTAAATTATAAGATATTATGATTTATTAATTTTGGTGTGTTATGTTCACCAGAGACCACAGGATTTCCCGGTCTTTTCCTAGTTTGGAGAACTTTAGCTAGATCGTGAGATAGTTTCAACAAGTTATTTATAAAAATAACAAACAAGAACCTAGTACTTAGTAGTAGGTATATCGAAAGCCTTCAACAAGCTTTATTCATATTAAGTTGTGTTGCTTGTTAACACTTTCAATAAACATCGTTGAATGTAACGTAAAGTGCTTGCCTCAAACGAAACAATCACAACTTACTTACCGTACTCTATATTTTGCATCATAAAATTCAATGTTGTATTAAAATCGACATGCGATAAAAACAATGTTAAACAACATTCTACGCCAGAACCTCATTAATTATTATAATTATAAATATCCGGTGGAAAGAGCAATAAAATGACTTATCTGTTTCATGGTTAATTGGAATATTTATGGTCATTTAAGTTGCTCAAACTTTAACTGTATCGATGCATGGTTTACGTAAGTGCTCGAGTTGACGCGTGATACCATCAGAATCGGGTTATCTCGCGGGTAGGATCTGGATTGCAGTGATTTATCAAGCCCAGATCAGGTCATGACCTATTATAAGGCAAGTAGTTCTATTTCGAACAAAAGATCGCCGCTTGCTCTTAGCAACGTAATGGCATGAATGAATCATTCTCCTGTCATTTGTTTGTTGTCCAGTGACTGGACCTTGTGCGACCTAACGATATGATGTGGTGTGGGAGGTTGATTGTTACGGTGTATCCGTTTCCAATATTGTTCGGAAAGTTAAGGAGGCTAGGACAATCTTAATCAGTTAGCCTTGCACAAAATTAAAATAATGTATTGAAACTTAAAAGCTCTCGTCTTAATCAAAGCCTACTTATAATATTTAAAAAGTTAACATAATGTAGACCAGACATTTCATTTGATATCGACAAACGGAAGCTCACAGGTGGGATCAAGTGGGATTCCTTGGGAATATGTGCAATGACAGTTAAATTGATAGTGGGGCTGCAGCCCAAAGTCATCCTACGCAATAATCATCTTGATTTCACGATGCTCGTGCGACGATAATGCTAGTCAGTTGTCAGTTGGAGCCTTTGTTGTGTAAAAGTAGCATATTGCGTGACATTAGATGCGCGTAGTTCAAGTGTTAGATTGATTTTATCGACCCACGACTCAGCTACTTCATGTTGCCCAAATTATTTCTTTAGAGGGAACTTTAAAAATACAATGAGTACTAAAGTTGATAATTTTACGACAGAGGCTTTCTTGTCCTACATCCCAGGCTAAATTAAAAAGAATGGATTACATGTAACGAGAAATGAGGATACATGAAACAGGGTTTAGAACTCCAATCAATTTCGAGCACATTACACGAGAATATTATATGTAAAAAAAAAATTAAAAGCCTACTTTACAGAATGAAGCGAGTGAACCCACTGGAAAATATTTGTAATTAGTACTAATAAATAAAGTAGGCACATACTTAATACTAATAACCGGGATATACATTATACGAGTAGGTACTTACCTACTTTTTACATTAGACTAATGCACCTAAGTCAATGCCACTGAGCTTATCTGTAGCGGCCTTGATTTGTATGCAGATAATAATTTAAATGCATTATTTGTTGTTGAAAGAACAGATACTTTAGCATGACATGACATTGTCTAGTGGCTAAGCTGATTGAAACTTAGATCTTAGATTAGTAGGACTGTAATTTTAAATAAAAAGTATTTCACCAATCGTCATGTTTGTTGGAGCGAGAAGGTTGCAGTAACTTTTAGTTGTCATTTTACTAAAAATATCGTCATCTCATAGGGATAATTGGACAGGTACGCAGGTCTATGTTCAGCAGACGTCCTGTGGCTGAAATCTTGATGATGATGAATGATGATATTACGAGTAAATTGCTAAAGCAACAAACAAAACATTATTGTATCTGTACTCTCCTATTTCGACGACCTGATAAAGGTAGCAGGAAGGCGCTGGATCAGGCCGTGCGATGTGGAAGTCATTGGGGAGGCCTATGTTTAGCAGTGGACGTCCTGTGGCTGAAATATTGATGATGAACATTTCACGAAATTCACAGTCAATGTAGAACAGGTAGATAATATATAGGTAAGTAGTCTGTTTGAATGCATTGTGTAATCACAGGCTTTCAAATATACTTAGATGCTACAGAGATAATACGATAAAGATCAAATATTAATAATATTTACCTACCTAGCAGTCGTTCATTTTGAACAGTCAATGAATTACTTTTTCGAATAGAAAGCAACTCAGATAGAACTAGCTTAATCGGTGTAACGTAAGCCCATTTAAATAATTGATGTCATTAATGTCCTTTTGATCCAGTTTTTTTTTCGATAAATTGTGGGCACATCAAACAAGAATATCAGGAGTAAGTTACATGCAAATTGGGCAACTTGTAAGTGTTATTGGTGTTTAAAATCGCGGGTCCAGACACGGCGCTATCTACGACATCTAGTTTTAATTGCTTGTCGTTGAGTGTGTCACACGTTGCATAATGCTCGTACGTTAAAATGCACTTTGCATATCATATATCAAATAAAAGAAATGTTGAAATACCCGGTGCGATTAATCGATGCATACCCAATCATACTTAGTTAAAGTTTCTTAAGTAATTAGATATGTGTCTAATAGTGTAGACTGCATATTCCTACAATTGAGAGATATACGCTGCCAAATAAGTTCCTATAGGTCTATTAAACGATACATGTTACATTCTACGTAATACCTCTTAAGTATCTCAATATAAAAGATATCGTAACTTGAAAATTTGATTTTGATGCTTGCTTCAAGTTTCGTCTTTCTCAGAGGCTTACGACAAAAAACAAACCTGTAATATTTTTACCAGTTATTACGTTAATACCTGTTGATAGATACTATCATGTCAATGGTTAAATGATTGATGAATCATAGAGATCAATCTGTGCACGACAGGTCAACTCTTGGATAAATAGTATTTTATAGACCAATTGCTGTTGTGTAATGGTTGCGATTTAAGTAATGCGATATCATTCGCTAAATTGTCCCTGAGCGATATTTACTTCAAAACAAACTGGATCAAAAACGATGCGATCTTGTGATTCGGAATCGCCCACTTTTGGTTTGCAGTGCGAGTGATTTCGAAATACGAATGGTTTGTTGTTTGAAGACTCAATAAGTGGGACGTTGCGAATTTGAAGGGAGCCGTTACGATGTCCAAAATGTGCGTAGCGTGAATAATATTGCAATAATGATAATGCGAGTTAAGAGCAAATTAAATTTGTGATAAATTTACGATGTGTATAAAAGAATGTGCTCATTTTATTATAGTAAGTGTACAGCCTCAGGTGTGTTTATTGTTTTATATTGTACTTTTGCGTAAGGCGCGTCGTCATAAATTAAAATAAAAAAACATTTTGAATTTGAATTTGAAAACATTTACAAAGTGAAACACATTTAAATGCTTTGGAACCTTTAGGCTGAGTTGTACTATCTACTTTAACTTTGACAAATGTCAAAAATCTATCAAGCTCCATACAAAAACACCGGATAATATTAAAGTTACGGTCAAAATTAGGTGGTGCAACTCAGCCTCAGATCCTTACCTTCTTCACAATCACAAGAAACATGTCTATCGACACATTTTGGTGATCCTTTGTGTATTTTTGGCTATACTGTTTACTTACAATTTACAAGAATAGCTTATACCAATTCAATATTAATATTTTTGACCTTTGTAAAATTTATATTTTTTAATAAAGCAATCATGACGCCCTCTAGTGTAAAGCAAAGTAACTTTATAGTTGAGCGAAATAAGTTGGTGCGCACGATTTGAAAGTGTTGAAGTTGAGTTCACGTAAAAGGTTTACGAATAAGTACGCAACTGAACACATAGATGTAGTGATATTGTATAATCCTAATCATACCCCATAAAGGTAAAAAATCATGGAAGACAAAAAAAATGAGCATAGGTAGACTTCGCCAATGATTTCGTATTGGATAGAAAAATAAGAAGCAATACTACTGGTAATTAGTACCCAGTTAGTATCTAAAGATCTTAGCGCTACATTGTAAGTAAATGTAGCAAAACAATCACATTTCAATTACATTGTATTACAGTAGCACATCAAACTATACATTTTTGTAGCAAAATAGACTGTATTACACCGAGATAAGACGCTACAGTATTTAGCTTGTTGTGCTGTCATCAGTATCAGTATCTACTACACATGACCCCGCCACGGGTCTAGATGAGCCATTACACTTACCTGGTCACTCTGGCGTGTAGCACATAAACATGAGCGATGCACATAATGACCCAACATAAATACGAGAATTTTTAGTGCCTGCCTCGTTTAAGTAGTGCAGTGGTTCCCAAAAATGAGATTTTGTTCCACGTTGGGCGCCACGTAACAGGCAAGAAGACGCTTTACCATTGCTTGCTCTATTTTTAAAACAAATCTTTCATAATATTTAACATTTCAGTAATCTATAATTTTACCGTCAATAAAAAGCAAGTATTTATTATTGCGAATTAAGTTGAAACGTACGTGAAAGGTGTTAAATAGCCAACTGGGTTTTTCAAAATACGAATCATGATGCTTGGCAGAATTATTCTAAGGCTAAGTTGCACCACTGACCGTAACTTTGACGATAACCGAGTAAGTATAACCCAGCCTAAGTGTAGGTGCTTCAGTGCGTAGGTTTTAGAAGCACTGGCGTACCGTAAGGTTTGCATACAGTAGTATCAGTAATTTTAATTGACAACAGGACCTTTGTCGATGCAAATGCATCCGCCGGCAAGCACATTGTTTCACTTATCTGATGATATGTCCCTATAAAAAGGGGGTACGACTTCAGACGTTCCTTCAATACAGTGGTCTAGTGTATGAAGACATTCAAGCCGCAGTAGAAATGGATTTTGTGTATTTGAGGGCATGTATTAAGTTATTTGATTAGTGGTAACGAATATCAGTGAAATTAATAAGTGACATCTATTAGCCATGCCGTTTTGCTTAAAAATAAACGAGTTACTGCTTATCTTCATAATCTGTGAAGTAGCGTAGTAAATGATAGTAATCAGATACGGCTTCATAACATGTTTCATTACGTAAAAAGTACTCATATGTATAGAGCCTCATTACAAGTTTTAAGCTTGTTGAGGACATACCAATTCGTTATAAGAGGAGGATAGTAACTTGAAATGGATTACGTTCATGTAAGGCCCATTATTAATGTAATTATACGAATTTTAGGTGATGTTATTGGTGAACAGTTGGCTGATAGCAAAGGGTTCCCCGGTGGCCATGCTTCAGCATGCTACTTCGTCTCAGAGCATCGTGTTTCATCCTGGACCGCCTACAACAGCACCTCCAGTCGCCGGTAACTTGGAGTATTTCATTTTTATTGGATTAAGGCCGATTTAAAGAGTAGTCTATCCGTCATTCTTACCTTTATGGTCTCTTAAAATACCTGATGTATTCTGAAAAGACACTGAAACATGTTGATATTTTATTCGTCTATTTAAAGTTTTCGCTTTTTACAGCTCCGTCATCAGCTGAACAGTATAGCAGTACCCAGGTAAATATTGTTTTTGTTAGGACCACTACCACACACTTTAAAGGTTAACTTATCTCTTGGGTTTTCTCAAGTCAATAATAGTCAGTCAGCAATAAGAGCCTGGATGCGGGCAGTGCAGGACCGTGCATTGTGGAAAACCTTGGAGGAGGCCTTTGTCGAGCAGTGGACGTCATTTGGCTGAAACGAACGAGCGAACGAATATATTGCTACAGTTCAGTTTGTATGTTTTATTGTTAATTGAATTTTTTTTTTCAGCCGAAGTACGAATATAAGTACGAAGTATCCGACCACCAGACAGGCGATAGGAAGAGTCACTGGGAGAGCAGGGAAGGCGACAGAGTCCGAGGAGTCTACACTCTATACGAGCCTGACGGTGCGCTCAGGACTGTGGAGTACTCTGCTGATGCTTTGCATGGGTATTTACACTAACTGTTATTATCTTTTTCTAATCTCAAACACAGAGAATCTTTTCACGTAGTGTTGATTTTGGATTGTCTAAGGCTGGGTTGCACAATCATACTTTAACTTTGACAAACGTCAAAAATCAGTCAAACTCCATACAAAAAACACCGGTTATCGTCAAAGTTACGGTCAAAGTTAAGTGGTGCAACTCAGCCTTAAAGTACTCGTAAATTGTACATTCGTCTGACTCTACTTTCTACTGTTGGTAAAGGCTCTTCGTGAGTTTTTAAATTTTGAAGTTTCCCTGTTACATATAAGTCTATAAGTAAGATAGATTGTATATGTAGACGTAGGACTCTATACTTTTGTAGGTACAAAAGATAAGGTTTACTTTTCGGTAGGTATTAATCCATCGGTGTAATTTAAAGATTACTGTAAACTACTGTTTCCTTCCCGGCAAAGCATATCCTATCAATTAATTTAACAACCTGAACGCCCCAAGTATTTGTACTTATGTGTTTATTACCTATTTTGGAACGATTTACTTATTTACTGGTTCATAATTGGGCTGGGCAACTGAAGACATTAATGTAGGAAACATAAAATTATTTTATTAGGCCAATTAAAACTGATTATTGGAAATTAACCATTATTTGTTATTATTTTTGACAGGTTCAACGCAATTGTAAGGAGAAATGAACCATCCAGGCATCAGCACCCTCGCGCGGAATCGTCATACAGTCCCCTAGCCTCTAACACTCAAAGTGGCTACCGGACAACTCCAGCGCATTCAGGTTACATCCCTGAAAGGGGCTTCTCAAACCCTGGACATAGTAACGAGCACCCATCGCACCCTGCTCCCAGTGGCTCCTTCAATTCAGCAGTGGGGTTCAGTGTGAAGCACGTTATGGAGCTCAAAAAGGATAATCAGTATAAGCCATTTTAATTGTGCTGTTTATAGCGGTTTGATTAGTTTGGTCGATTAATTTGTTTTTGAGTGCGCCTTGTGTCTTGTCTTATGTGGATTCCGGATATTAGATGTATAGTACCTATAAGTTGTTTTCTATGTTAATTAAGTAGGCTACTGTAATTCTAGTTAGTTATAAAGATAAGGATGTACTTAGCGACTTTTTGGTTAGCTTTAAATCTTATTTAAGAGTGTATTTTATTATATCACCCACCGCGTTTTTCCCAAAGGCACCGTTTTCCCAAAGACATTTTGAATTGCGTTCATAATGATGACGTAGGTAATCTAATAAATCTTTTTCCTGGTTGTTGTATCTCTATTATATTTATGATTAAGACAAAGAATTCTTGATCGTAAGCTTAAGTTTTTTGTTATGTTAAACTCTAATAACAATTTTCTTTTCAAACTAACATTAATATTATACCTACCTACTTACTAGATAGAACCGTAAGGATAGGTTTTATGTAGATAGCTTACTGTGTTTGTAAATGTATCAACTTAAAATAAAATGAATTTTCAATGAAAGAGTTCATTCTTGTACTTATTTTATTCGTCAGCGCTGGCGATTTGAATGATAATATAAATATTTTACAGGCATTTTTGGTTTCAGTCGAGTTCGAAATGTTCGTAGCAGATCCAAGTTTAATGGTGTCCATGATGGTGGATATGGTGGGGATGAACATGATGCGTCTTATGGTGGACCACGGCGTTGAAACTGTAACGAGATATACAATTAGTAATTTGATTAGGAATAATCATGAATTGAATCTGCTATGAAAAACACAAAGTTTCTTTTCCGGGACCAATCATTTTGAAGTTCCCTAACTTAATTCCTAAGATGATAGCAGTAAAATCGTCGTTGAGATAAGTGAATAAATTGTTCAGTGCCTTTTAAGTCCTCCGTGTTATGGTTATGTCATTGCAAGGGACTCATATGCGAGCTTTTCCACCAATCGACCAACCCTTTTGGTTTGCGTGGGGTGTTTAGTCAAAATCCTCAATTTTTCTCTGGTAAATTAGAGGGTCATGCTCCTGCAGTGGAGATTAAATGACTTGATGATAATGATGATGATGACTTCTAAATAATTATGTTCTTACCCGGTGTGGTCATTAGCATTGTAATGAACGCTGCGCACGTTGCCGTCAGGCTCCACGAGGGAGTACTCGCCCTTCACGGAGTCTCCGTGGCGGGACTCGTGCTGCTGCTTGTGGTCGCCGGTGTGCGGGTCCTTCACGGAGTACGAGAACGAGTACTCAGGGTGCGCCTGGGAAGAGACATGAACATGAAAGACAGGAACAAGGAACTCACTGAGCATATGCTTTGACCCACTATAACGAAAGCCACGAAATTACCGATAAAATTAAATCGTCAGATTAGGTGTCATAGGCGAAATGAATAACATTCCAAATATGACATTCCGAATATAAACTGTGGCGAGTTTTCATAAATAGGTAAGTGTCAATTTAATATTTAATATTATTTTCTCGAGTAATTTTTAACCTATGTTAAAATATCTTTAAAAATAACAGTATTTAGCTACATTACTATTAACACACTTAGCATTTTGTGGAAAATTAGAGACAAAATGCATAAGATACGAGTTTCTAAAAACTTACGTGGTGGTCATGGTGGCCATGTCCGTGAGCATATCCGAGGTGGACGGCGTGCCCGATGTGGTGGGCGTGGTGGCCGATGTGGCCCAGACCGTGGTGGCCGTGGTGGCCGAGGTCGTGGTGGACGATGTGTCCAACTCCGTGGTGGCCGATGTGACCCAAGCCGTGGTGGGCAATGCCATGGTGGGCAACGCCGTGGTGGGCAATGCCATGGTGGGCGATGCCGTGATGGGCGATGCCGTGGTGGGCGATGCCGTGGTGACCGAGGTGGTCTACACGGGACTGGTGCGACACGGCATGAGAATGCGCGTGAACGCTTACGACCAGCAAAACTACAGCGGCGACCTGAAACAGAATTACATATTAATAAAGTACGAAAACTGTAAGGAGAGTGACTTGTTATATTAAATACTAGATGATGATCAAAATGATACAAAAGATATTGTTTGGAATTAGTGGTATAAATTATATTTATATTTCTGATTAGACAAAGCTAAGATCCGGTGTTATTATTAATGTTTTTAACCGGTTTGATCTTTATCCCTTGGGTACCACTAAACTGCAACCCTTATATTTTTATTCAGGATATTTGTGTGGGATACTCACTTGGGACCACATTTTGTAGAATGTAGGTAACTCTTTGGAAGCTACTACTGAAGTATGCAGATTCAGCGAAGCATAATCCTTTTATTCAAACTGTTAGCCAATGTACCCCCTGCACCAAATTATAGCGACAATAGTTTCCCTTAATTAATTGTTTCAAGCAACACGCATTATTATTGGGTTCCCCGAGACGTTACAAAAAACGGTTTGGTGTTGTATTTTGATAAAAATATTAATGTATAACTCCTATAAATATGAACACAGCAAGCATTACGGTAAATGTTTAACCGTCGATCTTAATCTACAAAAATTTTGATGAAGAAGTCAACTTAAGATATTAAAGTCCGAGAAAAAAGAAGAAAATGACAAGTGTTTTTCCGTTTCTCTGAAAATTCAAGTGCATTTAAGGGTATAACCTGAGGACTGTCAGGATATTACACCGTCAAGTTTCGGGGAATTCCATAATTTGCTAGTTGTCAGCATGGAAACAGGTACACATACAATATCATAGTGTAGGTATATATGTAATTCGTACGTATAAAAAGAAAGCTTGAATTACATAGCTTCAACAAAAGTAAAAACTGCAAAAGCTTCAAAAACATTCACCCATTCATTAACTCATGCATCATAGTGCATCATACGGACAAAAAAGAGAAAATTATATACAAATGCGACGTACTGAACTCTGTGCCATCAATTGTGAAAACTGATGAGCCAAGGACGGGGGTCATCATATTACGAGTCTTTAACAAGTCATTACACCTGTCTGTGATTAAGTGGTTACAGTTTGTAAATAAAAACACTAATAGTCGTTAATAATTCCACACTTTAATTAATTTGTATACTAGAATTTAATGTTCAGTTAATTTATTAAAGTGCTAGTTAAAAAGTTAATCGGGATGTTTGTTTGATCTTTAGTAATTTAATTTTGCTTATTGTTGATACCAAAAAATGTGACTATCTCTTATCAAAGTGTTATTAAAAGTGGAAATTGACAAGATAATAATTAATGATTCTTGTATAGAAACTGGAAAATTTCTTAGTTAAAGTTGTGTTGTGACGATTTGGATAGAGGTATACAATATTTAATGGAACTTTTCTGAAATTCTTTTGTATGTCTTTGAACTTTAGCCATCAGCCAATTAATAAAACTTAAATACATTGATGTTACGGTAGTTAGAGGTAAGGTAGCCAGTTCCTCTATGGATTCCGGCTATAGCTCGCTTACACCTTCGGCCTGTTCACGTTCCATCAGGTGAGATGTAGGCCAAAAGCTCCACCGAAAAAAAAAACAGCCATATAATGGCGTATAGAAATTTTCCGGGGACTATTGCCAAGGACTGTTTATATTATGGAAGCAATAAACTTATTGAGTATTGAGTATATTTTTTTATTGTGTATTTTTTAGAATAATTGTGTTGTCTTTTGTTCTAGGCGAATAAACTCGCCTAGTCTCAGCGTCCACCATAATTTCTAGGAGTACGGTATACAACTGTACGTAGCTAAGAAAGATGTTTAAAAAATGTGATATGGCTGTGAATTTTATGCCTTTTGTTATCATTTATTTCATTAGTGTCGACACCGCCTTCCCCTTCATATTTGTTTTAAGTAACTGTCCTCACCATAGATTGTCTGGAAGATATCGCTTCATAGCGATAAGACCGCCTAGTTGTACCTTGTGTGTTCCTTTTCTTTTTGTTCTGTTCTTTGGTGTGCAATAAAGAGTATTTATTATTATTATTAATGGCTTAAACGAATGAAATAGACCGTTTTGTGGTTAATATAATTCAGCTTTGTATTCTATAGGTTTTATTTAATTGGTAGTGCTTATTTAAACGAGTTACAACCTTAATCATTAATTAACTTCTGTGAATAAGGAAAAGTATATCAGTGACTAGATTAAAGACCGAATAAGTAGAGGTTGCAGTTTTGCAGTTAGCTGCTCTTTGTTATGAATTAAAGTAAAGTTATATTTGGTTTGTTTGTTCTTTAGTCTCTCATTGTATCATAATTGCAGCGTAATCAAAGTATCGTGTGATAATTAGCATTTCGTTCAGGAATATCTCTCAAAATTTCTAAGTTAAAGTTTGTTTAGAAATATCACTCTAATTGGAAGGGATGTTTCAGCTTCGCATCATATGCATACAACAATAACATTTCAAAACTGTTAATAGATACTTCCATTCGTTTGATGTATGAGTGTGATTTCCACGTTTTTATTTATGTACATACATAACACGTATTGACTACAAAATTTGGTTAAGTGTGAACTAATGTAATTTTTCAGGGTTCAGTTATATTTTTTGTCCTAAATCGGCCTAAAAAATTGATAATCCTTAATCTATAAGCTGCTGTCTCTATTGAATAAAATCATTTAATATTTTGATAAGACGATTTTCCAGTACATAGAGTAAAAAGTTATCGCATATCGCGATTTCGATGTTACTCTCATAACAAAAGTTTTTTATTCAAAATAATGGTCATTTTTACTTCGAGTTCCTAATTTTAACTAAAAATTTAGACAAATGCTTATATTTTAAGAACCCCATTCGGCTACAATGTAGAAAACGGAGTTTCGTGTTTATATTCCAAGGGCAGAAGTCACGATCTACTAACCAGGATGATGAGAATTAATAGCTGACGTACGCTTCTAATTATTGAATTGATTACTCATTCGAATGGGCAGCAGCGCAATAAATCGTTAAAAAATTCTTAATAAAGGCCTATTTTTCGAACGAAATGTAGTTATGAAAACTGAAATTAAATAATTATATTATTTATAATTTTGGGTAAAAAATACGGACAGATATGTCAAGATTCCTTTATTTAATAAGAATAATTATGCATCCTTCAGTTATTATAAGAATGAAGCATCCAAAATGCTCCAATCTTCATTTATTTGGTTTGTCTGTAAAATAAATGAACTTTAACCTCAGTTATAAAATCATATTTATCAATTTCAGATATTATAATACCCTTTTAAGGGCCGATTTTTCAATCGTCAGATATCTTTTAACTGAAGAATATCCTTGTCATTTTGACACATTTCCCATACTAAAACTGTCAATGTGCCAAACTTATTTTTCAGTTAAAAAAATATCCGACGAATGAAAAATCAGCCATAAAATGAATAAGATAGAATAATTTAAGAATGATTAGAATTAACTGCATTGAAGACATATGAATGGCGATCATTATAATCAGTGCCAGCTGTCCTCACGAGCATAGTTGAGATGCAACCCGTGCCTTGCCCCATGCTGTGGTCCCTGGTGACCGTGATTTAACTCCTCCTGGCGCTGATGCACCGCCCCCTGCATCGCCAGATTCTTCAGCCTCAAAAACTCAATTAAAGAGTCATAGTCCTTATGCTCGTTATGTTCTGGACTCTTGACGTTGTGAGGAAGGATGAGGATCTGTCCACCAGGTCCTCGTACGTAGTCCCGCCCGCCAGACTTCAAGTATCGGTAGTCCAGGATTACTGTAGGCTCACTGTAGTCAGGGCTGTACACACTCTCTATTATCCTGAAAATATATAGATTAAATCTATTAGAGTTAAGTCCGTAGTAAGGTTCTCGGAGTTATTCTGGTTTTCGGTCACAGGTTTATAAGTACCTGTTTAAATAATACTTACTTATGTTGTTTCCTCAGAATGTCATCTGAGATGTGTGCCTGTAACAAGGAAAAAGTATGATTCATCAAAATGAAAATCTATTACATATTCAAAAGGTCACCTACATCCCTGAATTAATAACTGAGAAGTGAGAAGGTTAAAATAAACCTACCAGTATATTTCTAAACTGATTACATTTGTCATAAAATTGATGGATCCTGATGGAGCAGACGTATTTTTAAGTGACGATGCTCTATGTCGTAATCACGATGATAATACAGTTTTGGTACAGCAGTGAACTGTTTTAGATTATGGTAACGGACCTAGTGTGGCCCCCACGGGCTGGTAGACGTAGCGTGGACAGGCCTCCTACTAGATGGACCGACGACCTGGTAAAAGTCACGGGAAGAACCTGGATGCGGGCAGCGCAGGACCGTTAATTATGGAAAGCCTTGGGGGAGGCCTTTGTCCAGCAGTGGATGTCATTTGGCTGAAACGATCGAATGGACCTAGTTTCCTTACAAGCAGTCTCGTTAATGATGATGATGGTGATGAACTAACCTTCCTTTGGTGATGATGGTCGTCATCATGGCCGCGGTCGAACCGCTCGTGCTCGTCGCGCTGCACGAACACGGGGCTGGCTGCGGCCGCCGGCTCCAGCTCCGGCTCCGCCACGCCCAACGCCAGGACACAAGCCAGCACTAGCAGCTGGAAAGCGGAATAAACATGACAATCTAAGGCTGAGTTGCACCATCTTACTTTAACTTTGACAAACGTCAAAAATCTGTCAGACTCCATATATAAAGCATTGGCTATTGTCATAGTTACGGTTAAAGTAAGTTGGTGCAACTAAGCCTTCACTTTGAAACATAATATTATATTAATACTCGTAATACCTACTACTATTATTTACGCTACTTAGTGGGAATAAAAGGATCTAGCCTACTTGATACTTTTATAGTTCGGTGATATTGAATAATAGAAGTAGGTAGATAGTACATGACTTACTTGCAACATGTTAACCGTAGGGCGGTACAAAAACTACTGAAACTTTATTAAAATATAACCTTCTTAATAAGAACGCAAAACACGAATCTTACCTACTACATAATTAAACTCCGGATATTCAGACTAATTACATCATTATTGTGATTATTTTTCCGATAAATGCCTACTAAGTATGCAGGTCATACTCGGGGGTATTTATTTAATTCATGAAGTATCTACGCATTTTGGTGAAACGCATTTTAATAGTACAAGCTCTTGTAGTAATTTAAGGACTTAATGATGGCATCGTGTTGGCAGATGTTACGAGCAAATGATCTATTTTAATACACGAAAGGTTCTATTTTAAATAAAACGAGTAACTATCAATCATTATGGATTTGAGTGCTTTAATAGTTACAATTAACACACACATGTTACAATTCGTGGGTCGAATCACGAAAAGGCGTATCTAACAAAATGGCGATATTGACTTACACACACCATGTTATTAAAAAACATGCATTTTATAACCTTTAAAAAGATCGTAACCGAATTCTTTGTCAGGAAGCCAGTATAAGTTAAAGAGGGCCCAAAATGCACTTTTCCAAACTTCAAATTTCCTTTAAACGTCATCATTTTGATCATCATTTCAGCCATAGGACGTCCACTGCTGAACATAGGCCTCCCCCAATGATTTCCACAATGGCCGGTTGGTGGCGGCCTGCAACGTCGCTCCTGTTAAATTGATAAATATCAGTTTACGTATTTTCGTGATTCGACCCACTAATTATTTAAATTACAATTAACAACACACAAATGTCACATTTAGATCCAGAGAGTAATTAGAAATTTAAAAACAGACCTGGATTTTTCATGAATTAGTCATAGGCCCCTGATGTTTTTATTTAAATTCAGAACAAGGCAGCACGGCAGGTATTGGACAGTAATCCCACCTGATGTTAAGTGAGATGCAGTCTAGGATGGTACATTACCTGCACTGTAAGTGCATATTCACTCTCGCCTTGTTAAAGCCCGGATTATAGTGTTCGGGAAAGGCAACATATTCCAGTCCCTAAGTGATGGCTCAATCGACTCGACTGTAGGCTTAAAACGTGCTTTACGCGGCACGAAAATTGTATTTTCACAACTGGTTAGTAGTAAAAAAAAATTCGTGTTCTAAAAGTTAATTCAGCGCCTATTGTGTACCTACGACGGACTAAACTTAGACCAACTGCTACTTATAACATTCACATTCTGATGTGAGCTTATATCTACATTTCGTTGCAAAATAATTGCTCCTGGCTTTGTGCCAGGATCTTGACCAGGAAAAAGTAGAGGACAGCCCGGTGGCTTGGTGTACGCGCCTTTATTTTATGACTTTATTATTTTCCATGACTTTTGACAACATTTCAACGACGAGTCATATCGTCCCAACCCGATGGTCGGAGGGTTTGGTGTAAAGGCCGCTATAGTTACTTATACAAATAGGCCGGGCCAGTAGAAATCGCGATTCAAAAAAAGCTGTCGTTTGGTGATATACATACATACCTATTTTATTTCCTTTTGCCTTTTCAGCTGAAAGACGTCTATTGCTGGACAAAGGCTACTTACTGACTTACGACCCGGTGGTGCCCAGGTTACTCGCGACCTACTAAGTACTAGGTCATTGATTCATCATGTGGGAGGTCTACTTATATTGCGTTTTCTAGTGCGTGGTCTACATTCAAGAACTTTTCTGCCCCAAAGGCCTTAGATCTTGTTTTTTTATAAAATATTTGAATTATTCATTACTTAAGATAGTCTTAGCCGATAATGATGGCTCAGAGTTTCAGTCCCCATCACTCTTTTTCTCATGACTTCAGTGGGGTAGTTCAGGAGTTTAGAACCCATACATTCATGAATGGCCGAATCCGCTTGGCAAATTGCCTAAAGTTTAATATAATTATTACTTAGTAGGAAGCGGTGACAATTGTTTGATTTTTATTTGTATTCAGTTGGATGCTTTGGTCAGTGGCGGGGCAAGACCTAAATTTGATGTGGGCAAGACAGATTTCGCGAGGCCTTGTTCTGTGGCGACCTGAAGACGGATTTTATGAAATAATAAAAAAAAAACGGGTCAATGGTCTATTCATTGACAGTTTCTGATTTCTTGATTCAGTGATTATTTTTAAAGGAATTTTGCGCCAAAGTAAATAAATAATGTTAGTCACTTAAAACCGTGTTGTTGCTTAATTTTGTGTCTGATTATGGCTGAATTTGTTTGAAAAAAAATATTTTTTAACTGCATTGTTTAGCTATCAATAATTTATCCTACTAATATTATAAATGCGAAAGTTTGGATGTCATGATGTCTGGATGTTTGGATGTCTGGATGTTTGTTACTTTTTCACGCAAAAACTACTGAACGGATTTTGTTGAAACTTTACAGTATTACGGTTTATAACCCAGATTAACATATAGGCTATAATTTATGACGATCTGTGACATACCTACTAAATTTCACGCGGGTGAAACCGCGGGCAAAAGCTAGTATTTAATAGTATTTAAAAGTTGAATTTGACATGTGAGCAAAATTTTTGATGCGCGAGGCCCCTTGTTCCGCGAGGCCGTAGGCGGTGGCCCACGTCGCCTACGCCTTACGCCGCCACTGGCTTTGGTATAGTCATTACAATTCTTAAAAGCGATCCAATGTGAAATAATAACTATTCAAAAGTGTTTTCCGACGTCTCTAATTTGCATATTTTCAATAGTGGCGTACAACTTAAATATTATTTTTTATGTAAATAAGTACGTAGTATTTCTTCTTTTCTATTTTCACATTTATTAATATTAAATAGAACTGCATGATATTTAACATGGATTGTGTTACTGGGAATTTTGAATTATTTTGTTGTCTGTCTGTATACTAAAATTAGGCTAAGAGTTTAACAAATGGGTTTTTATCATTATTAATTGTACCCTGTTATTCTACCTATATTTTAGATACTACTTATTAAGGGTATAATAAAACGATTATTGAGCGCTCATCGAACAGTATAATTTGCATAAATAATATCTTTGGAGATCACAAGTTCACGATGTCCACGGTCGCCAGTCTTATCAATCAGTCTAGGGAGGAGGTCTGTTAGGTGTTTCTTAATGATGATAGCCTCGGTTGTACTTGAGGTTCCTTGGGTGGTAGTAGCCGTCTTCCTGGAACTTGTAGACCCTGGGGGCGTGGATGGACAGCATCGGGATGTTGTGCTGGGCGTGCTTGTCTTCCTTGTGCTCTTCTTGGATGTGGACTTCTTCTACGTGCTCGACTACGGGCTTGTGATCTTTGTGCTCTTTCACCTCTTCGTGGTCTTTGGTCTTGTAGTAAACATGATGGTGCGGCGCTGAATATTCGACTATGGCTTTGAATCTGTGGGATAGAAAGAAAGTTTGGTTAGTCTAACAAAATAAATACATAGTAATATGTGCAGTTTAAAGATCTCCATATTTAATTCTCGTAAATGGTGAGCATGGACCAGGGAAACAATGTGCGATATGGCCAACTTTCCTGTAAGTTTCTACAGAGTGTGATATTTCCCTAACAGCCTAACAGTAGTCTTTTAACTGGACTTGTTTTACTGGTTGGGTATAATTGGAGGTCAAACTGTATCTCCTACAGCAGTTGTAGTGGTGGGAAAGAAAGGTGGAATTAGTCCCGTTATTTTTAGACTGGTTCCAACTCTTTGCCAATTGTATTATTAAAACTTAACTTAGGTAATGGGGCAGAGCATTGTTGTTTTTGAACTTTAAGACTAAGGAATAAAGTTTTAAAATCCTATTCCCTCTGCCTTATTAAGGACTAAGATGACATCTGTACTAACCCAGACTTCTTGTCAGCGTGGTACTTGACGGTGCGCTTGCGGCCATCAGGCTCGTACAGCCAGTACTCGCCCTTCACCTCGTCCCCGTGTCTGGTCTCCGACTGACCTTTCTTGTCGTGCGTGTGCGGATCATCCACCTTGTACGAGAATTCGTATGATGGATACGACCAAGCCTGGAACAGAATAGGTTTAGTGCCTTATGAATGCATGGGTCTACCTTATGATTGCTGTACTGTACACTGTACTGCACACAAATCATCTGATGAAATGAATTTACTGAAAGTTACTTATATTCGTACGGTAATTAGGCTGTCAGAACAAGGGAATGCAATCCGACAATTCAAAATTGGATGGGATAAAAACATAGCAGTCCAGTATTTACAGAAACTCTTGTAATGCAAAATATTGATATCTAATTGAAATAGGTAGGTAGGTACTATTTTGAAAAAAATAAAAAGTACAGTTTTCGCCGTGTTTGGAAATAAAGCGAAAATTAAATACTAAAAACAAATGCATCCTGCTTTAAGTATCAAGTAAGGTACCTAGTTATTGTTTGCTCCATAAACCATTAAGTACTCACGTATTCTTCATGATGCTCCGGCTCCTTGGAACCGATGTGGGAGATCTCGCCATAGTGCTTCACTATCTTCTGCTCTGAGATTGCGTGGCCGTCGCCTAGGACGCACAGCGCCAGACTCAACAGGGTTGCAGCCTGGAGGCAAAACACTTCTTTATTATACTATTCATAAATAAGAGAGCACAAACATTTTGTTGTTGAAAACAGAAAATCTTTCTTTTCCACAGGTTTTGGTTATGGTACTTATTGTTATTTAAAAACACTTGTTTTTGTTTTTGATAAAATATTAAATCATAACCCCCTTATTAAAGTTACACCCTAGTTGGACTTTGGCTTAAATTATTATCATTTAGTATAGAAATGTCATTATAATCCAGTGTTCATCCCAGGTATAATTTTTTATTAATAAGGGAGTATGAGTTCATTTATTTATTTATTCAAAAGTATTTATTTCTTCCTTGTTATATTCAAGAAAACGTTTTAAAATTTAAGTATTTATATTTCAATTGGACTCCAAGCTTTTTGAAACTATTCACTTATTGACCTTATTGAAGCTTCAAACACAAAATCACTTTAAACTTTTCAATTCACAAAATGAAACTAATAATCACCTTCAAAAACATCTTGTTTACTTGTACAGATTCTATTGATTTACTATACTCGAATGATATCATGGATGATCTCGTCAAGTATTTATACAGAAAATATTGGTTTTAAATCATCCGTTTCCTGCAACACGTAGTTGGCAATTATTATTTTTTCAGCCAGTTTCTAGACTTGCTGATGGGCGTGTATTTATCAGAATTATTGCAGGATATCATAGCAGCCTATTCACACTCTGTATCAGCGCCTAATTGTTCCAGGCGTTAACCGGATCAGGGTAATCATATCCGTATCGGCTTACACGTAAAAGATTAAAATATTGTGAAATAATACAACACGATGGTGGATCTTTGTTATCATTTTGGACTTTTGTGCAGTTTAGAACTCATTGGACTCTTCATAAATTGTCTGATTCAATTAAACGATGAGATGATTATGAAATTACGTAATCAGGTAACTTCTAGAATTATAACACAATGTGTTTATTTTATTTCTTCTTTTAGGTGTTGTAGAATACCTAATCTCTCAACAATTATTCAACAGATACCTACTAAATACTAATTCTGTAAAAATAAGTTTACTAAAGTTATTTCTCAAACGACATTTATAAATACATAAATAATGTGTCAGGTCTTGCAAACTATAGCTCGATTTTACGTTGCAAAAATATTTCAGGATTTTCTAAGTGCTACGAAAAATATGCTACGACAAGGAAAATAGACCTCGTAGAACGAATGCAACGCCTAGAGACGCGATACAGCAAAGTTTGGTTGCTCATTAAAATATAATTTTGACGACGGAAGTATGAGTAAGGCGTTTTAAAATAAGATATTTATTTACCTTTGTAATTTTAGTGTCTTTAGATTCCTGATTTACGCGAAATGAGGAAGTATCTTTAATGGCAGCTAATCCAGTTTAATTTAAGCCTTATAAAACTCATTAAAACTGACAGCTTCCTTAGAGAAATTTCTTATGATTTATTTTACTTAACTAATCTAAACTAACCTACATTACGTGAAATTCAGGGTAGAAGTGACAGTTACAATTGATGAATACAATAAATTTTATCGAAGGTATTGCTTCATATTATATTGGGGCCAATGTCTGAAAAAGCTTTTCGGAATAAAACGTTCGCGCCTTATAAAAACTTGACGTATTCGTTTGTCCAGTGTGCTACGTCTCTTACATACTTGAACTCTCTCAAAACAGTCTCTACTTAGAGATTTGGTATCAATTCCTAGATGAAACATAGGTAATTATTATTACAATTTAGGTTCTTCATAGTCTGACACTAGGGTTATGACTATGATTATCACCTAAACTATTTATTTATTTAAACTTCTTTGCATACAATATTATAGTAACCACAAAAGGAAAACTTCATGCCATAACGATCCATCGAAGAGGAAGTAAGGCTGTACATCAGCTCATATTATGGATTAACAAGAGTTTATTTTGTATTCTGCCTCCCCGTCCTCTCTCACTGTGTGAGGAGAGTAGGTCAAATCCTCCATTTGCTTGGTAATTCGTAGAGAGTCGTGATCCTGCAGTGGAGACTATGCACTGATGTTGATGAAGATTCCGTATTCTGATGCTGCCACATAAATAAATATAGCGAATTATAGCTCTACATCAGATGCAGCCTTATGTTACGAATCACAGTATTCTTTACTGATTGCGAAAGAAAAAAAACACTTTATTTTACATATTAGCGCTAATATTTTATTTTGCATGTTATCTTTATTTACAAAAATGAGAATTGATTGGTGTGAATCAGTCTTATTGGAGATGGATCTTCTTAGTTTAGAGGTGGTGATGATGTTGGGCAAGATGAATATGATGATGAGGCGAGGAGTGGTGCACGATGGCGTTGAATCTGAAAAGATAAAGAGATAATAAATCATCAATCATCTGTAGAACTTTCGTACCAGTAAAATACAAAATGAATCAGTAGAGAGTCATACAAAATTGTATTTGCTATTACTATTTTGGGACTACACAATACGTGGCGGATTTTCTTGACAAGTAGTGGGACCAAATCCAAGTGCGAAACGTGTAGATTATTCTTTGGTTAGTTGCACCGGATTAACGTATTCAAAGGCCTCGATTTCGACCTTCCTGTATTACCAGCCGGAATCTAACACTTTGTAGGCGTTTGAAAACGTTGCAATTAAAGTATTATCCCACAAAAAACATTCTGTAAAAAACTAGCCAAGTCTCGATGGAGCTGCTTGTTTATCTCTAAAAAGTAATGAAATCTAGACAAAGTCGCGCCAAGTCTATGGTTCCTTACTGCGATTTCTTTATTATTATAGTTAATGTTGTGTGACTTGGCCGTTGAACAATCTTTATTAAGATAATCATACAATAAGTATTATTGAAATACGCAGCTTTATTAAGCCTACAATTGACTGGTTATTGAATCAACGTTTTCCAAGTGGCAATTTTCCATCGCCAATGGGTAGCGGTTCTGGCGACAGATTGGTGCAATGGTGTCATGGATTACCTACCTGGTTTTGTACCCTTCAACGGCCAAGTCACACAACATTAACTATAATAATAAAGAAATCGCAGTAAGGAACCATAGACTTGGCGCGACTTTGTCTAGATTTCATTACTTTTTAGAGATAAACAAGCAGCTCCATCGAGACTTGGCTAGTTTTTTACAGAATGTTTTTTGTGGGATTTCACTTCTTTTTGTAGAAAGTGGCAAAATTATTTAACGTCGTCGTTTTATCGAAATTTTTTACGATATTAAACACAAATAAACTCAACGACCTTTAAAATGGACAACGAATCAGAATTGTTTTAATAACATAACCTTAGCGAACCTTACAATATAATAAACGAAATCAACGAAATGCAAATTACACAACATTCAACTTAATCGACGGGGGGCTCTAGAAAGGAAAAAAATCTGGACACCGCTTGCTAGTGCTAGCGCCATCTAGCGGTGAGCGATACAGGCGAATACCACGGTGCCAGAGTAGTATTTATTATGAATGTGGTGTTACTCCAGATCTTCGATTTTCCTAGTTTTTATAGTTTTCCCTTTATGTGGCCATTAAACCCTAACTCTGTACCAAATTTCAGCTCTCTGAGTTTATGGGAAGTACTAGTTCTATTTTGATGATTATCAGTGAGTGAGTGTCGTAAATGCGAAACTTTGCTTTCGCTTAACTTCGGAACTAAATGACCAACAGACTTGAAATTTTGGATTTTAAGTACGTGATTATAGCTTACTAGATGACGAAAATTTCTGCGTTCTGGTCTTATCCAGAGGTTCTCAAATAGGGGCCTGAAAATGCGGCGAAATGGTTCCAGTAAAGGATGGTACGGCAGTGTTTGCTTCGCGCTCGACTTGGCGGGGGCACTGCCGTGCCCCCAGATTTTACAAAATGCTATCGATTTTGGTTGTTTCTAATTGAAATTCATTTTTATTTAGGTACATTAAGTGGTACAAGTTGGTGTGTCTATGTTAGAAAGGGAGAAGTTATCCGACAGAGAACCAATTATAAACTTAAGAAGCGGAGTAATAGAGACTTTTATTTAGGATTTCTTCAGAAGTAAATTGACAAAGTCCGGGGTTTCGCAGAAATACTGATATAGATCGATACTTGCCAAATATTTTCAGTATCTTACCCGGTGTGGTCGTCAGCCTTGTACTCGACCTTCCTGAACCTGCCGTCGGGCTCGACGAGCTCGTACCCGCCCTTGACGACGTCCCCGTGGCGGAGCTCGTGCTGGGACTTCACGTCACCAGTGTGGTGGTACTTGTATTCCTAGAATACTTTCAGTATCTTACCCGGTGTGGTCGTCAGCCTTGTACTCGACCTTCCTGAACCTGCCGTCGGGCTCGACGAGCTCGTACCCGCCCTTCACGACGTCCCCGTGGCGCAGCTCGTGCTGGGACTTCACGTCACCAGTATGGTGGTCGTGCACAGAGTACGCGAACTTGTATTCTGGGAAGGCCTGCAACAGATACAAAAATTGATAGACATTGGCAATAAAATTGAGCGAAATCATCATTTGTATTAATAATTTAGTGAAAGATTGAGACTGTAGGAAAAAGTACCTCAGGATAGGAAAAATGCCGGTTGCATACCTACTAGTCGTAAGTTTTAGATACTATCTAGAGCGTTGCTTCTAATTAATTTGTAATTAATGAGTTAAGAAACATAGTTATATACCGGCTATGTTTCATGTAGTTTAGTTATTGGTTAAAATTTCTTAAACTGTGTTTATGATTGCCTCTAAATGGGTTAGTATAGTATAAACGTCGGCTTAACAAAATCAGCACGACAGGTTGTAAAATTGACATGCAATTCCTAGTTATTTCCTCTAAGTTGCGCTTTTATGCAATTATTACTAAGGTTTTGCAGATTAGTTGGACAAGTTACTTAAACTTAACGTACTCGATTTGTAAATTAGAAAAATAAATTAACGATTTCCATGCTATTTCCATAATCAGCCCACGCGTATAATTTGTCTTTATAGCTTCATAAATATAGGTACCATGTAACCAATTAGCTGTCATAGAATGTATTTAAATCACTCAATTCGTATTTGAATACTAATCTATCGTAATAAAGATCCACTGCATCGTATCATTTGTGACTGTTATGACATTAACGCTAAACTAATGCAAATGTAATGTTATGTACTTTTTCTACATATAATTTTCACTTTTTGGTTCATATCTTTATCTAACATTTTCATGACTTGAACGTCAATAAATAACGTCTATATTTACAGTAGTTGCAAATAACAATCATGTTTAATTATTATTGTTGTTGTAACTGTTTTGTTTAATAATGTTGTAAATAAATAAATAAATAAATAAAATAAAAATAAATAAATAAATAAATAGAGCTCATTATAAAATGAAAATAAAATAGTTAACTTGTATAAGTAGTTTTTGATAATGTATAAGTAGTACCTCCAGAATATGTAGAAGTATTATTTAGGAGTAAGAATACCCATCCTGACAGGCAAAGCTGATAACTGATGAGTATGTATGTACTTCGAATATGTTTTTGCTACGTCAAATGCTGAAAAACTTTAATCTTTTCTACCGTGAAAGCACTCCTACGTCACGTTACTTCCCCCACACCACGCCACTTCTTCAGGAATCTACTCAGCTATACGCTATTATAGTACCTAATACTCACATAATGGTCATGGTGCGGCACATGGTGGATTGGCACGTGTGGCACATGAGGGATGTGGTGGTGCAGCAGCGGCAGGTGGTGGTGGATCGGCACATGGTGGTGGATCGGCACGTGGTGGATTGGCACGTGGACAGGGTGGTGAGGCCCATCGTGCTTCTGGAAGTCCTGGTGGGACACCGCCGGGTGGTGGTGGTGGTGGAATGGGAATATCGCCTGACACGCCGAAGCCAAGGCCAGGACTGTTAACACCTGCCACAAACATAATAGGGTATAATTATTATTATCGATTGTGTTGCTTATCAGTTTTGAGATGAAGTTTGGCTGGTTTCATGAATCATCGTCGCTGATTTAAAAGCTGTCTTTAATGTCATTCATCATCTTCAACCAATCTTAATGGACTTCCCATATGAAGGTAGCCTTGGGTCTAGCCTATCTTATAAAAGAAAATGAAGCATCAGATTAGTAACACTGTTAATATAAAAGCCACAGTAAATACTTGAAGACAAATTACCGAGATAAAATACTAGTTATTCCAATTTTCAGGATTTCAAATTTAAAATTTCAGGGCAGATAGAAATAGGTATTAAAACAACGCACTACGTAAGTATATTTTTGCATCATATTATGCAAAGTTTGATCATGCGAGGCATCAATTAAAGATTATTCTCACGTAAATTCAAAGAATATCCCAATAACGTCACTTAAATATGAACAAAAACTTTAATAACACGAAGTTACAACATTTCACACACTTCACTGAACAGATATAATAGGCTTCAAAGTGTTCAAATAAATTAGTAATTAGGCAATTTAGGTTAAACGATGTCAGTTAACAATAAAATGTTAAGGGGCACTCACTAATTCACACTTTTGAAAATATTTACTGTTCAATTGTTAAACTTACTTTGAACAACATGTTGACAAATTAATTTAGGGACTCAACGGCTTCCCAGTTGTGATCTACACCAATAGTGTACATGTATCTCTGGTTCATTAGTTTATATAGAGGTTATAATTGTGGGAATTATTAGAGCAAAAATCAATTTCTCAGGGTTTGCCAACTCTATCGTAACATTGCCTCGGCAACATTGCGACTATGTTAGGGACGTACATAATTAGTGACTTGGCGCTTAGCTTTTTATGAATGCGTCGAATTCCTTCGGTGTTCGTATCAAAGTGCATCATACCGTAGAGCCTGTTTGGTCAATAAGTCGCACTAGAATTAACTGTATCGACTGTCAGTCCTTGAAAAAACCTAATTAAGTGTGAAAATCTTACGTCAACACTTGTCGAATGTAGGTATTTGTTTGAAATAACTATGTTAGTAATGACAATGCCTCGAACCTTGGCTACTTTATCTCCCCGAGAAAAGTAACTCTAGAAAAGAACGGTATCTGCAGTCTGGCAGTTCAGGCTGAGTAAAAAAAAATATGATGAAAAATTTATTGTTGTACCTACCTCTATTGTTATACCACAGTAAGGCTGGGTTACACCATCTTACTTTAACTTTGACAAACGTCAGAAATTTGTCAAATCCCATACAAAAAGCACCGGTTAGCGTCATAGTTACTGTCAAAATTAGGTGGTGTAACTGAGCCTAAGTATTAATGTTATACGCAACATTTATTCATTGAAGTTAACTTGCTATTTATTTACCAATTATTCTAAAATTCATGCCATAAAGCACATTCGAGGTTGCAAGATAAAAATGGACTAAATAATTTAAGAAACGCACTGATTTTTTAAGGTTATTTTGATCGTTAAAGGAAATAATTGCAAATTTACTGAGGATATGGTTTAATTAGTAAATTTTGATTGATAAGATTCGAACATGATTTCTATTAGTCATTGAGTAATCCTATATCTATCATATTGATACCACAGAGATCCAGTCTATCCAGTTTAGGAAGCTTTCACTTGACCCCATAATTTTTTGACTAAAAAGCTCACCCCACCCCTAGTCCGGATATCGATCTACTGAACCTATTCGTATAAAAAGTTGCCAATTGTTTAACAAGGAAGGTAAGATTAGTCAAGAGGACTATTCAGGCACTCTGTTCTATTGCCAGTGTGAGAATGCGTTCAGAATTGAGGCTCGCAAAAACTGCGACAATGGCACAAATGCATGTTGTAGCGAGGGAACTATTTTGTTGCTGGTCTGTGGAACTATTAAGACACATTAGTACTATAAGTTGCGTATCAACTGTTGCACAGTGTAAAATCAGATGTTTGTGACAAACTTACTGGTGTGTAGCTACAGGTCTAGCGCTTAACTCAGTCAGTGCGTAAGATAAAAGAGTGGCACGAGAGGGGTGACATTGACATTTATGTCGTGACAGAGTATACAAATCTGTGGGTCTAGTCAAAACGCACTTTAAAATCGCAAACCCATCGCAAACCAGTCGGAAACAAATAAACAAATCGCAAAAGAGGTCGATAACAAAAAAGGCTTAGTCAAACGGCAAAAAATCGAATCGCAAAGCCCTACTTATCGATAATCGAAAGACTGGATTGAAATTTCCCATACAAAGGCTTAGCCAACATGCATTTAAGACTCAATCAAAATCGAATCGAATCGCAACACCCGCCATTTTCATTGCGATTACTAAAACCCGGTGAAGCTTCGATTCGATCGAAAACCAGTAGGGTGAGTTGCACCACCTAACTTTGACCGTAACTATGACGTTAACCGGTGTTTTTTGTATGGAGTTTGACAGATTTTAGACGTTTGTCAAAGTTAAACTAAGATGGTGCAACCCACCCTAAGGCTGTTTTGACAAATCCGTATCGCGATGTCGTTTTGACAGCTAGTTTGACAGCGAAGCATAGTAGACGTAAACAGAGAGCAGAAAGAAGGAAGAAACTAATTTAAGAAAAAAAAGCTGAAAAAAGTAAAAACAATCGCAGTCATAGACCCCACTGAAGCATATCTGTGGGTCTAGTCAAAATGCCATCGCAAACCAATAGGAAGTTTTCACTAATGTCAGTCGCCGCGTCACCAGTAATTCGATTCGATCGGAAAATGGCAACCAAAATGCACATTGAACCACCAACGACGCGGCGATTTAAAAGTTCATTCAAAATCGAATAAAAGTTAAAAAATGTCTATGACTTTGCGATTGTTTTTACTTTTTTAGCTTTTTTTTTTTTAAATTAGTTTCTTCCTTCTTTCTGCTCTCTGTTTACCTACGTCTATGCTTCGCTGTCAAACTAGCTGTCAAAACGACATCGCGATACGGATTTGTCAAAACAGCCTTAGGGTGGGTTGCACCATCTTAGTTTAACTTTGACAAACGTCTAAAATCTGTCAAACTCCATACAAAAAACACCGGTTAACGTCATAGTTACGGTCAAAGTTAGGTGGTGCAACTCACCCTATTGGTTTTCGATATAATCGAAGCTTATCACCGGGGTTTAAGTAATCGCAATGAAAATGGCGGGTGTTGCGATTCGATTCGATTTTGATTGAGTCTTAAATGCATGTTGGCTAAGCCTTTGTATGGGAAATTTCAATCCAGTCTTTCGATTATCGATAGGTAGGGCTTTGCGATTCGATTTTTTGCCGTTTGGCTAAGCCTTTTTTGTTATCGACCTCTTTTGCGATTTGTTTATTTGTTTGCGACTGGTTTGCGATGGGTTTGCGATTTTAAAGTGCGTTTTGAGTAGACCCACTGAAGTCTCGGTGACGTTTGACGTCTCAAAAACAGGGTTCCCGTGCCGCTCTCATACCTCAGGCACTGACTCAGTTTAACGCTAGACACTCTATTTAGCTGGTACAAAGGGAAACGGTAAACGTTAACATTGACTCATTGCAATCACAGTTAACAAACGCGTGTATTCATGAAATGAAGCCTAATTGGGCATAAGAATCTATTACAGTACTATTTATTACAATTGAAATTAAATCATTCAACGGATCGATTAATCTTCAATTAGAATTCGACCCAGTTTTTTACGATCCCACTCAATCAAATATTCAAACGAGCTCAATTTACATGAGAAATTAAACGTTCTCTGACAATTCACTGTAGTTAGTACGTTTTCGTTAATCGTCTGTCAGACATACAGGGTGTTGTTTAAAGTAGACTGAGCAATTTCGACTACAGAAAATATTGAAATAGTAATTTAGTTTCCCCATAGACGACATCAGAAAGACAATAGATAAGTTATAAACCGACAAATCATTGGGGGAGGTATATTTTCACCAGTGGATGTCCTTTAGATGAAATGATATGACATGGTACACACGAGTGTAGATCTTGCTGCGCTGTTAATTTGTGAACTAACTTGCATAGTCCAAGTGTCAAACAACGTTTAGCTAGCTTTCCGAAGACGCATTGCCTGATTTAAGACTGACGCAATTTTTATCGCAGCATAGGTACGCAATTGCTAAAGAAACTATTGCGAATATAAAGTCAGCAGGACAACACCCTGTATAGGTAGTTAGAGTAAAGTGGCGTAAGTTTACAGTTTGTGTAAACGGTAGAAAATGTACAAATAAAGTTGGCAGGCTGTTTAAAAATTATAACTGTTTCTGACAGCGTGTGAAAATATTATTTATCTTAAGATGGTGTTAAACTTGCCCTTGTTTTTACTTTATAAGGATTTGTGCTCAGTAATCGCAGACACATTTACTCATTACATATAAGATACAATCAAAATGTCCACACTTAAAAATATAGAGCAGCTTTACGTTGTTGTTTACGTATTAGTACACGTTGCGTTAATGCAATTTATGATGGAGTTTTAACTTTGTTGATTCAAGTTTATTAAACATTACGTATAACACTAAATATGTAAATGCAACTGTTCATCAGTTTGTCTTTGTAATTGTTTTTTTTATCCATATGAGACAATTTTAAAAAATGCAGTACCATTATTATGTTTTTAATTTTAATTTAGTCTCTGCATATTGGGGCTGTATTTTGACAAGAAGTCATTAAAATAACGAGTGTTGCTCAATGCTAGCAAACATAGTAGGTACTATGGTAATAACTGTAACAGATATTGTTTCCAGGTCAATGTCTAAGCAAGAACGAAAAAGAACGGCGTACGACATTAAGAATTGCTTGCGATAATAAAAACAGACCACAACCGTAGTTAAGCGAATGCTTGTTACTTAGGTCCGTATTATCATATGAAACTCAAAACTTAACTCAAAATCAAGCTTGTGATTGATTTAATTCCAATCTTTCGACCAATAACAAATTTGACTCAAGAAATTCCATGCTTGATTTGACTTCATGCTTGATCCTAGATTGAATCAAGTTTCTATTGTCGAAGGCTTGAGAAAGAAGAAAGCTTGAGCGTGCTCGTCCTCTACTATTTATGAATTTAATACGCGAAGTTCACAATTAAGTAGAGAATGAGTACGCTCAAGCTAAAAATCTCAATCCAAAACCGAGCCTTAGGCATTAAAACCTTACAAATATTTTTGTTACTCTACAGTCCACCGATAATTGTTTTGATACCTAAATCACTTGGAGGTGGTAACTACTTACGAACATGTCAACAGTTTTCGCGTTTTTTCGTTTAATTGCATTAATCCTGTGAAATAGTCGGTACCAGTATATGACTGGTAGACGCAATGCTTCGTGTTGGGCAAGTTTTTGCTTAAAGTGTATGCTTAGCATGGGGAGTTGCATTATAATCGTTTTTCCTTTGAACCTCTCTCAGTTCTTGTAAATTAAAAGTGACATTAATAGTGAGGTTAAGAACTATGCTTCCGTAGATAAAAATAAAATGAAAAGAGTTTATATCTCAGTGTAAGTCCTACTACGATTCTGAACTTGATCCAGTGCAGATTAGAAGATAAGTTTATTCAGAATAAAGTTTGTTGTATCAGGGACAGAGTTTATGCTACATATTTTTCTACATTATTTAGTTCATTTTGAATAATTTTATGCTAATTTAAAAAAATATATTGCGTTGTAAATGTTTACGTGTAATGCAATTCTTGTGCAATTTGGTTCTTATAAACAATTTTACTTCAATATTGTGGTACCATAAAAGGCGAATAAATCTCCGACTTTATATGCGCCGCGTTCTTGACTACAGAACAATGCGCATTGTGGTGTAATATGTAGTATATCTGTGTATATAATTGCGTGTAATGATAGCGATCACTGATTTCCCATTCAGCTTAGTCGTATCCTACACGCTATTAGCTGCGAATAATTCTGTCTAATTCTGTCTAATCGAGGCAACATTGGTTTTTACGGACGATTAAGTTTGGGTTTCGTTTTGGCAGGATACGCTCAAGGTACGAGTACGATTCGTAGAAATAAAACGGGCGTGTATGGAGTAATGATAGCCTTTGATTCGGGTTCGTATTAGGTGGCGATCGCGTTTTGTTTCTAATTAAAATGTAGTAGGTAGTACTAGATGTGGAATCATATAGGAGTGGCCTACATTATAGTTGTTGCGATTCACGAAGGCGAGCGAGCTTAACATGTGTGGTGGCTCGCTACTGTTCGTTTTTCAAAAGTTTTGATAGACATTACACTATCGTTAAGTGTGTACTAACTAATAGTTGCAAAAAGTAATTATTCCCAGGGATTGAACTGAAGATCTTAACCTCTAAATCTAGACCAAAGAGAAGTTTCAAACTTTAATAGAATATAAGAATTAAACGACTGAAATAGTTAAACGATTGCATGGGCTACTAGAGAACAGGCACTCTAACTGTTAGTAATTTGATTAAACGACGAATACGTACGTAGGTATACATGACAATTAAACTTAAAATATTTCCTATAAGTTTCCGTGACTACCACAAGAAACAAAGAGATTTCCCAATTTCCATTTCAAGTTCAATATTCTAGCCGCGTGCTCACGTAGACGGATGTGGTGGCGAGACGAATCGTGGCCGCGACATTGAATTTAATACGTAATCGAACGTTTTCGGACGAGAAAAACACGGTAACCTACTTTACAATGCCTTTTGTTGCGCTTGCACTCGAGAGCGCAATATTTTTATTAGTAAATAGTGATGATATCAGTATCGACGGGTGACCTTGAAAATGTTATCGATAGATCTTGACGAATGTGATTTGATAGCGGGAGATAAACTTTCAGTTAAAAAGTTAACATTAGATATAGATATATTATTATGTTCGTATTCGTTTTTTTTAATGCATTTAGTAATCATTGTTTGACGTTTTTCATATTATAAGTATTCCAATTGTAATCGAATTGTAACTAAACTACTTTGATCCAGTTTTTAGATGTGCTCTATTCAGTGTTCAGATTAGAATTGGCAGTTGATATGTAGTATTTACAGTAGAACTGTAAGTGTATTTAGTAATAGTAACGTGTTGTTGTCGATATCGATCGACCTTACAGTTTTATTTCCAGACATCACTATTTATCAGACATGCATTACGATTACGGTTAATGCATAATAACTAGAGATGAAACGGATAGTTGTTTGGCCGGATACCGGATACCGGATATCCGGCCAGCTGCTAGGCCGGATAGCCGGATATCCGGCGGCCGGATAGTTGGCCCATTGTCTCGTTGCATGTCGTAACGAGTTTAGCGCCGCACAGGTGCTTCGAACGCGATCAGTGGGTCTATTAGTAGACTAGACTAGTCACACTTTTCGAAAATCGAATCAGTCCGAATAGAATGTCAGATTTTATCACTTGTCTAGGGGGCAGATGGATTCGGGCGATTTCGGTTGCCATCGTGAGTGTGTGATTGAATAGTGAAAATTAAATTAGTTTACTTGCTGCGTAATCTACTGAACTGCATCATGACATCAAACTGAGTTTGTTCCGGCATTTCTTCTCAGCACTTGCCATATGTTTGTCTCGAAGCGCTGGTAGGGCCCAAAAGATAAGGAGACATGTGCCCCATAAGGGCTGCCTTTTCTTTGTTTATTATTTTCTATAATAATATTTTGATGTTCATAAGTGCCACTTGTGGTCTAAACTGAATAAATATTTTTTGATTTGATTAGATTGATTTGAAAAAACCATCAGTGAAAAAAAGATCGCCTATTTTATTGGCAATATTTCGACTTAACAGATATTTACTATTTATGTATTCGTCTTTAGAGTGAATAGCCAAGAATAAAGAAATTAGTTTTTTTAAAGGCCTTAATATGGCTTTTTGTAAATTTTGGACTTTAAATAAAAGCCGTCATTATTATAAGCCATTTTATTGATGTTTACCTCTAAGATTAATGTATTTCATTTTATTAATAGGAAATTGTCGTAGTTTTTTAATATCCGGTATCCGGCCGGATAGTGAGTTACTATCCGGTATCCGGCCGGATAGTAAATTAAGGCCGGATATCCGGCCTACCGGATAGTTACCGGATATCCGTTTCATCTCTAATAATAACGATTAACGTTCATTAAATTCATAATATACTATGTAGAATATCCTTAGCTATAAATAATTAATTGATTGTAATGTTAAGTAAATCCTTCTCAAAGTTTTTTCTCAAATAGACTTTACTTTTATTTTCCTATAGTAGAGTTGAGTGAAAGTAGTTCACCCACTCTCAGCTTGAAAACTGCATTTAGTAGAATCTGGTGCTATTTGTATAAATAGACAATTGTACAGTACACATAGATTGTGTGTCTCTTCTATACAACAATGGTCGCGTTAGAAACGGTCTTAGAACGTTCTAGTCCTTTCGATACGCCGAAATAACAATTCGCGCATCCTTCGAATAATATACCATCAATGATTTATGAAAATAAGTCGACGAGACAGTCCGTCCACTGTGCGTGTTAAATGTATAAATTATGTATTGATTTTGGATTTCACGACAAGTGTATGTTTATCACCCAAAATAATGAATAAATAGACACTGAAAACATCTGAAAATCTATTACATGTATTAATGCACATTAGTCGTTTGGAGGTTATGATTGTTGACATCTACCTATTTCATAGGTTTACAAGATACAATTAATCCAATAAATAAACATTTCATTTCTTCAACTTAAGTAATCTATTTTATTCAAAGGACATCTAATGGTTAATCTGATTGTAACATTTCATGGCGTTATTAATAAAAAAGGCGAAGTTTCGATAAGTAATAGTCGTTCAAGGCAACAATATACTAACGCAGTGAAGCAATGCAGTGTTTGACATGAAAGCTCGCGGAGAATGCAATGCGTTGCCGTGATTGCCGGAGCGGCGACATGAATGAGCTTGGACAAAGCTTTTGCACCACGCTTTTGCGCACGATTGCTCTAAAGGCGTGATCATACTACTAAGTATGCTGTAAAAAAAATCGTTTTCAGTAAGTTATAAATCGTTGATTCAATGAAGCAATGCAGTGAGTTTTTGAAAATTGTGCGCATGGCACAAAGCTTTTGTGCACGATTGCTCTAAAGGCGTGGTCATACTACGAATGATAATGTTATGAGATCGTATGTTGTGTAAGGTAACTTATAAATCTTTGTTGATTCAATGAAGCAATGCAGTGGGTGTTTGACATAAAAGCTCGCGGAGAACGCAAATACGCTGCCCTGATTGGCGCTATGAATGTACTTGGACCAAGCTTTTGTGCAAGACTGCTATAAAGGCATGGTCATTGGTAAAGTGTAATTTTGAAAAATGTGTTTTAGGAGTGATTCAAAGTAGTGATTTAAAGCGTTATTTCTTAAATGACTGAAAGACAAACATTTTAATGACATTTGCTTTGGCATGGTGTCTTTTGATCAATCTTGGGCTCTTGGCCCAATCATATACGTCCATGTGGCTACGTCCTAATAACACAAGTAGTGGCGTGATAGTATCGGCGGGTGCAAGGTCGCTCGCAAGCGATCGAATTCCGCCGACTCTTCTCGCGTTTCCGAAATGACCTGCATTTCGTTGGGAACTGCTCTACATTATTTGTTAACTTACTTCTTTTAAAGAATCTTGAGACTTTTTTATAATTATTTAGGGCGAAGGATCACAACGTCGTACCAATACTTACGATAAACAGTCACTGTTGAATTAATAAAACCAAATTGAAGGAACGTGTTTTCAAAAGCGTTTTAATTTTTTGAAGACTTACTGATAACTTCCTTATAGCATTTTAGAACCTTATGTGTCAAATCTTTATTTGTTATGTAGAGTTATATACAGTGTGAGTCACGTTAAAGTGTACATATGAAAATAAATGAAACTAGACCTATTTTTATCGACAAAAATGAGGTCAAAAAAATTTAGAGATTTTTTAAAAAAAAATTATAGATTTTTTTTTCTCCCAATTACTTATTGTAAAGAAAACGTAATAACTTTTAAACTAAGCGGTATATCCAGATAAAATAAAAACAATAATAATGCTAAATAACAGGCGATACTAAACAAATACATAAAATACACAAAAAAGGCCAACAAATAATAAAAAATGATACTTTTTGGAAAAAATCTGCTTTTAAATTCGTGTTTTTTTTGGTTATTTGATAAATTTCTCCAAAAAATGTCCCTATAACCGGTAGTTTTTATTACTTTGTATTATTCTCTATCGTATTACCTTCGTAAAACCAAAAATCGCATGTCTCTATCCCTATCACAACGTTTGCAATGATCGTTTGAACTAAGCCTCTCCGGCCGCGCCATTCAACGCTTCGTTAACAACGAAACTGAAAATGGCTCTAGATTTGTAATTTTGATAAAGAAAAGTTAGATTTCCAATAAAAACAAAAGATTTCGAAGTAAAATAAGCATTTTAGTTAAAATTAAAATTGTCTCTACCTGTAGCGGAGAATAATGTTGTGGTAGGCCTTTGTTCAAACGATCATAGCAAATGTTGTGATAGGGATAGAGACATGCGATTTTTGGTTTTACAAAGATAATACGATAGAGAATAATGCATAGTAATAATAACCACCTGTTATAGGGGCATTTTTTGAAGAAATTTATCAAATAACCAAAAAAAAACACGAATTTAAAAGCAGATTTTTTTCAAAAAGTATAATTTTTAAAATTATCACTTCACGGGATTTATTGCAACAATATCTATTTTAACGGTAAATAATATTTACCCTCCCGACGTTTCGGCTCGGTTGCACGAGTCATGGTCGCGGGCAGACTGAAGAGATGCGGCGTCGTCTGCTCCGGCGCGATGAGTTTTCTTCACCCACCCGCATTTGCACAATATTTTCGTCAGTGGTACAGTCAGTCCGTGAAGTGATAATTTTATAGTAAAAAATGCAACATAATAGTTTAAAGTATAATTTTTTTATTATTTTTTGGCCTTTTTGTGTATTTTATGTATTTTTTTAGTATTGCCTGTTAGTTAGCATTATTACTGTTTTTATTTTATCAGGATATACCGCTTAGTTTAAAAGTTATTACGTTTTCTTTACAATAAGTAATTGGAAGAAAAAAAATTCTATAAAAAATTTAAAAAAAATCTCAAAAAATTTTTGACCTCTTTTTTGTCGATAAAAATAGGTCTAGTTTCATTTATTTTCATATGTACACTTTAACGTGACTCACACTGTATTGTGTTAAGTTATTATTTTTCATATAAACTTTCAAGCAACGGTTTTCTTTTATTCTTAAAGACTTCTTAAACTCCACTTGACATGCTTTTTATTGTTTTTAGTGTTATGCATTTATTGCCATTTGTAGAGCCTGATGGGCCTTGGCAAGTTCCAAACACCTTGATAAAGGTTGCGCCGAACGAATTTAGTTAAAATATAGAAATACAAGAGTAATAAATGATATCGATATGGTCAAACTACTTAAGTTTATTATTTTGTTATCTGACCCTGACTGTATTATTAATTTTTAATTTAATTGGGATTTTATTATCATTGACTGTGTTTAATGTTTATCATGTAAGTAAGCGGTAAGTTATGGGCCAATTGGTAAACAAAAAGAGTTGATCGGCATATCGTAAATTATCGATGATACATAATGATATTCTGTTAGTTTTTGCATTAGACAATATAACATTATCGTGATCGATCACCGGACAATGAGGTTTGGCAATCGCTACATGCTACCATATGGCAATGGTGTAATTTATAATGTACCTATTTACACATAATGTCCCTATTTGTTTGTAAGCTCGCAATTCCAAGTCGTTACAGTGATTGCGTTTAAATTGACGTTGTTTATTGTACAAATTACACTAATACAAAGGAAGTGTGAATGGAGACAAATAAGGTGATTGCTATGTACTTACAAGTAGGCCTACTTTATCTACTGGTAATTGTGCGTTTTCATAGCACAGTCAAAGACAGCTTATTTTTATGAAAATATATTATTATGGATTATGTTGAATCTTAACTACCTATAATTATTTTATTTGCAACAATTTTTTGGCGCGAGCATTGATATCTGTCAAGGATCAGGAATAATCTAGGATGTAGGTGCATCTAAATATATGTAATAGTTAACCATGTTAATTTTTTACTGAATGTAAAAACTTCACTTATGCATAAAATATGTGCGTACGTATGTACATAACATATTATTATGAATTCGTAATTACATGTAGGTATTAAGAAGTAAGTATGAAATTCTTTACAAATCGGCCATTGGGCTTAGTAGAAAATAAAATGATCTGGAACTGTCAGAAAATGTAGAGTTACGTGTAGTGTAAACTTAAACTCGTACGATCGAATCCGATCGATATACTGTAGTTGCGTCTCTTTGAAGTACTACTTAATTAATTTCGAAGACACGATTAAACTCACTGGTGCGATGTCAGTCTATTTATTGTCAGTTTTTCTAGGCCGTCGCGTCGTAGGTAACAATAATTTGCGTAATTCCTCATACAATGCGGGTAATTACCGCCGAAATGGCTGCGGTATGCGCGGGCGCCTTGTACGCACGCAACCACGCGTCTACGCACCTTAGGGACGATTTATATCTGCTGAGTAATACGACGTGCAAGAAAAATTTGGTAGGTAGGTAAAACTTAAAATATGTATTACATAGATATATTAAACGAAAAGTGATAAAAAACAGCCCAAAAATTTGATGTAAAAACTACAAATTTTTTGAACTGCTACGGAGAAGTTGTCTTGTATCACACGTGATGATCAGTTCGATGGTGTATGCGAGCTTTACGCTTAGAGAGCGAGAAGCTTAGCTACGTTTAGGCTGAGTTGCACCACCTAACTTTGACCGAAACTACGAGTGTAACGATAACCGGTGTTTTTTGTATGGAGTTTGACAGATTTTTGACGTTTATCAAAGTTAAAGTAAGATGGTGCAACTTGGCTTTAGAGTTTTAACTCTACATAACTTTTACCTAATTGCATTAATTAATGCATTTGTTTGTACATACCTTAACATTTTTTAGAAAACTTACAGTGACTTGGACAAAAGAAACTTAAAACATAATTTTTGTAACAATCTTATTTTACACTTCCAGAACTTTATTTTGTCCAAATACAATATTATGGTACTATCTAATTCTTAATGTTTTATAAGTGCTATTCTCGCAACGTATCGTCAGGTGTAAACCGACTTTAATTAGTTCTGGCTACTGTCTACTAACCTCACCACTCAAGGGTAGAGTTAAATGAATTGCTCGTGTATGAGTATTGATTGACTGACTCCTTGGATATTGACAAATTGACCAAGATTCCTGGGAATCTATTCTTTATATCGTATAACAGATACATTACTATAAAGTTTGATAAATAAATAAGTCGTTAACTGCCTAGACTCTAGACTCAATAGACATTTTATTGTTCGGTGTAGGTACATCGGTGAGTCGCGTAGCAAATAATAACGTGCTGAAACTGGCTAATAACTCTTTTTGAGTTATTGTATTCGCATTATAATGTAAATACATAACATGTTTATTAGCTAGTTAATATGGTCTAAGTTTGTCTAAACTTTGTCATATTTATTACTCTGGTTGTTATGTTGTTTTGAAAGTGTTTGATTTGCTGAAAACATTAACAAGTAAGATTTATTTAATACAGTAAAAAACTAAAGCACATATAAATCTATTACTTTTTGTAGGAAAATGCCATTTAAACTTGGTCTATACAAGATTTACATTTGTACCTAGCTAGGGTGACAAGAATTTTCATTCGATGTTTGAGATTAGTATAGGATTTAATAAAATACAGAAATATTCAGCAGCTGAGTATTTATTTACATGAGTATATTCATCATCATATGTACACTTAAATATCACATTCATCAGTCATAGCACGCGCGCATTATAGTCTAGTAGTGGAGGCCATGATGCCCATGGGCGGGCGCGAGCGCGACGTAGTGCGCCGCGTGCGCAACGGGCGCGGGGTGGTGGCCGGCGGTCTTGTGGACTACGGCGTTGAAACTGGAATATAAACCGAGTTGCTAATTAGTGAAGGTCGATTGTTGAGTGGTATGTAGATAATGCAAAAGTCGATTGTTGAGTGACAACTTACAGGTCAAATGCCTAGCTGTTATGGTGAATAGACTATAAGTTAAAGTTAATAGTTTTTGCAATGGTTGATGAAGTAAAGCAATGTACTTTGAGAGATGTCAACATCAGAAGCTCAGTAGGTAGTTGAAAAACTAATTTTATACAAGAGCATTGGCCTGGCAAGCAAAAGGTCGCTTTGGAATTAATTTGCTGTGCGAATTGCTTTGCTTTTTCGTAGCGAAATATGTTGCAGGTTAATTTGATCCCAAATGTCATACATAAATCGCACACAGCATTAATGAAATACCTCTAGCTCTTGGTAAGACCACTATGTTAGTGTATTTTGCGACACCTCGTCAAGATGTTGAGTGGATGTTGTTGACTCACGTCTTTTCAGTTTCATATTGGTTTTGCTAATGTTAGGCTGAGTTGCCATCTTACTTTAACAGTAACTATAACCACAGCCGGTGTTATTTGTATGGAGTTTGCCAGACTTTTGACGTTTGATATAGTTAAACTACTGCCGGTGCAACTTAGCCTTTTTGTTTTTGTGTCAATCAAACATTTATTTCCTTTCTATCTTTCTAATAAAAGGATAATAATCAGTTAATATTTACCCATGGTGGTCGTCAGCGGTGTACTCGACCTTGCGGACGGAGCCGTCGGGCTCGACGAGGGAGTAGCTGCCATGCACGGCGCCGCCGTCGCGGGACTCGTGCTGGGACTTGTGGTCGCCGGTGTGCGGGTCAGCCACGGAGTACGAGTAGTCGTATTTGGGGTGGGACTGTGGAGAAAGGAAGCTTTTAGAATACGGATTTTCTTTAAGTTATAAGTATCTGTTCATAAGTCCTTTTGTTTTTTGTTACGTCAAATGTCAGCGTGACTTCAAGTATGCTCTCTCGGTCACGTCATAATATGTCAAAATCACCTCTCCCATGCCGCTCCCAAACGAGTACCTCAGATAAAGACTGAGTTAAGCACTAGACCTGGGTATGATACAACAGATCAATTTTGTCATATGAACTTTGAAATTGATGAACTAGGGTTATAAAAGCAACTTAAAATCTAATTTAAAACTAACTTGAGAAGTAAAGTGTTTTCAGGACTATAGCAATGTTCTTTAGATAATTTGTGCCTTAGAATTCTCGGTTTAGGATACCCAATTTGACCGGTATGAATCACTTTCGGCATCTAGTTTGAAAGAGTGACAAACGTAGGGTTATAGGAATGCAATAATTCATACTATGTCGTTGTGACCTGTCTTACAACAGAGTATTTACGTAACATTTAATCAATGTGTGGGGGGAAACTAAGTCATTAGGGGCGTGGAACTACGGCAAGTTGCGTAGTGCCCGGTAGAGCTGTTCAGTTTTGTAGCTACTTAAAGTCCACAATACACACAAACATGTTTGTAACCATGAGAATAAGCGACTTTAATTCTACCATTTTTACCTACTCATTCATAAAGGTTGCTCCAAAGTTTAAGTTTATTTCAAACGATATAAGTTATTTTCGATGTACTAAGTTGCTCGAAAGCAATGTACTTAAATCGTAGACATCATTTCCCGCACGATTTCAGTCAAAGTTATCCTTTGATACTATAACTTTAGTTGTCCCCTAGCTAGAGCTAAAGTACCCCGCAAATACGGTACTCATTTCTAGATTTTTAACTGACAAGTTTTCTGAAGCGAAACAAATTGTACAAAGTACATAATATCTCACAATTATTAAGTTTTTTTATTACTTACGTATTCATGAGCGATGGGGGCAGCATGGACGAGGGGGGCGGCGTGGACGACGGGCGCGGCGTGGACGTAGTGCGCGGTGGCGATGTGCGCCGGCGCGTAGTGCGCGGCGTAGTGCACGGGAGCGTCATGGCGCACTATGCTCTGGGAGGACACCGCGGCGTGGTGCACTGGCAGCAGACCCGCGTTGGCGGCCGCTAGGACAGCGCTGATGGCGAACACCTGGAAAATAAGGAGTTATGAACTAAAATATGCGAAACTTCGTGGTTGTCATTTTTTCATATCCAAATTGAATGAATTGCTACAACTGAATCGGATCTGCTTAAATATGTAGGTAGTGGAATATAATTAAAATTATTGAAAATAGGAATATTTTGGGGACTGACTCAAATAGAGCGGTATCCATTACCGTGTTTGGTTTGAATAGGATTAGTAGGTAATTTGGGGAAAGATATTATAACGAAATCATAGAAAATATAATAAATTATTATTCTCGGGAAATGCTCGAATAGGGCGTTAAATTAAATCTGAATTTATTTTACTGTATCCGACTAATTTTTCGTTGTTTTTCCAGCGTATATCAACAGTGAGCAACTATTCCGAACTGACCAATCAATCGCTGTCAGGACGACAGCGAACTTACTTTAGTGAACATTTTGTTGTTAATCAGAGCAGGTGACTGATACTATTATCGGGCTGGTGTGACTTTTATATGAAAAGCAAAACGGACTCGTAGTCCTGGCAGCGTGGTGGGGCGGTCACCGCAGTTCCGTAAGTTTGACACCACGAGGTCGCGCATAACTGCGCCGTAATTAGGGTTGCCAGGTGTCCGGCTTTAGCCGGACATGTTTGGCTTTTTAGGGACTTGTCCGGCCAAAAATTCTCTTGTCCGGCCTGTCCGGCTTTTGTTAGGCTTTTTATCGCGCCAGTCGAAAGCACACAAGCGCGTATCAGGATGTTGGGCTACCGATTCGAAGATGATAGTTGATAGTATTCACTCATGAGCTATGATACTAATAATTGCACCCCCCATGACATGGCAAAAAAAGGCGTGTCCGGCTTTTAGGGTAAAATGTCCGGCCAAATTAAGCACCGAGTCCGGCTTCTGTATTTTTGGACCTGGCAACCCTAGCCGTAACTCACGACAGGTCCCTGCCCTTCTCCAATGTACTACACCCTCCAGCACTTCAAATAATTGCGATCTAGGAAAGATAATATTAAAAATCGGAATACATAAATTTTTCATCGTATCAAGTTTTTTTACGTTTAGTTGCATGCAGTATGTTACAACCTAAACTAGAGCTGTTTTAGGCGAATGAAGGATTCATAATAATTGTTTTAATTAAAACAGATTTTGGACTAGAGAAATGGTTTGGGTGACACAATCATCACATTTTGATGTTGATTTTCCTACTAAATAAGCATTTTATTTAGAACAGGCACATTTTTGAGTAAATAATGATAAAAGCTTAGAAATTCGGTAAAGAAAATAAACTGGAATTTTTCCCAATAAACCTTTGCAGCTTGCGTAAAATTTTTACTTGCTGGTTAACTAGTTTTTTCTTATTTCTACAGTAACTCTAACCACAGCTCAGTATCAGCTCTAGGCACTAGTTTAATTGATTTTGAGTTCCATGTGGTTAGTTGATTGTACCCCATTCATTTAGATTGAAAATGAATTGCCCAGGAAATTAGCAGGTTTAGTAACAATATTTGCTTGATTCATTAATAGTTATTGCTCACCTTATGCCCGTTATGATAAAATGTCCAGAATATGAAAAAAAATCAGTCGAAATCCAAATATTATGTAGCTTTTATGTATGTTGTACCGAAGTGATGGTAGAGCAAGCTACATTCGGGACGTGTTTTATTAAAGGAATGAACAAAGAAAAAAAAGTTTTTTTTTTTGCATTCAATCACATACTTAAGCAATTGCTCAATTCAATCAAAATTAAAGAGCTATTCTCATGAGGACCAAATTAATAATGTGGGTAAAATGTCGAAATCATTTTACAATGAACTTACTCGTAGGTACGAGTATACTATAACAAATAAAAAAACAAATGACTGTTTGTTATTAATTTGTTTAGGCAATGTGTGAATGAACCTATTTAGTATAATAGTTATGCTATTTAAAGATACAATAACTAATTTGCTTCAAATCGTGTCACATTTGTCAGAATGAGGTCAGTGTTTGTTTGTTGGTCACTTGCTAATTTTAATTAAGGCTTGGTATTTCTGCTAAAGTAGGTATTTCGCGCTGTCAAAATCTGCGCGCGCAATACTTCGCCGAAGACAGCGCGCCAAAGAGCTCTCGCGGCTACACAGTATAGAAATACGCAGTTGGTTAGGTTAGGTTGACTTCCTTCCGTTCAAGTATCACATTCACAGCACTTTCTAATACAAATCATATCCAAGTGGTACAAATTAAAACAACTTTCAAAATTTTTGGGAATATATTTTAGAATCGAATAAATATAGAATATAACTGCCAAAGTAAACACGGTTCAAAGAGGCGTGGCGTCACCCGACCTTCCGGAAGTTCCGCGCCGGCTAATAGAATTTTGTCGGCCGTTTGGTGTAGTGGTTCAGAACGGACTACTATGCTGAGAGGTCCCGGGTTCGATTCCCGGCCGGGCAGAAATTGAAATGATGAATTTTAATTTCTGTGACGGGTCTGGGTGTGACTATGTATAATATTTATGTATTTAAAAAAAAAGTATATAAGTAGTATATCCGTTAAGCTAGCACCCATAACACAAGCATTAAGTTGCTTACTTTGGGGCTAGCTGGCGCTGTGTGAAATTGTCCAAAGATTTATTTATTATTTATTTATTTATTTATTTCAAGATTACGTCACCCGACCTATCGGTAGATCCTCGGGAGCTTGAGCGATTGGAAAAACATTTTATGATCAGTTACTCGTAGTAGCGATTATTTAGAGCTTGGATAATAAATTATAGTTGTTGCAATTCACAAAGCTTTGCATGTGGTTAATTACATTAATCAGTACACGCATCAATTTTGTTCAGTCTTTTTGTTTATTAATAAATAAAAATATCATACTAAAATTGCATACATATTTGTTTGTATTGGTCTGGGTGTTTTCTTTCCATAATTTATGTATAACGTATGTACGGGGCTCTGTATCGAAAATCACTATGAGCAATAAGCATCACACACGGTTACCTGGAGTGCATTACCGCAGCAAAAAGCTTGCCATCTTAAATGAACGGTATAATATCGAGGTTTCGTCAGTACAGTTGCGAACAAAGGTGTTTGTGTAGTGTAGTTGAGTTGAAAGGTCCGATTATTGAAATAATAAAACGAACATTTTATTTTTTAAATACATTTTAAAAATAATTTACATTACAGATAACAATGAGAGGATGACATTGCAAGGTGGTGCCAGTCCAGTCTTAAATCCGTTGATATATGCTGCATCTGCCATGTTTTTGGCTAAAAGATTCTTCTATCTTGCAGTTTAGACTTTTATTACAGACCTCAGACAGTATTTTTGGAAAACTTTTACGCATGGTGGAGGAAGGGACGCTCTAGAGACTCAAGTCTAGAAGGAGTCACATGAACTCCAAGTTTTAAATCCGTTGACGTCTGCTGCATCTGCCATCTTTTTGGCTAGAAGATTCTTCTGTCTTGCAGCTTAGACCTTTAGCTACAGACCTTAGACAGTATTTTTGAAACATTCTTACGCATGGTGGAGGAAGGGACGCTCTAGAGCAGTGGTTCTTAACCGGTGGTCCGCGGACCACTGGTGGTCCCTGGAGGCATTCCAAGTGGTCCACGATGTGCACTTGCACACCTTGGTCAAAACCACTTTTAACTGATTTTTGCAGTCAAACTGGTTTTGACCGATTATGAGGTGGTCCCTGACAAGACAGAAATTTGGTAAAATGGTCCCTCATGACTTGAAGGTTAAGAACCGCTGCTCTAGAAACTCAAAACGACAAGGATACACATGAACTCCAGTTTTAAATCCGTTGATATCTGCTGCATCTGCCATGTTTTTGGCTATAAGATTCTTCTATCTTGCAGCTTAGCCCTTTAGCTACAGACCTTAAGACAGTATTTTTGTGAAAATTCTTACGCATGGTGGAGGAAGGGACGCTCTGGAGACTCAAGTCTACAAGAAGTCATATGAACTCCAGTTTTAAATCCGTTGACATCTGCTGCATCTGCCATCTTTTTGGCTAGAAGATTCTTCTATCTTACAGCTTAGACCTTTAGCTACAGACCTTAGACAGTATTTTTTGTTATTTATTTGTGTCAGTGTGCTCTTCTAAAGAGTGTAAGACGATTGTATGTAGGTACTATGAAAATGTTATTTTAACTCATTGGTTTTGTCTCATATTTGAGGAATGTACTGTGTATCATGAGTAGAGTCTTCGTTTAAAAGGATGCGAAGGATTTAAATTTCAATAGGTAGACAAAATTGATAATTTTTAATTATCAAAAATTTAAGCTCTCTCCAGTAACACTGATATTATTATGCTGTGACTCATCAAAGTCATCATTGTCAAAAATATTGACAAATCGCGAACTGTCACGGCCAAAAAACTGACACGCGTCCGTCCTCCGTAAGCGCCACCGCGCGACTGATTGAGATTGTCCAAGCCGTCATGGACGATTTTTTCCACATTTTTAAACATAGTAACAAAATAAGACGCAATATAAAAAATTCATCCGTTAAAAGCCCTCAAGTTATTTCTGAACTTTAGTTTAGTAAAAGATTTAGAATCTCAAATCGCTTATTTTAAAAATAAAACCATAAATAGAAAACGAATAGAGGTAACTTTGGGAATTTATTCTATCGAGTCAACTTCATCAAATCGTGTTTCCATCCGTTAATAGCCCTAGAAAATATCCTCAACTATGCCCAATAAAAATCTTAGCCTTTAATTTTACTGTTTAGTACCTCAAAAATGAAAAATGAAAACCTCATTTTCGCCATTTTCTCTGCTACCCGGCCTTAAACATGACAATTGACGTGTGAACGCTCGCGAAATACATCGCCATACATTATTGGGATTGCAAAAGTTATATCAAATGCACTCCGACTCAAACCGCAGTGGTCACTTGCGTATAAAGCCTATGCTTGATAGTATTCAATTTCTTTCGAAGCTAAAGTTGGACAGCCAGCCCATGTGCAAAAATTAGGTGAAGGGCATGGTATATGAACCAGAAGTTCAAAATCGTATAAGAATACTTAAATAATATTAGCTAACCCAACAAACGTCGTTTTGCACGTAGGGTCATGAAAAATAGTCTTACGTCCTCTTCTCAAACTTACTCATAAGAATCGGCGAAGCCGTTACGGAGGAGTTTTGTCAAACACTGTGACACGAAAAGGACAATGTTCGATCTCCATACATTGTTCGCCTTTAGAGCAACAGTGCCGAAAAAATACTTTCTAGGTTCTAAATGACACAAATCTTTATGTAAGAACAATTATTCCTGGCGGACCAATTCTATAAACTTATTGATAGCAATATTATTATCATAACCTCTTACTTACTAGTATTGTATTATATTATTGTATGCACATCGATTTGGGATGTATGTGATGTACTGTACTGTAGTTGTCGCAGCCAAATTGTATTATAATATTGGACGGGTTTTGGAAATAGCTCGGCGTTCCACTTTTATGATTTACTTACTTACATTTTGCACGTAAATAAATAACATGAATCCTATGTTTACTTTCCACTCTTGACATTTAACACGTGACTTGCCAAACTATCTCCATGGTTACCGTCTTAGTCTATGCATGACTAGGTATTGAACAACTTTTAATTGAATATTATTAACAATTCTCGATAATTATTATCGATTGAAAAATATTCAGTATTTGAATCGAAAGGTATATTCAATTTTATCAATATCAAAATATTCAATTTTAATAATAAAATAAATATTATTTACTACCACCTATGAAATGTTCTGAAAATTGCCTGGAGCGCTCCCCCAATCCTGGGTATTTCCTTTCCAAGCTGAGAGGACATCATTTTGGCTCTATCGATACATTATAAAGGTGCTTAATATTTGAAATGTATTACCAATTATTGTTATAAGCATTTTGAGCGAATAAAACTTTCAATTCTATTAGAACTTTAGACATTTCTCTCACTTTAAGCGGCATTGGATTTTTCATCGGATTTTGAAACTGTTACAGATATATTAAAGATGATCCCATATTGTTGTCATTGTCAATATCAGTGTTATGATCACAATTCTTTTTATTTTATTCATAACCAGTTGGACACATTAGATAGCTTCTTGTAGTATCGTGCAATACATTTTTAACTTTTAATTAAAATCTAGTCATACTGTAGCAATTTGGACGATTTATTTTATTTACAAGATCTGTATCTTATTGTCTATGATGACCGCAGTCAACATCACTATTACGTGGATTCCTAACAATGAAGTAGGGCATTGCCTTGTGCCGATTTTACATAGATTTTATCGACACAAATTATGGAACTTCATAGGATATGGAGCAGGCCACGCCCTAAAATGTCCGGATGTCGTCATAGTATTATGGAATACATATAAAATACTTTTATTATTTCATTTTCTAATCCTCAAGTGTCCGTTACAATCTAATTAATATTTATGTATTCAAAAAGTAAGAGATTAATTTTGATACTTTACTGCTGTGTCCAGGAATCTAAGGCCGTTTCTGACAATGTCCTTTTATATAGTAAATGTATTTTGTTGTGTAATGATGACATCTCCATAAACTAACTCTACATGATGTATCTTACTCATTTACCTAACTAACAATAAGTACTAAAGAAAAAGAAATTCAGTTTTGGTGTTTCAGGAAAATTGTGTAAGCGCTTCTTTTTGTGCTACGCGATGTAACGCGATCACAACGGTTTGGTATCATAAATTAATTGTTGCAAAAGACAACCTTACACATGAGTGCCTAACGAAATTTCATTGTTTATTATCGATAATTTAAGTACCAATATCGCCCAAGGCGTTCGTACCTTTACTGCAATTATCAAAGTAGCCGATGTCTGTAACTGGGTTGGTTGATAGACAGTCGATAAAATTGAGGTACAGAAATCAGAAGTGCAAGTTTGTATTTAAATACTGTAACAAAATGTGGATAGAATAACCCTAAAATGAAATGATAATAAGAAGAATATGAATAAGAAATAAATTATTAAAATAAGATGTACTACCTACCTTATCTGTTTGTCATAAACTAGCAGTTCTACTAAGTTTACAAACCTTAGTTGTTGTGAAAGAAAAATTAAAAAATATTTTTGGTACGTGGTTTTACAGTGATCGGTCGTTATGAATATAGAACTGAAATTAATGAATTAAACATAAGAATGACCTGTAGCACTAAATTGTACCCACTAATATTCTACACTGTTTGTTTGTTGCATTTTCATTAAAACTAATTTTGATTTTTGGAGATTAAAATAAGCTGGTACCTATGTCAAACAAACTTTATCTTTCATCGTAAAAACAGTTTGTAAAGGTCAAACTAGGTAATGGGATATACAGGGTGACATTGAAATCGTTGGCATCCTTTAAAACTAAGACTCTACTCATGATACATAGTACATTCCCTAAATTATGAGACTGAAGTTAAGATCTGCGTCAGATCCAAATTAACACGAGCAAAGCCATGGACAAAGACCAGTGATATTTAAAGGCGCAATAGATTGCACGCTGAATCAAATTACTATAATAACAGTTAGCCCTTAGCCATTAACGATAAGAAATTGAGATTCATATCTACGATCGAAGCACGAATTTGTTAATGAAATCGGTATACATTTGTCACAATTGTTTAGCTTAACGGGCGAGGTTTCGCACGATCATTGCATTCATTAAGGCCCTAATAAAAGTTAAGTTTAAGCTATAAAACTAATTAAATCTTGAGCATTTAGCAACAACTTTGTTCTTAAAGATCAATAAAGTAGACAAAAACCGTTATTAATCCCGCCAAATCTTTCAAGTTTAGGTAATTGTAGTTTTTGAAACTGGCTAATAACAAATTGAGTCAAATAAGGAAAATGAACTGAAGTAATAAGTTCTTTAATAGTCCCTAGTAACTTAGTTTTCTGTTAACACAAATATTTTTTTCTTGTTTACAATCCTCATACTTAGATGATAACAACATAGTTTCATAAGAATTTGCAATGAGTCGTAATGAATATATGAAACAAAGGAAATAATTTCAATCAATCCGAAACTCTTGCAATGCCCAATAAAAATAATACTCTTCAAGAGCACCTAAGACTTTAATTATGTACGATTATTGCATATCGATTACGTTAAATCGATTTTCTGGCGATTGTGTTTACACGCCCACGGCGCTGCGCTTTATTCGATGTAGAGCCGGCCAAGATAGGTTTAATTGCCGCAGTATCTGGTTGAAATTAGGTTATTTTCAGAACGACTTACAGTTTTTCAATCGTTCAAGCAAATTACTTGCTGAAAATATGTTTTCTCTATTCGACAGGTAAGAATTGTATGATTGAATAAAGTTGTAAACTTTAAGAACACAACTAAATACGAATACTTGACTACTAAATAGATCATGATGTTTATCATTTATCGTAAATCGTGATTGTTATTTAGTAGTTAGTGTTAAATAAATTTCAGATAGAAAATGCGCTGCATCACTATATTCTTAAAGCACAATTGTATAGGAATTTTCAGTCATAAAAGTAGTATGCGACAGCTTAGGAACGCGGGCGAAATGCATGGAATGCTATACGTTCCACCTGCACTTATATTGACATACCTAACTTACGTATCGTAACAAAAAGTCAAAATGTATTTCTGGCTGCAGCATAAAAATTGTGCTTACGGAAGCCTTACCTTTTCTGATCGGAAAACGCGAGCTTTGTTGTTTACAAGGTCAGGCGCGGGCGCACTTTGATTGAAAGGTGTAATTCTGCGGTTCAGAGGTCACTCACCCGCGCTGACCGTGACTCCACCAATTCATCAAGTGTTGACAGCTCCTTGATTTTGTTATTAGAGCATATCGTTATAGCATAAAGCCTGTTCATTGAGCACACGATATGTGGCGTTAGCTAATTGTTTTCGTTGCGGTGAAAAATGTATGGTGCTAACCTTGTCATTGCTTTGATTGAAATAAATGTGTTTATCAGCAACGCCTATTATATTTTGATTAATATTGTATCACGTATCTTATTGTTTATTCAGTCTAAAAGAAACAGGACTATATTTACATAATAAGTTCTAAGTGACTAACAAGTTACTCAAAATGTTTTTTGTTAGGTGCTGAAATTCCGTTTGGTTGGTTAGAAAGACGCAGGTGCAGATTCCAAACAGGAATAGAACCCTAACCTTTTGAGTGGAGGGGCTTCCCCACGTTACTGTACTCTGTTAGATGTTATTTTGTCAACAGAGAATTGAATAATAATTTTAAATTGAAATCCTGTCCAACTACAGAGTAGTTGCCTCACAAAGCAATGATCTGGAGGATACTTACATTATAAGATAAGTGACCTTACTGATTAACCTAATTAAATCTTAATTTTATCGCAGGCCTAGGAATTTTATCTAAATGTGCATTGTGAAATGGTAAGTTTGCTTCGAAATGACAGCTAAGTCAAGGTGAATTACGCCGAGGCTTGGACAAATGGACACTCGAAGATAAATTCTGTTGATAAACGTGACAAATTATTATTTTTATATGACGTTTTTGATTTTATCTTCGTATATTTACTAAAAGCCCGTCGTCGTAATCACTCTATCAGTTTGGCTTATTATTCTGTTAACAAACATAAGGTGTGTGCATTAATGTAGGTAAGTATAACTACTTACCTACATTAATGCACACACCTTATGTTTATTATTAACAAATTGTGCCCTCGACTTTATACGCGTACGTGAGTAGTCTGAAATTATAAAATTTTCTATACAATATTGTTTTTCTGTAATAACCTTTTAAAAAGTACTATTAGAAAATATTGTTATTCTAAAGTTAGTCTTGTCCTACGGTTTCTTCTGAAAACACCTGGTTTCAAAAATAATAAAATTAGGCTTCGTTTAAGTTATTTACAAAAAATACTTCTACAAATAAGTAGAACTTTATTTTTATAACTAAGGCAAACTTAACTCTAAACAAAATAAAAATTACTCAAAAATAAAAGTGTGTCCGTGAGGCAAAGAGGCGAGGATGCTGGCTGCATTTCCTCGCTGAATAGCATACTAAGCCTTCGTGCAAGGAAAGAGCCAGCATTTAAATTTTCCGAAATTTTAATTAATTTAGGGGAAATAGTCCGAAACAGTTATTTGGCATTCGGTCCCCAAGGTCCGAAGGTCTCGACACCAAAAGGCGCAAATATGTAATTATTAGAAAGTGACTCATATTTCGTTTGGCTAACTCAGCCGACTCCGCTGCAGCCCCATCAATACATAAAATATTTGTTATTATTATTTTTCCTGTCAAAAACCTGCGCATTCGTGCGTATAATAAGGTAGATGCAACTTGAAAAAAATCTAGGAATAAGGTTTTTAGTTCACAATTATCACTGAAGTATATCAAAAGGAAAGTGCGAACTGGTTGATTTTACTTATGTAGACTTTTCGCGTGGATCCACTTGCATGTATCTTAGTTTGTGGATCCACTGGAAACTGATAATGTTCTTTCATACTCCTCTATACACATGAGACTACAGTGAAAAAAGAAACATAAATACTCTGATCAGTAGGTACTTTCAGAATATAATCCTCCTTCCTTTGTGCTTTCATGTATATCTTAAACAAAAAATGTATTTTACATGTTTATTACTATCGTGTAACTTGATACACGTTTGAATCGTTAATTGCGTCGGTAATTACACTTGAAAGTAATTAACCACTTTTTGCTAGGTTTTGTAAATTATGAGTAATACTGGAGTAACCTGAAGTAAATAAGTATGTAGTATCAAATACAGCAAAAACTTAATTCGAAATTGATTACGTTTTTCCTCTGATGCCATGTTATGTAAAGTAAATCATCATCATATTTTGTGAGAGATGCTTGGCTTCAGAGGTTATTCAATACTCAATATTCAATACTCAATAGTGGTTAAGCCTGGTCAGAGGTTCTAGGAAGGTTTAATACCATCTGATTGTAAGGTGGTCTACTTAAGGGTATCACACCCTTCCACTAATCGTTGTGGCTGTGGTGGAGTAATTTCAGATCCACCCATAGATGGGATTGTGAACTGCAATAAGACTGTTATACAACTGACTTAACTTCAACTAAAGTAATTTCTATATTATTATTTTGCATCTGATTACTTGCGGTGTAGTTCAAAAGCTTGCTAGATAGACTAATAAGCTATTGCATACAGCGCCAGAAATGATTGAGGTATTTGATATAAATTATGTTACAATATTATTAGAAATATTTATTCGAATTTGCGTTTAATCAGCTTCTGTACCTCTAGTAGGAAAAACTTTCGAGTTCGTTTCGTTGCGTATTCAAAGTGTCATCGAAAAATTTTGTATGAAAAATTAAACAGCGCCCCCTATATTATAGCCGCCCTAGGGGGCGCTGTTTAATTTTTCATACAAAATTTTTCGATGACACTTTGAATACGCAACGAAACG